>NC_092735.1:1621928-1921928 GCF_047496885.1 Scyliorhinus torazame
CTCACCACCCTGTCCCCTCACCACCCTGTCCCCTCACCACCCTGTCTCCTCACCCCCTGCCCCCTCACCCCCTTCCCCTGCCCCCTCACCCCCTTCCCCTGCCCCCTCACCCCCTTCCCCTGCCCCCTCGCCCCCTTCCCCTGCCCCCTCACCCCCTTCCCTTGCCCGCTCACCCCCCTGCCCACTTAACCCCCCAATCCTGCCCCCTCAACCCCCTTCCCTGCCCCTCACCCCCATGCCCACTCACCCCCCAATCCTGCCCAGTCACCCCCCAATCCTGCCCCCTCAACTCCCTTCCCCTGCCCCTCACCCCCATGCCCACTCACCCCCAATCCTGCCAAGTCACCCCCCAATCCTGCCCCCTCAACTCCCTTCCCCTGCCCCCTCAACCCCCTTCCCCTGCCCCCTCAGCCCCCTGCCCACTCACCCCCCAATCCTGCCCCCTGACCCCCATGCCCACTCACCCCCCAATCCTGCCCCCTGACCCCCATGCCCACTCACCCCCCCAATCCTGCCCCCTCCCCTGCCCCCTCACCCCCTTCCCTTACCCACTCACCCCCTGCCCCCTCACCCCCTGCCCACTCACCCCCCCAATCCTGCCCCCTCACCCCCTTCCCCTGCCCCCTCACCCCCCTGCCCCCTCACCCCCCTGCCCCCTCACCCCCCAATCCTGCCCCCTCACCCCCCAATCCTGCCCCCTCACCCCCCAATCCTGCCCCCTCACCCCCCATCCTGCCCCCTCACCCCCCAATCCTGCCCACTCACCCCCCAATCCTGCCCCCTCACCCCCCAATCCTGCCCCCTCACCCCCCAATCCTGCCCCCTCACCCCCCAATCCTGCCCCCTCACCCCCCTTCCCCTGCCCCCTCACCCCCTTCCCCTGCCCCCTCACCCCCCTTCCCCTGCCCCCTCACCCCCCTTCCCCTGCCCCCTCACCCCCCTTCCCTGCCCCCTCACCCCCTTCCCCTGCCCCCTCACCCCCTTCCCCTGCCCCCTCACCCCCAATCCTGCCCCCTCACCCCCAATCCTGCCCCCTCACCCCCCAATCCTGCCCCCTCACCCCCCAATCCTGCCCCCTCACCCCCCAATCCTGCCCCCTCACCCCCCTTCCCCTGCCCCCTCACCCCCCTTCCCCTGCCCCCTCACCCCCCTTCCCCTGCCCCCTCACCCCCCTTCCCCTGCCCCCTCACCCCCCTTCCCCTGCCCCCCCTTCCCCTGCCCCCTCACCCCCCTTCCCCTGCCCCCTCACCCCCCTTCCCCTGCCCCCTCACCCCCCTTCCCCTGCCCCCCCTTCCCCTGCCCCCTCACCCCCCTTCCCCTGCCCCCTCACCCCCCTTCCCCTGCCCCCTCACCCCCCTTCCCCTGCCCCCTCACCCCCCTTCCCCTGCCCCCTCACCCCCCTACCCCTGCCCCCTCACCCCCCTACCCCTGCCCCCTCACCCCCCTTCCCCTGCCCCCTCACCCCCCTTCCCCTGCCCCCTCACCCCCTTCCCCTGCCCCCTCACCCCCCTTCCCCTGCCCCCTCACCCCATTCCCCTGCCCCCTCTCCCCCCTTCCCCTGCCCCCTCTCCCCCTTTACCCCCTCCCCCCCTTTACCCCCTCCCAACCCCTTTCCTGAGATATACTTTGGAGGGTGTCGGCTGTGCCCAGCTGAGGCTGGGACAAGCTCGCACATCATGGTCCATGTGGGATGGGACATGCCGTCAGCCATGACCATCACTGACTATCACTCGTGCTGCTGATGTTCTGCACCAAGTTCTCCATTGCGGTCACCTCTACTTCCCGCACTGGAAATCTAATTTCACCTGTGTGACTCTGGGTCAAGCAGGGCTGGAATTGACCGCCCGCTAGCCCAGGGGGCTGAACATCCATCTCATCTCTCCTCATTGCTGCAATTCTGAGGCTCTGGCAACATCCTTGTGAATCTCCTCTGCTCTCTCTCCAAAGTTTCTCCTCTGCTCTCTCTCCAGAGTTTTTCCTCTGCACTCTCTCCAGAGTTTTCCTCTGCTCTCTCTCCAGAGTTTTTCCTCTGCTCTCTCTCCAGAGTTTTTCCTCTGCTCTCTCTCCAGAGTTTTTCCTCTGCTCTCTCTCCAGAGTTTTTCCTCTGCTCTCTCTCCAGAGTTTTTCCTCTGCTCTCTCCCCAGGGTTTTTCCTCCGCTCTCTCTCCAGAGTTTTTCCTCAGCTCTCTCTCCAGAGTTTTCCTCTGCTCTCTCCCCAGAGTTTCTCCTCTGCACTCGCTCCAAAGTTTCTCCTCTGCTCTCTCTCCAGAGTTTTTCCTCTGCTCTCTCTCCAGAGTTTTTCCTCTGCTCTCTCCCCAGAGTTTTTCCTCTGCTCTCTCTCCAGAGTTTTCCTCTGCTCTCTCTCCAGAGTTTTTCCTCTGCTCTCTCTCCAGAGTTTTTCCTCTGCTCTCTCTCCAGAGTTTTTCCTCTGCTCTCTCTCCAGAGTTTTCCTCTGCTCTCTCTCCAGAGTTTTTCCTCTGCTCTCTCTCCAGAGTTTTTCCTCTGCTCTCTCTCCAGAGTTTTTCCTCTGCTCTCTCTCCAGAGTTTTTCCTCTGCTCTCTCTCCAGAGTTTTTCCTCTGCTCTCTCTCCAGAGTTTTTCCTCTGCTCTCTCCCCAGGGTTTTTCCTCTGCTCTCTCTCCAGAGTTTTTCCTCAGCTCTCTCTCCAGAGTTTTCCTCTGCTCTCTCCCCAGAGTTTCTCCTCTGCACTCGCTCCAAAGTTTCTCCTCTGCTCTCTCTCCAGAGTTTTTCCTCTGCTCTCTCTCCAGAGTTTTTCCTCTGCTCTCTCCCCAGAGTTTTTCCTCTGCTCTCTCTCCAGAGTTTTCCTCTGCTCTCTCTCCAGAGTTTTTCCTCTGCTCTCTCTCCAGAGTTTTTCCTCTGCTCTCTCTCCAGAGTTTTTCCTCTGCTCTCTCTCCAGAGTTTTCCTCTGCTCTCTCTCCAGAGTTTTTCCTCTGCTCTCTCTCCAGAGTTTTTCCTCTGCTCTCTCTCCAGAGTTTTTCCTCTGCTCTCTCTCCAGAGTTTTTCCTCTGCACCCTCTCCAGAGTTTTCTCTTCTGCTCTCTCTCCAGAGTTTTTCCTCTGCTCTCTCTCCAGAGTTTTTCCTCTGCACTCTCTCCAGAGTTTTTCCTCTGCTCTCTCCCCAGAGTTTCTCCTCTGCACTCACTCCAAAGTTTCTCCTCTGCTCTCTCTCCAGAGTTTTTCCTCTGCTCTCTCTCCAGAGTTTTTCCTCTGCTCTCTCCCCAGAGTTTCTCCTCTGCACTCACTCCAAAGTTTCTCCTCTGCTCTCTCTCCAGAGTTTTTCCTCTGCTCTCTCTCCAGAGTTTTCCTCTGCTCTCTCTCCAGAGTTTCTCCTCTGCTCTCTCTCCTGAGTTTTTCCTCTGCACTCTCTCCAGAGTTTTCCTCTGCTGTCTCTCCAGAGTTTTCCTCTGCTCTCTCTCCAGAGTTTTCCTCTGCTCTCTCTCCAGAGTTTTTCCTCTGCTCTCTCTCCAGAGTTTTCCTCTGCTCTCTCTCCAGAGTTTTCCTCTGCTCTCTCTCCAGAGTTTTTCCTCTGCTCTCTCTCCAGAGTTTTCCTCTGCTCTCTCTCCAGAGTTTTCCTCTGCTCTCTCTCCAGAGTTTCGGATTTTATTTCAGGTTTTCAACATCTGCAGTATTTTGATAGCTCGCTTTCTCAATCACTTTGCATGCTTATTTTTGAAAATAAGATTTGCCCGTGAGACTCCACAAGAATGTGGCCCACAACACACAGCCTGCACGTGGCTGCAACGTGCAAAATGTGTTATTTGCTGACTGACAGCAAGGTGGCTGTTTCTGGAACCTGACGATATCGGCTGTGTATGATTGACACCAACATGTGGCGAAGTGGGTTAGCGTTCCTGCGTCTCCGGAAGAAGCTCCGGGTACGAGTCCCACCCCAGGGGTTGATGTTCAAGGAAGGTGGGTTCATAAAGCGGCCAATCAGGTTGAGAATCAACCTGTAAACTCCTTCCCAACACACCGATGACAGGCGGTAAGACTGGGAGAGATTCCTGTCGGCCATGCTTGGTGTGGACTGCTGACACTCAAGCTCTCTTGATCCAGGTTAATGACCAACAGGAATTTGGTGAACGTATTGCTGCTATTATTCACCAGTGTTGTACGGTATTATGTTGATGCCCTTGTGGGCTCCGCCCCCTGGGGGGAGGTATATAGATCTGCAGCCTGTAGGCGGCACTCAGTACAGAGCAGTCGCAGGTAGGCACAGATCGAGCTGATTAAAACCACTGTTCACGTCTACTAATCGTCTCGTGTGAATTGATGGTCGCACCAATTTAATAAGCGAAGATATTGCAGTGGAAGCCGCCCTCAAACCTGATCGAACGGAACTCGACCCACAGGCAGCTGAAGCAAAAGGAATCTTCTCACATTGGCTCCGCTGCTTTGAGGCTAAACTTGCTGCCTCCTCCTCGCCCGCCGTTACCAAGGCACAGTCTCCTCCATGCCCGGGTGAGCCACAGAATCTCTGTACTAATCGAAGACGAGACCATGTACGCTAACGCGGTCGCGATCCTGAAAAGACATTACGTGAGGCCGGTGAACGAAGTGTTCGCGCGGCATCTCCTCACCACTCGTCGTCAACGCGCCGGGAATCACTGGAGGAATATCTACGCGACCTGAGGGTACTCGCTCGGAACTGTAACTGCAAGGACGTCACGGCCTCGCAGCACATGGAACTCGCCGTCCGGGACACCGATGTGGCTGGAGTCCGGTCCAACTATGTCAGACAGCACCTGCTCGAAAAGGGCCCCCTCGACCTAGAAGAGACGGTAAAACTATCCACCTCATTAGAGGTAGCCTTCCAGAGCCTAAATGCTTTCCCCTCCGACCAAGCGACTTCCTCGTGGGCACTGAGGGTGTCTCAGGCCTGTGCTGTGTGGCTGCCTGTCCTGTGGTCAGAACCAGCACCCCAGGCAGCGGTGCCCAGCTCGGAACGCGACCTGCAGCAACTGCGGCAAGAAAGGGCATTTTGCCAAAGTCTGCTTGGCCCGACCCAAAGTTCCAAAATCGCAGGCCCGCCTCACAGACTCACAGGCCCGCAGACCCCACAGCGTGCCTGCCGGTAATGCCCCCTCCTGACGCGTCATCCGCCTCGTGCTATCCGTGGGGGCCGCCATCTTGGCCGCCACCATCAACGCCGCCCGACACGTGTGACCGACGCTACCACCTCGCTACCCCCGACCACGCCGGCTACCCGCAGCTCGCCGCGGTCACTTTCGACCAGTCACGGCCCAAGCACCTCAAGAACTCCATGATGACCGTCCGGGTCAATGGGCACGGAACGCCCTGTCTGTTCGACTCCGGGAGCACGGAGAGCTTCATCCATCCGGACACGGTAAGGCGCTGCTCCCTCCACATTTCCCCCGCGTTCCAAACAATCTCCCTCGCTTCAGGATCACATTCGGTGCAGATCCGGGGGTACTGTGTCGCGAACCTCGCTCCTCTCCTGTAAGGGCTGGATTTCCAGCGCAACCTCAGAAGCCTGACCCTGAATTTCGGCGGACCCCCTCGCACCGTATGCAGCCTGGTGACCGTTAAGGTCGGCCCTCCCTCGCTCTTCGCCAACTTCACCTCCGACTGTAAACCCGTCGCCAAGGAGCAGGCGGTACAGCGCCCAGGACAGGACTTTTATCAAGTTGGAGGTCCAGCGGCTCTCGAGGGAGGGGATCATCGAGGTCAGTAACAGCCCCTGGAGAGCCCAAGTGGTGGTCGTCAGGACCGGGGAAAAGAACCGGATGGTTGTAGACTACAGCCAGACCATAAATCGGTACACGGAACTCGATGCGTACCCCCTTCCCCGCATAGCGGATACGGTGAATCAGATAGCACACCACCGGGTTTTCTCCACGAGATCTGAAGTCCACATACCACCAGCTTCCGATCCGCCTGGAAGACCGCCACTACACGGCCTCTGAGGCAGACGGCCACCTCTTCCATTTCCTCAGGGTCCCCTTCGGCATCACCAATGGGGTCTTGGTATTCCAAAGAACGATGGACCGAATGGTTGACCAGCACAGGCTGCGGGCCACGTTCTCGTACTTGGATAACGTCACCATCTGCAGCCATGATCAGCAGGACCACGACACCAACCTTCAGAAGTTCCTCCAAACCGCCCAAACCCTCAATCTCACCGACAACAAGGAGAAATGCGTTTTCCGCACAACCCGACTGGCCATCCTCGGCAATGTCGTGGAAAACGGAGTCCTAGGGCCCGCCCCCGACCGCATGCCCCCCCTCCTGCAACTCCCCCTTCCCCACTGCCCCAAGACCCTGAAAAGATGCCTCGGGTTCTTCTCATACTATGTCCAGTGGGTCCCCAACTATGCGGACAAAGCCCGCCCACTTATCAAAGCCACTATCTTTCCCCTGACGACTGAGACCCGCCTGGCCTTCAGCCGCATCAAGGCAGACATCACCAAGGCCGCGATGCACGCGGTGGACGAGCCAATCCCCTTCCAGGTGGAGAGCGATGCGTCAGACGTCGCCCTGGCTGCTACCCTTAACCAGGCAGGCAGGCCCGTGGCCTTCCTTTCCCGTACCCTCAACGCCTCCGAGATTCGACACTCCTCTGTCGAAAAGGAAGCTCAAACCATTGTGGAGGCCGTGCGGCACTGGAGGCTCTACCTGGCCGGTAGGAGGTTTACCCTCGTCACCGACCAATGGGTAGCCTTTATGTTCAACAACACACAGCGGGCCAAGATCAAGAATGACAAAACCTTGAGGTGGAGAATCGAACTCTGCACCTAAATCGTGTATCGTCGTGAGAAGCTCAATGGGCCCCCAGATGCCCTGTCCCGCCAGAGCCACGATGACCGACTTCGGGCCAACCACAATGACCTCTGTCACCCGGGGGTCACCCGGCTTCTCCACTTCATCAAGGCCCGCAACCTGCCCGACTCCACCGAGGAGGCCAGGGCCATGACCAGGGACTGCCAAGTCTGCGCGGAGTGCAAGCCGCACTTCTATCGTCCAGACAAGGCCCACCTGGTGACGGCATCATGTCCCTTTGAACTCCTCAGCGTCGATTTCAAAGGGCCCCCCCCCCTCCACTGACCGCAACGTGTATTTTCTCAACGTCATTGACGAGTACTCCCGCTTCCCCTTTGCCATCCCCTGCCCCGACATGACCGAGGCCACTGTCATTAACGCCCTGCGCAGCATCTTCACCCTGTTCGGTTTCCCCACTGACGTCCAGTGACCGGGGCTCCTCGTTTATGAGCGATGAGCTGCGTCAGTATCTGCTCGGTAAGGGCATTGCCTCGAGCAGGACTACCAGCTATAACCCCCGGGGAAACGGGCAGGTGGAGAGGGAGAACGCGATGGTCTGGAAGGCCGTCCTCCCGGCCATACGGTCTAGTCTCCCGGTTTCCCGCTGGCAGGAGGTCCTCCCCGACCAACTCCACTCCATTCGATCACTCCTCTGCACAGCCACGAACGAGACCCCACTCGACCGTCTATTTGTCTTCCCAGAAAATCCACCTCCGGGGTCTCGCTCCCGTCCTGGCTGACAAGACCGGGGCCTGTCCTCCTCCGGAAGCCAGTGAGGGGCCAATAGTCCGACCCCCTGGTCGAGAGGGTCCAGCTCCTTCACGCCAACCCTCAGTATGCCCACGTGGCGCACCGCGACGGCCGACAAGATACAGTCTCCCTCCGGGATCTGGCACCCGCCGTTTCCCTAGCGACCATCACCTACCCCCCCCCACCCTACACCGAACACCGCCCCCACCCCTACACGGCCTACACTCCCCTTCTCCCCATCGCCGACCCACCGCGATGAATCTCCAGACGACACGCTCCCGGAGTCAATGAGCCCAACACCCGTGACCGCAGCGAAGCCGGAGCTGAGGCGATCACAGAGAACGATCAACTCTCCGGACAGACTCGATCTGTGAGCCCACTTCACCCCCGCTGGTCTTCAATTTTTTAACAGGGGGTGAATGTGGTGAACGTATTGCTGCTATTATTCACCACTGCCTTGTATTGTATTATGTTGATGCCCTTGTGGGCTCTGCCTGTGGCTCCGCCCCGTAGGGGGAGGTATATAGATCTGCAGCCTGTAGGCGGCACTCAGTACAGTTCAGTCGCAGGTAGGCACAGATCTAGCTGATTAAAACCACTGTTCACTTCTACAAATCTTCTCGTGTGAATTGATGGTCGTACCAAGGAAACAGACAGAAGTTCGGGCTTGGTGTACCTCACTTGTTTCTAGATGTGGGAAGCCAGCCGAATCTCAGCCACTGTGCTCGTAGACACGGTTTTCACACACTCTCAGCGGGAACAAGCATCCCGGGAATTCCCGATCCGATTAATTGGTGACTCTTTTATATTCACTGCAATTGATTTTTTTCTTATCATCGTTGTGAGTCTCAGACCCTACTGTTCATAACCTCCTCCAGCCCCGACCCCACCCTCCCTATCTCTGTAACATCCTCCAGCCCCTACACCACCCTCCCTATCTCTGTAACATCCTCCAGCCCTGACCCCACCCTCCCTATCTCTGTAACCTCCTCCAGCCCCTACAACCCTCCCTATCTCTGTAACATCCTCCAGCCCCTACAACTCTCCCTATCTCTGGAACCTCCTCTAGCCCCTACACCCCTCCCTATCCCTGTAATCTCCTCCAGCCCCTACACCCCTCCCTATCTCTGTATCCTCCTCCAGCCCTCTACACCCCTCCCTATCTCTGTAACCTCCTCCAGCCCCTACACTCCTCCCTACCTCTGTAACCTCCTCCAGCCCCTACAACCCTCCCTATCTCTGTTACCCCCTCCAGCTCCTACAACCCTCCCTATCTCTGTAACCTCCTCCCGCCCCTACACTCCTCCCTACCTCTGTAACCTCCTCCAGCCCCTAGAACCCTCCCTACCTCTGTAACCCCCTCCAGCCCCTACAACCCTCCCTATCTCTGTAGCCTCCTCCAGCCCCTACAACCCTCCATACCTCTGTAGCCTCCTCCAGCCGCTACACCCCCTCCTTATCTCTGTAATCTCCTCCAGCCCCTACACCCCCTCCCTAACTCTGTAACCTCATCCAGCCCCTACACCCCCCCTATCTCTGTAACCTCCTCCAGCCCCTACACCCCTCCCTATCTCTGTAACCTCCTCCAGCCCCTACAACTCTCCCTATCTCTGGAACCTCCTCTAGCCCCTACACCCCTCCCTATCCCTGTAATCTCCTCCAGCCCCTACACCCCTCCCTATCTCTGTAACCTCATCCAGCCCCAACAACTCTCCCTATCTCTGTAACCTCCTCCAGCCCCTACAACCCTCCCTATCTCTGTAACCCCCTCCAGCCCCTACACCCCTCCCTATCTCTGTAACCTCCTCCAACAGCTACAACCCTCCCTATCTCTGTAACCCCCTCCAGCCCCTACAACCCTCCATATCTCTGTAACCTCCTCCCGCCCCTATACCCCTCCCTATCTCTGTAACCTCCTCCAGCCCCTGCAACCCTCCCTATCTCTGTAACCTCCTCCAGCCCCTACAACCCTCCCTATCTCTGTAGACTCCTCCAGCCCCTACACCCCTCCCTATCTCTGTATCCTCCTCCAGCCCTCTACACCCCTCCCTATCTCTGTAACCTCCTCCAGCCCCTACACTCCTCCCTACCTCTGTAACCTCCTCCAGCCCCTACAACCCTCCCTATCTCTGTTACCCCCTCCAGCTCCTACAACCCTCCCTATCTCTGAAACCTCCTCCCGCCCCTACACTCCTCCCTACCTCTGTAACCTCCTCCAGCCCCTAGAACCCTCCCTACCTCTGTAACCCCCTCCAGCCCCTACAACCCTCCCTATCTCTGTAGACTCCTCCAGCCCCTACAACCCTCCATACCTCTGTAGCCTCCTCCAGCCGCTACACCCCCTCCTTATCTCTGTAATCTCCTCCAGCCCCTACACCCCCTCCCTAACTCTGTAACCTCATCCAGCCCCTACACCCCCCCTATCTCTGTAACCTCCTCCAGCCCCTACACCCCTCCCTATCTCTGTAACCTCCTCCAGCCTCTACAAACCTCCCTATCTCTGTAACCTCCTCCAGCCCCTACAACCCTCCCGATCTCTGTAACCTCCACCAGCACCCTACAACCCTCCCTATCTCTGTAACCTCCTCCAGCCCCCTACACCCCTCCCTATCTCTGTAACCTCCTCTAGCTCCTACAACCCTCCCTATCTCTGTAACCTACTCCAGCCCCCTAAACCCCTCCCTATCTCTGTAACCTCCTCTAGATCCTACAACTCTCCCTATCTCTGTAACCTCCTCCAGCCCCTACAACCCTCCCTATCTCTGTAACCTCCTCTAGCTCCTACAACCCTCCCTATCTCTGTAACCTCCCACAGTCCCTACAACCCTCCCTATCTTTGTAACCTCCTCCAGCCCGTACAACCCTCCCGAATCCTGTAACCTCCTCCAGCCCCTACAACCCCCCCATCTCTGTAACCTCGTCTAGCTCCTACAACCCTCCCTATCCCTGTAACCTCCTCCAGCCCGTACAACCCTCCCTATCTCTATAACCTCCTCCAGTCCCTACAACCCCCATCTCTGTAACCTCCTCTAGCTCCTACAACCCTCCCTATCTCTGTAATCTCCTCCAGCCCCTACAACCCTCCCTATCTCTGTAACCTCCTCTAGCTCCTACAACCCTCCCTATCTCTGTAACCTCCTCCAGCCCCTACAACCCGCCCTATCTCTATAACCTCCTCCAGCCCCAACAACCCTCCCTATCTCTGTAACCTCCTCTAGCTCCTACAACCCTCCCTATCTCTGTAACCTCCTCCAGCCCATACAACCCTCCCTATCTCTGTAACCTTCTCCAGCCCCTACAACCCTCCCTATTTCTGTAACCTGCTCCAGCCCCTACAACTCTCCCTATCTCTGTAACCTTCTCCAGCCCCTGCAACCCTCCCTATTTCTGTAACCTCCTCCAGTCCCTACAACCCTCCCTATCTCTGTAACCTCCTCCAGCCCCCTACAACCCTCCCTCTCTCTGTAACCTCCTCCAGTCCCTACAACCCTCCCTATCTCTGTAACCTCCTCCAGCCCCCTACAACCCTCCCTATCTCTTTAACCTCCTCCAGCCCCCTACAACCCTCCCTCTCTCTGTAACCTCCTCCAGCCCCTACAACTCTCCCTATCTCTGTAACCTCCTCCAGCCCCCTACAACCCTCCCTCTCTCTGTTAACTCCTCCAGCCCCTACAACTCTCCCTATCTCTGTAACCTCCTCCAGCCCCTACAACACTCCCTATCTCTGTAACCTCCTCCAGCCCCCTATAATCCTCCCTCTCTCTGTAACCTCCAGCCCCTACAACCCTCCCTATCTATGTAGCCTCCTCCAGCCCCTATAACCCTCCATATCTCTGTAACCTCCTCCAGCCCCTACAACCCTCCCTATCTCTGTAAACTCCCCCATCCCCCTACAGCCCTCCCTATCTCTGTAACCTCCCCCAGCCCCTACAGCCCTCCCTATCTCTGTAACCTCCCCCAGCCCCTACAACCCTCCCTATCTCTGTAACCTCCTCCAGCCCCTACAACCCTCCCTATCTCTGTAACCTCCTCTAGCTCGTACAACCCTCCCTATCCTTGCAACCTCCTCCAGCCCCGACAACCCTCCCTATCTCTGTAACCTCCTCCAGCCCCTAACCCTCCCTATCTCTGTAACCTCCTCTAGCTCCCTACACCCCTCCCTAACTCTGTAAACTCCTCCAGCCCCTACAAACCTCCCTATCTCTCTAACCTCCTCCAGCCCCTAAACCCCTCCCTATCTCTGTAACCTCCTCCAGCCCCTACAACCCTCCCTATCTCTGTAACCTCCCCCAGCCCCCTACAACCCTCCCTATCTCTGTAACCTCCTCTAGCTCCTACAACCCTCCCTATCCCTGTAACCTCCTCGAGCCCCTAAACCCCCCCCCATCCCTGTAACATCCTCTAGCTCCTACAACCCTCCCTATCTCTATAACCTCCTCCAGCCCCTACAACCCTCCCTATCTCTGTAACCTCCTCCAGCCCCTAACCCTCCCTATCTCTGTAACCTCCTCTAGCTCCTACACCCCTCCCGATCTCTGTAAACTCCTCTTGCCCCTACAACCCTCCCCATCTCTGCAACCTCCTCCAGCCCCTACACCCCTCCCTATCTCTTAACCTCCCCCAGCCCCTACACCCCTCCCTATCTTTGTAACCTCATCCAGCCCCCATACCCCCTCCCTATCTCTGAAACCTCCTCCAGCCCCTACACCCCTCCCTATCTCTGTAACCTCCCCCAGCCCCTACACCCCTCCCTATCTCTGTAACCTTCTCCAGTCCCTACACCCCTCCCTATCTCTTAACCTCCCCCAGCCCCTACACCCCTCCCTATCTTTGTAAACTCATCCAGCCCCCCTACCCCCTCCCTATCTCTGAAACCTCCCCCAGCCCCTACACCCCTCCCTATCTCTGTAACCTCCCCCAGCCCCTACATCCCTCCCTATCTCTGTTACCTCCTCCAGCCCCTACACCCCTCCTTATCTCTGTAACCTTCTGTAGCTCCTTCAACCCTCCCTATCTCTGTAACCTCCTCCAGCCCGAACCCTCCCTATCTCTGTAACCTTCTCCACCCTATAGAACCCTCAACAGTGCTATCAAGCGGCACTTACTCAGCAAGAACCGGCTCACGGACGCTCAGTTTGGGGTCCGTCAGTGTCACTCAGCTCCTGACCTCATTACAGCCTTGGTTCAAACATGGACAAAGGAGCCGAATGCCAGAGGTGAGGTGGGAGTGACTGCCCTCGACACCGAGGCAGCATCTGACCGAGTGTGGCATCAAGGAGCCCCAGCTAAACTGGAGCCAATGGGAATCAGGGGAAAACTCTCCGCTGGTTGGGACCATTCCCGGCACAAAGGAAGATGGTTGTGGTGGTTGGAGGTCAATCATCACAGCTCCAGGACATCACTGCAGGAGTTCCTCAGGGTCGTGTCCTCGGCCCAGCCACCTGCAGCTGCTTCATCAATGACCTCCCTTCCGTCAGAAGGTCAGAAGTGGGGATGTTTGCCGATGACTGCACAATGTTCAGCACCATTCGCCACTCCTCAGATACTGAAGCAGTCCCTGTCCAAATGCAGCAAGACCCGGACAATATCCAGACTCGGGGCTGACGTGGCCTGGATCAGTGCAGCTCCAACACTCAAGAAGCTCATCCCTAGAGCATCTCGAAAACAAGGACTCCTACATTAGACTCCTATTTATTGACTACAGCTCCGCCTTCAACACCATAATCCCAGCCAAGCTCATATCGAAGCTCCAAAACCTAGGACTTGGCTCCCCACTCTGCAACTGGATCCTCGATTTTCTGACCAACAGACCACAATCAGTAAGAATGAACAACAACACCTCCTCCACAATAGTCCTCAACACCGGGGCTCCGCAAGGCTGCGTACTTAGCCCCCTACTCTACTCCCTGCACACACACGACTGCGTGGCAAAACTTGGTCCCAACTCCATCTACACGTTTGCTGATGATCTCTGTAACCTCCTCCAGCCCCTACACCCCTCCCTATCTCTGTAACCTCCTCCAACCCCCTACTCCCCTCCCTATCTCTGTAACCTCCTCCAGTACCTACAACCCTCCCTATCTCTGTAACCTCCTGAGCCCTTACAACCCTCCCTATCTCTGTAACCCCCTCCAGCCCCTACAACCCTCACTATCTCTGTAACCTCCTCCAGCCCCTACATCCCTCCCTATCTCTGTAAACTCCTCCAGCCCCTGCAACCCTCCCTATCTCTGTAACCTCCTTCAGCCCCTAAACCCCTCCCTATCTCTGTATCCTCCTCCAGCCCTCTACACCCCTCCCTATCTCTGTAACTTCCTCCAGCCCCTACTCTCCTCCCCACCTCTGTAACCTCCTCCAGCCCCTACAACCCTCCCTATCTCTGTTACCCCCTCCAGCCCCTACAACCCTCCCATCTCTGTAACCTCCTCCTGCCCCTACACTCCTCCCTACCTCTGTAACCTCCTCCAGCCCCTAGAACCCTCCCTACCTCTGTAACCCCCTCCAGCCCCTACAACCCTCCCTATTTCTGTAACTTCCTCCAGCCCCTACAACCCTCCATACCTCTGTAACCTCCTCTAGCCGCTACACCCCCTCCCTATCTCTGTAACCTCCTCCAGCCCCTACACCCCCTCCCTAACTCTGTAACATCATCCAGCCCCTACACCCCCCCCTATCTCTGTAACCTCCTCCTGCCCCTACACTCCTCCCTACCTCTGTAACCTCCTCCAGCCCCTAGAACCCTCCCTACCTCTGTAACCCCCTCCAGCCCCTACAACCCTCCCTATTTCTGTAACTTCCTCCAGCCCCTACAACCCTCCATACCTCTGTAACCTCCTCTAGCCGCTACAGCCCTCTCTATCTCTGTAACCTCGTCCAGCCTCTACCACCCTCCGTATCCCTGGAACCTCCTACAGCCCCTACCACCCTCCCTATCTCTATAACCTCCTCCAGTCCCCTACACCTCCCCTATCTCTGTAACCTCCTCCAGCCCCTACAACCCTCCCGATCTCTGGAACCTCCCCCAGCCCCCTACAACCCTCCCTACCTCTGTAACCTCCTCCACCCCCTACTTCCCTCCCTATCTCTGTAACCTCCTCCAGCCCCTACACCCCTCCCTATCTCTGTAACCTCCTCCAGCCACTACAACCCTCCCTATCTCTGTAACCTCGTCCAGCCTCTACCACCCTCCCTATCTCTGTAACCTCCTCCAGCCCCTAATCCCCTCCCTATCTCTGTAACCTCCTCCAGCCCCTACAACCCTCCCGACCTCTGTAACCTCCCCCAGCCCCCTACAACCCTCCCTATCTCTGTAACCTCCTCCAGCCCCTACAACCCTCCCGACCTCTGTAACCTCCTCCAGCCCCCTACACCCCTCCCTATCTCTGTAACCTCCTCTAGCTCCTACAACCCTCCCTATCTCTGTATCCTACTCCAGACCCCTACACCCCTCCCTATCTCTGTAACCTCCTCTAGATCCTACAACTATCCCTATCTCTGTAACCTCCTCTAGCTCCTACAACCCTCCCTATCTCTGTAACCTCCCACAGTCCCTACAACCCTCCCTATCTCTGTAACCTCCTCCAGCCCGTACAACCCTCCCTAATCCTGTAATCTCCTCCAGCCCCTACAACCCCCCCATCTCTGTAACTCATCTAGCTCCTACAACCCTCCCTATCCCTGTAACCTCCTCCAGACTGTACAGCCCTTCCTATCCCTGTAACCTCCTACAGCCCCTACCACCCTCCCTATCTCTATAACCTCCTCCAGTCCCTACACCTCCCCCCATCTCTGTAACCTCCTCTAGCTCCTACAACCCTCCCTATCTCTGTAACCTCCTCCAGCCCCTACAACCCTCCCTATCTCTGTAACCTCCTCTAGCTCCTACAACCCTCCCTATCTCTGTAACCTCCTCCAGCCCCTACAACCCTCCCTATCTCTATAACCTCCTCCAGCCCCTACAACCCTCCCTATCTCTGTAACCTCCTCTAGCTCCTACAACCCTCCCTATCTCTGTAACCTCCTCCAGCCCATACAACCCTCCCTATCTCTGTACACTCCTCCAGTCCCTACAATCCTCCCTATCTCTGTAACCTCCTCCAGCCCCCTACGACCCTCCCTCTCTCTGTAACCTCCTCCAGCCCCCTACAACCCTCCCTCTCTCTGTAACCTCCTCCAGCTGCTACAACTCTCCCTATCTCTGTAACCTCCTCCAGCCCCTACAACACTCCCTATCTCTGTAACCTCCTCCAGTCCCTACAACCCTCCCTCTCTCTGTAACCTCCTCCAGCCCCTACAACTCTCCCTATCTCTGTAACCTCCTCCAGCCCCTACAACCCTCCCTATCTCTGTAACCTCCCCCAGCCCCTACACCCCTCCCTATCTCTGTTACCTCCTCCAGCCCCTACACCCCTCCCTATCTCTGTAACCTCCTGTATCTCCTACAACCCTCCCTATCTCTGTAACCTCCTCCAGCCCGAACCCTCCCTATCTCTGCAACCTTCTCCACCCTATAGAACCCTCAACAGTGCTATCAAGCGGCACTTTCTCAGCAAGAACCGGCTCACGGACGCTCAGTTTGGGGTCCGTCAGTGTCACTCAGCTCCTGACCTCATTACAGCCTTGGTATAAACATGGACAAAAGAGCTGAATGCCAGTGGTGAGGTGGGAGTGACTGCCCTCGACATCAAGGCAACATTTGACCGAGTGTGGCATCAAGGAACCCGAGCTAAACTGGAGCCAATGGGAATCAGGGGGAAAATCTCCGCTGGTTGGGACCATTCCCGGCACAAAGGAAGATGGTTGTGGTGGTTGGAGGTCAATCATCTCAGCTCCAGGACATCACTGCAGGAGTTCCTCAGGGTCGTGTCCTCGGCCCAACCATCTTCAGCTGCTTCATCAATGACCTCCCTTCCGTCAGAAGGTCAGAAGTGGGGATGTTTGCCGATGACTGCAC
Organism: Scyliorhinus torazame; assembly: GCF_047496885.1. Lineage (NCBI taxonomy): Eukaryota > Metazoa > Chordata > Chondrichthyes > Carcharhiniformes > Scyliorhinidae > Scyliorhinus > Scyliorhinus torazame. The sequence goes on from NC_092735.1 coordinate 1,638,429, forward strand.
AATGTTCAGCACCATTCGCCACTCCTCAGATAATGAAGCAGTCCCTGTCCAAATGCAGCAAGACCTGGACAATATCCAGACTCGGGGCTGACGTGGCCTGGATCAGTGCAGCTCCAACACTCAAGAAGCTCATCCCTAGAGCATCTCGAAAACAAGGACTCCTACATCAGACTCCTATTTATTGACTACAGCTCCGCCTTCAACACCATAATCCCAGCCAAGGTCATATCAGAGCTCCAAAACCTAGGACTTGGCTCCCCACTCTGCAACTGGATCCTCGATTTTCTGACCAACAGACCACAATCAGTAAGAATGAACAACAACACCTCCTCCACAATAGTCCTCAACACCGGGGCCCCGCAAGGCTGCGTACTTAGCCCCCTACTCTACGCCCTGTACACACACGACTGCGTGGCAAAACTGGGTCCCAACTCCATCTACACGTTTGCTGATGATCTCTGTAACCTCCTCCAGCCCCTACACACCTCCCTATCTCTGTAACCCCCTCCAGCCCCTACACCCCTCCCTATCTCTGTAACCCCCTCCAGCCCCTACACCCCTCCCTATCTCTGTAACCTCCTCCAGACCCTACAATCCTCCTATCTCTGTAACCTCCTCCAGCGCCTACAATCCTCACTATCTCTTTAAACTCCTCCAGCCCCTACCCCCCTCCCGATCTCTGTAACCTCCTCCAGCCCCTACAACCCTCCCTATCTCTGTAACCTCCTCCAGCCCCTACAACCTTACCTATCTCTGTAACCTCCTCCAGCGCCTACAATCCTCACTATCTCTGTAACCTCCTCCAGCGCCTACAATCCTCACTATCTCTGTAACCTCCTCCAGCCCTACAACCCTCATATCTCTGTAACCTCCTCCAGCGCCTACAATCCTCACTATCTCTGTAACCTCCTCCAGCCCCTACAACCCTCCCTATCTCTGTAACCACCTCCAGCCCCCTACACCCACCCTATCTCTGTAACCTCCTCCAGCCCCCTACACCCCTCCCTATCTCTGTAACCACCTCCACCCCCTACACCCCTCCCTATCTCTGTAACCTCCTCCAGCCCCTACACCCCTCCCTATCTCTGTAACTTCCTCCAGCCCCTACACTCCTCCCTACCTCTGTAACCTCCTCCAGCCCCTACAACCCTCCCTATCTCTGTTACCCCCTCCAGCCCCTACAACCCTCCCATCTCTGTAACCTCCTCCCGCCCGTACACTCCTCCCTTCCTCTGTAACCTCCTCCAGCCCCTAGAACCCTCCCTACCTCTGTAACCCCCTCCAGCCCCTACAACCCTCCCTATTTCTGTAACTTCCTCCAGCCCCTACAACCCTCCATACATCTGTAACCTCCTCTAGCCGCTACAGCCCCTCCCTAACTCTGTAACATCATCCAGCCCCTACACCCCCCCTTATCTCTGTAACCTCCTCCAGCCCCTACAATCCTACCGATCTCTGTAACCTCCCCCAGCCCCCTACAAACCTCCCTATCTCTGTAACCTCCTCCACCCCCTAAACCCCTCCCTATCTCTGTAACCTCCTCCAGCCCCTACACCCCTCCCTAACTCTGTAACCTCATCCAACCCCTACAATCCCCCATCTCTGTAACCTCCTCCAGCCCCTACAACCCTCCCGATCTCTGTAACCTCCCCCAGCCCCCTACACCCCTCCCTATCTCTGTAACCTCATCCAGCCACTACAACCCTCTCTATCTCTGTAACCTCGTCCAGCCTCTACCACCCTCCCTATCTCTGTAACCTCCTCCAGCCCCTACACCCCCCCTATCTCTGTAACCTCCTCCAGCCCCTACAACCTTCCCGATCTCTGTAACCTCCCCCAGCCCCCTACAAACCACCCTACCTCTGTAACATCCTCCACCCCCTACTTCCCTCCCTATCTCTGTAACCTCCTCCAGCAACTACAACCCTCCCTATCTCTGTAACCTCCTCCAGCCCCTAATCCCCTCCCTATCTCTGTAACCTCCTGCAGCCCCTACAACCCTCCCTATCTCTGTAACCTCCTCCAGCCCCTACAACCCTCCCGACCTCTGTAACCTCCCCCAGTCCCCTACAACCCTCCCTATCTCTGTAACCTCCTCCAGCACCCTACACGCCTCCCTATCTCTGTAACCTCCTCTAGCTCCTACAACCCTCCCTATCTCTGTAACCTACTCCAGATCCCTACACCCCTCCCTATCTCTGTAACCTCCTCTAGATCCTACAACTCTCCCTATCTCTGTAACCTCCTCCAGCCCCTACAACCCTCCATATCTCTGTAACCTCCTCTAGCTCCTACAACCCTCCCTATCTCTGTAACCTCCCACAGTCCCTACAACCCTCCCTATCTCTGTAACCTCCTCCAGCCCGTACAACCCTCCCTAATCCTGTAATCTCCTCCAGCCCATACAACCCTCCCTATCTCTGTAAACTCCTCCAGTCCCTACAATCCTCCCTATCTCTGTAACCTCCTCTAGCTCCTACAACCCTCCCTATCTCTGTAACCTCCTCCAGCCCCTACAACCCTCCCTATCTCTATAACCTCCTCCAGCCCCTACAACCCTCCCTATCTCTGTAACCTCCTCTAGCTCCTACAACCCTCCCTATCTCTGTAACCTCCTCCAGCCCATACAACCCTCCCTATCTCTGTACACTCCTCCAGTCCCTACAATCCTCCCTATCTCTGTAACCTCCTCCAGCCCCCTACGACCCTCCCTCTCTCTGTAACCTCCTCCAGCCCCCTACAACCCTCCCTCTCTCTGTAACCTCCTCCAGCTGCTACAACTCTCCCTATCTCTGTAACCTCCTCCAGCCCCTACAACACTCCCTATCTCTGTAACCTCCTCCAGTCCCTACAACCCTCCCTCTCTCTGTAACCTCCTCCAGCCCCTACAACTCTCCCTATCTCTGTAACCTCCTCCAGCCCCTACAACCCTCCCTATCTCTGTAACCTCCCCCAGCCCCTACACCCCTCCCTATCTCTGTTACCTCCTCCAGCCCCTACACCCCTCCCTATCTCTGTAACCTCCTGTAGCTCCTACAACCCTCCCTATCTCTGTAACCTCCTCCAGCCCGAACCCTCCCTATCTCTGTAACCTTCTCCACCCTATAGAACCCTCAACAGTGCTATCAAGCGGCACTTACTCAGCAAGAACCGGCTCACGGACGCTCAGTTTGGGGTCCGTCAGTGTCACTCAGCTCCTGACCTCATTACAGCCTTGGTATAAACATGGACAAAAGAGCTGAATGCCAGAGGTGAGGTGGGAGTGACTGCCCTCGACATCAAGGCAACATTTGACCGAGTGTGGCATCAAGGAACCCGAGCTAAACTGGAGCCAATGGGAATCAGGGGGAAAATCTCCGCTGGTTGGGACCATTTCCGGCACAAAGGAAGATGGTTGTGGTGGTTGGAGGTCAATCATCTCAGCTCCAGGACATCACTGCAGGAGTTCCTCAGGGGAGTGACCTCGGCCCAGCCACCTTCAGCTGCTTCATCAATGACCTCCCTTCCGTCAGAAGGTCAGAAGTGGGGATGTTTGCCGATGACTGCACAATGTTCAGCACCATTCGCCACTCCTCAGATAATGAAGCAGTCCCTGTCCAAATGCAGCAAGACCTGGACAATATCCAGACTCGGCGCTGACGTGGCCTGGATCAGTGCAGCTCCAACACTCAAGAAGCTCATCCCTAGAGCATCTCGAAAACAAGGACTCCTACATCAGACTCCTATTTATTGACTACAGCTCCGCCTTCAACACCATAATCCCAGCCAAGCTCATATCGAAGCTCCAAAACCTAGGACTTGGCTCCCCACTCTGCAACTGGATCCTCGATTTTCTGACCAACAGACCACAATCAGTAAGAATGAACAACAACACCTCCTCCACAATAGTCCTCAACACCGGGGCTCCGCAAGGCTGCGTACTTAGCCCCCTACTCTACGCCCTGTACACACACGACTGCGGGCAAAACTTGGTCCCAACTCCATCTACACGTTTGCTGATGATCTCTGTAACCTCCTCCAGCCCCTACACACCTCCCTATCTCTGTAACCTCCTCCAGCGCCTACAATCCTCACTATCTCTTTAAACTCCTCCAGCCCCTACCCCCCTCCCTATCTCTGTAACCTCCTCCAGCCCCTACAACCCTCCCTATCTCTGTAACCTCCTCCAGCCCCTACAACCCTCCCTATCTCTGTAACCTCCTCCAGCGCCTACAATCCTCACTATCTCTGTAACCTCCTCCAGCGCCTACAATCCTCACTATCTCTGTAACCTCCTCCAGCCCCTACAACCCTCCCTATCTCTGTAACCACCTCCAGCCCCCTACACCCACCCTATCTCTGTAACCTCCTCCAGCCCCCTACACCCCTCCCTATCTCTGTAACCACCTCCACCCCCTACACCCCTCCCTATCTCTGTAACCTCCTCCAGCCCCGACACCCCTCCCTATCTCTGTAACTTCCTCCAGCCCCTACACTCCTCCCTACCTCTGTAACCTCCTCCAGCCCCTACAACCCTCCCTATCTCTGTTACCCCCTCCAGCCCCTACAACCCTCCCATCTCTGTAACCTCCTCCCGCCCGTACACTCCTCCCTTCCTCTGTAACCTCCTCCAGCCCCTAGAACCCTCCCTACCTCTGTAACCCCCTCCAGCCCCTACAACCCTCCCTATTTCTGTAACTTCCTCCAGCCCCTACAACCCTCCATACATCTGTAACCTCCTCTAGCTGCTACGCCCCCTCCCTATCTCTGTAACCTCCTCCAGCCCCTACACCCCCTCCCTAACTCTGTAACATCATCCAGCCCCTACACCCCCCCTTATCTCTGTAACCTCCTCCAGCCCCTACAATCCTACCGATCTCTGTAACCTCCCCCAGCCCCCTACAAACCTCCCTATCTCTGTAACCTCCTCCACCCCCTAAAACCCTCCCTAACTCTGTAACCTCATCCAACCCCTACAATCCCCCATCTCTGTAACCTCCTCCAGCCCCTACAACCCTCCCGATCTCTGTAACCTCCCCCAGCCCCCTACACCCCTCCCTATCTCTGTAACCTCATCCAGCCACTACAACCCTCTCTATCTCTGTAACCTCGTCCAGCCTCTACCACCCTCCCTATCTCTGTAACCTCCTCCAGCCCCTACACCCCCCCTATCTCTGTAACCTCCTCCAGCCCCTACAACCTTCCCGATCTCTGTAACCTCCCCCAGCCCCCTACAAACCACCCTACCTCTGTAACATCCTCCACCCCCTACTTCCCTCCCTATCTCTGTAACCTCCTCCAGCCACTACAACCCTCCCTATCTCTGTAACCTCCTCCAGCCCCTATAACCCTCCCGACCTCTGTAACCTCCCCCAGTCCCCTACAACCCTCCCTATCTCTGTAACCTCCTCCAGCACCCTACACGCCTCCCTATCTCTGTAACCTCCTCTAGCTCCTACAACCCTTCCTATCTCTGTAACCTACTCCAGATCCCTACACCCCTCCCTATCTCTGTAACCTCCTCTAGATCCTACAACTCTCCCTATCTCTGTAACCTCCTCCAGCCCCTACAACCCTCCATATCTCTGTAACCTCCTCTAGCTCCTACAACCCTCCCTATCTCTGTAACCTCCCACAGTCCCTACAACCCTCCCTAATCCTGTAATCTCCTCCAGCCCATACAACCCTCCCTATCTCTGTAAACTCCTCCAGTCCCTACAATCCTCCCTATCTCTGTAACCTCCTCCAGCCCCCTACAACCCTCCCTCTCTTTGTAACCTTCTCCAGCCCCCTACAACCCTCCCTCTCTCTGTAACCTCCTCCAGCCCCTGCAACTCTCCCTATCTCTGTAACCTTCTCCAGCCCCTACAACCCTCCCAATCTCTGGAACTTCCTCCAGTCCCTACAACCCTCCCTCTCTTTGTAACCTTCTCCAGCCCCCTACAACCCTCCCTCTCTCTGTAACCTCCTCCAGCCCCTGCAACTCTCCCTATCTCTGTAACCTCCTCCAGCCCCTACAACCCTCCCGATCTCTGTAACCTCCCCCAGCCCCCTACACCCCTCCCTATCTCTGTAACCTCATCCAGCCACTACAACCCTCTCTATCTCTGTAACCTCGTCCAGCCTCTACCACCCTCCCTATCTCTGTAACCTCCTCCAGCCCCTACACCCCCCCTATCTCTGTAACCTCCTCCAGCCCCTACAACCTTCCCGATCTCTGTAACCTCCCCCAGCCCCCTACAAACCACCCTACCTCTGTAACATCCTCCACCCCCTACTTCCCTCCCTATCTCTGTAACCTCCTCCAGCCACTACAACCCTCCCTATCTCTGTAACCTCCTCCAGCCCCTATAACCCTCCCGACCTCTGTAACCTCCCCCAGTCCCCTACAACCCTCCCTATCTCTGTAACCTCCTCCAGCACCCTACACGCCTCCCTATCTCTGTAACCTCCTCTAGCTCCTACAACCCTTCCTATCTCTGTAACCTACTCCAGATCCCTACACCCCTCCCTATCTCTGTAACCTCCTCTAGATCCTACAACTCTCCCTATCTCTGTAACCTCCTCCAGCCCCTACAACCCTCCATATCTCTGTAACCTCCTCTAGCTCCTACAACCCTCCCTCTCTCTGTAACCTCCTCCAGCCCCCTACAACCCTCCCTATCTCTATAACCTCCTCCAGCCCCCTACAACCCTCCCTCTCTCTGTAACCTCCTCCATCACCTACAACTCTCCCTATCTCTGTAACCTCCTCCAGCCCCTACAACACTCCCTATCTCTGTAACCTCCTCCAGTCCCTACAACCCTCCCTCTCTCTGTAACCTCCTCCAGCCCCTACAACTCTCCCTATCTCTGTAACCTCCTCCAGCCCCTACAACCCTCCCTATCTCTGTAAACTCCCCCAGCCCCCTACAACCCTACCTATCTCTGTAACCTCCCCCAGCCCCTAAAGCCCTCCCTATCTCTGTAACCTCCCCCAGCCCCTACAACCCTGCCTATCTCTGTAACCTCCTCCAGCCCCTACAACCGTCCCTATCTCTGTAACCTCCTCTAGCTCCTACAACCCTCCCTATCCCTGTAACCTCCTCCAGCCCCTACAACCCCAACCCCCCATCCCTGTAACCTCCTCCAGCCCCTAGAACACTCCATATCTCTCTAACCTCCTCAAGCCCCTACAACCCTCCCTATCTCTGTAACCTCCTCTAGCTCCTACATCCCTCCCTATCCCTGTAAACTCCTCTAGCCCCTACAACCCTCCCTATCTCTGTAACCTCCTCTAGCTCCTACAACCCTCCCTATCTCTGTAACCTCCTACAGCCTGTACAGCCCTTCCTATCCCTGTAACCTCCTACAGCCCCTACCACTCCCCCTGTCTCTATAACCTCCTCCAGTCCCTATACCCCCCCATCTCTGTAACCTCCTCTAGCTCATACAAACCTCCCTATCTCTGTAACCTCCTCTAGCTCCTACAACCCTCCCTATCTCTGTAACCTCCTCCAGCCCCTGCAACCCTCCCTATCTCTGTAACCTCCTCCAGCCCCCTACAACCGTCCCTCTCTCTGTAACTCCTCCAGCCCCTACAACTCTCCCTATCTCTGTAACCTCCTCCAGCCCCTACAACCCTCCCTATCTCTGTAACCTCCTCCAGCCCCTACAACTCTCCCTATCTCTGTAACCTCCTCCAGCCCCCTACAACCCTCCCTATCTCTGTAACCTCCTCCAGCCCCCTACAAACCTCCCTCTCTCTGTAACCTCCTCCAGCCCCTACAACTCTCCCTATCTCTGTAACCTCCTCCAGCTCCTACAACCCTCCCTATCTCTGTAACCTCCTCTAATCCCTACAATCCTCCCTATCTCTGTAACCTCCTCCAGCCCCTACACCCCTCCCTATCTCTGTAATCTCCTCCAACGCCTACAATCCTCACTATCTCTGTAACCTCCTCCAGCCCCTACAACCCTCCCGATCTCTGTAACCTCCTCCAGCCCCTACAACCCTCCCTATCTCTGTAACCTCCTCCAGCCCCTACAACCCTCATTATCTCTGTAACCTCCTCCAGCCCCTACAACTCTCACTATCTCGGTAACATCCTCCAGCCCCTTCAACCCTCACTATCTCGGTAACCTCCTCCAGCCCCACTACACCCCTCCCTATCTCTGTAGCCTCCTCCAGTCCCCTACACCCCTCCCTGTCTCTGTAACCTCCTCCAGCCCCACTACAATCCCTCCCTATCTCTGTAACCTCCTCCAGCCCCTACAACCCTCCCTATCACTGTAACCTCCTCCAGCCCCTACAACCCTCCCTATCTCTGTAACCTCCTCCAGCCCCTACAACCCTCCCTATCTCTGTAACCTCCTCCAGTCCCTACAACCCTCCCTATCTCTGTAACCTCCTCCAGCCCCTACACCCCTCCCTATCTCTGTAATCTCCTCCAACGCCTACAATCCTCACTATCTCTGTAACCTCCTCCAGCCCCTACAACCCTCCCTATCTCTGTAACCACCTCCAGCCCCCTACACCCTCCCTATCTCTGTAACCTCCTCCAGCCCCCTTCCCCCCTCCCTATCTCTGTAACCTGCTCCACCGCCCTACACCCCTCCCTATCTCTGTAATCTCCTCCAGCCCCCCTACAACCGTCCCTATCTCTGTGACCTCTTCCAGCCCCCCTACAATCACTCCCTATCTCTGTAACCTCCTCCAGTCCCCCTACAACCCTCCCTATCTATGTAACCTCCTCCAGTCCCCTACACCTCTCCCTGTCTCTGTAACCTCCTCCAGCCCCTACAACCCTCCCTATCTCTGTAACCTCCTCCAGCTCCTACAACCCTCACTATCCCTGTAAACTCCTCTCGCCCCTACAACCTTCCCTATCTCTGCAACCTCCTCTAGCTCCTACAACCCTCCCTATCTCTGTAACCTCCTACCCTACAACCCTCCCTATCCCTGTAATCTCTTCCAGCCCCTACAACCGTCCCTATCTCTGTAACCTCCTCCAGCGCCTACAATCATCACTATCTCTGTAAACTCCTCCAGCCCCTACAACCCTCCCTATCTCTGTAACCTCCTCCAGCCCCTGCAACCCTCCCTATCTCTGTAACCTCCTCCAGCCCCCTACAACCGTCCCTCTCTCTGTAACCTCCTCCAGCCCCTACAACTCTCCCTATCTCTGTAACCTCCTCCAGCCCCTACAACCCTCCCTATCTCTGTAACCTCCTCTAATCCCTCCATTCCTCCCTATCTCTGTAGCCTCCTCCAGCCCCCTACAACCCTCCCTCTCTCTGTAACCTCCTCCAGCCCCTACAACTCTCCCTATCTCTCTAACCTCCTCCAGCCCCTACACCCTCCCTATCTCTGTAACCTCCTCCAGTCCCTACAACCCTCCCTATCTCTGTAACCTCCTCTAGCTCCTACAAACCTCTCTATCTCTGTAAACCCCTCTAGCCCCTACACCCCTCCCTATCTCTGTAACTTCCTCGAGCTCCTACAACCCTCCCTATCTCTGTAACCTCCTCCAGCCCCTACAACCCTCCCTATCTCTATCGCCTCCTCCAGCCCCTACAACCCTCCCTATCTCTGTAACCTCCTCTAGCTCCTACAACTATCCCTATCTCTGTAACCTCCTCCAGCACCTACAACCCTCCCTATCTCTGTAACCTCCTCCAATCCCTACAATCCTCCCTATCTCTGTAACCTCCTCCAGCCCCCTACAACCCTCCCTCTCTCTGTAACCTCCTCCAACCCCTACAACTCTCCCTATCTCTCTAACCTCCTCCAGCCCCTACACCCTCCCTATCTCTGTAATCTCCTCCAGTCCCTACACCACTCCATATCTCTGTAACCTCCCCAGCCCCTACACCCCTCCCTATCTATGTAACCTCCTCCAGCCCCTACACCCCTCCCTATCTCTGTAACCTCCTCCAGTCCCTACACCCCTCCCTATCTCTGTAACCTCCCCCAGCCCCTACACCCCTCCCTATCTCTGTAACCTCCTCCAGCCCCTACACCCCATCTTATCTCTGTAACCTCCCCCAGCCCCTACACCCCTCCCTATCTCTGAAACCTCCTCCAGTAACTACACCCCTCCCTATCTCTGTAACCTCCTCCAGCCCCCTACATCCCTCCCTATCGCTGTAACCTCCTCCAGCGCCTACAGCCCTCCATATCTCTGTAACCTCCTCCAGCCCCTACACCCCACCCTATCTCTGTAACCTCCTCCAGCCCCTACACCCCTCCCTATCTCTGTAACCTCCTCCAGCCCCCCTACAACCCTCCCTATCTCTGTAACCTCCTCCTGTCCTCCTACAACCCTCCCTATCTCTGTAATCTCCTCCAGCCCCTACACCTCTCCCTATCTCTGTAAGCTGCTCCAGCCCCCCTGCAACCCTCCCTATCTCTGTCACCTCCTCCAGTCCCCTACACCCCTCCCTATTTCTGTAACATCCTTCAGCCCCCCTACAAACCTCCCTATCTCTGTAACCTCCTCCAGTCCCCTACACCGCTCCCTATCTCTGTAACCTCCTCCAGCCCCCCTACAACCTTCCCTGTCTCTGTAACCTCCTCCAGTCCCTACACCCCTCCCTACCTCTGTAAACCCCTCCAGCCCCAACAACGCTCCCCATCTCTGTAACCTCCTCCAGTCACCTACACCCCTCCCTATCTCTGTAACCTCCTCCAGCCCCCATACAAACCTCCCTATCTCTGTAACCTCCTCCAGTCCCAACACCCATCCCTATCTCTATAACCTCCTCCAGTCCCCTACAACCCTCCCTATCTCTGTAACCTTCTCCAGTCCATACACACCTCCCTATCTCTGTAACCTCCTCCAGCTCCTACACCCCTCCCTATCTCTGTAACCTCATCCAGTCCCCTACACCCCTCCCTATCTCTGTAACCACCTCCAGCCACTACAACCCCTCCCTATCTCTGTAACCTCCTTCAGCCCCTACAACCCCTCCCTAACTCTGTAGCCTCCTCCAGTCCCCTACACCCCTCCCCATCTCTGTAAACTCCTCCAGCCCCTACACCCCTCCCTATCTCTGTAACCTCCTCCAGCGCCCCTACCCCTCCCTATCTCTGTAACCTCCCCCAGCCCCTAAACCCCCTCCCTATCTCTGTAACCTCCCCCAGCCCCCTACACACCTCCCTATCTCTGTAACCTCCCCCAGCCCCTACACCCCTCCCTATCTCTGTAACCTCCACCAGCCCCTACACCCCTCCCTATCTCTGTAACCTCCTCCAGCCCCTACACCCCCTCCCTTTCTCTGTAACCTCCTCCAGCCCCTACACACCTCCCTATCTCTGTAACCTCCCCCAGCCCCTACACCCCTCTCTATCTCTGTAACCTCCACCAGCCCCTACACCCCTCCCTATCTCTGTAACCTCCTCCAGCCCCTACACCCCCTCCCTTTCTCTGTAACGCCCCCAGACCCCGTACACCCCTCCCTATCTTTGTAACCTCCCCCAGCCCCTACACCCCTCCCTATCTCTGTAACCTCCGCCAGCCCCTACACCCCTCCCTATCTTTGTAACCTCATCCACCCCCCTACCCCCTCCCTATCTCTGAAACCTCCTCCAGCCCCGACACTCCTCCCTATCTCTGTCACCTCCCCCAGCCCCTACACCTCTCCCTATCTCTGTAACCTCCTCCAGTCTCTACACCGCTCCCTATCTCTGTAACCTACCCCAGCCCCTTCACCCCTCCCTATCTCAGTAACCTCCTCCAGCCCCTACACCCCTCCCTATCTCTGTAACCTCCCCAGCCCCTACACCTCTCCCTATCTATGTAACCTCCTCCAGCCCCTACACCCCTCCCTATCTCTGTAACCTCCTCCAGCCCCTACATCCCTTCATATCTCTGTAACCTCCCCAGCCCCTACACCTCTCCCTATCTATGTAACCTCCTCCAGCCCCTACACCCCTCCCTATCTCTGTAACCTCCCCCAGCCCCTACACCCCTCCCTATCTCTGTAACCTCCCCCAGCCCCTACACCCCTCCCTATCTCTGAAACCTCCTCCAGTAACTACACCCCTCCCTATCTCTGAAACCTCCTCCAGTCCCTACATCCCTCCCTATCGCTGTAACCTCCTCCAGCGCCTACAGCCCTCCATATCTCTGTAACCTCCTCCAGCCCCTACACCCCTCCCTATCTCTGTAACCTCCTCCAGCCCCTACACCCCTCCCTATCTCTGTAACCTCCTCCAGCCCCCCTACACCCCTCCCTATCTCTGTAACCTCCTCTAGCCCCCATACATTCCCTCCCTATCTCTGTAACCTCCTCCTGTCCTCCTACAACCTTCAGCCCCCCTACAAACCTCCCTATCTCTGTAACCTCCTCCAGTCCCCCTACAACCTTCCCAGTCTCTGTAACCTCCTCCAGTCCCTACATCCCCCCCCTACCTCTGTAAACCCCTCCAGCCCCAACAACGCTCCCCATCTCTGTAACCTCCTCCAGTCACCTACACCCCTCCCTATCTCTGTAACCTCCTCCAGCCCCCATACAAACCTCCCTATCTCTGTAACCTCCTCCAGTCCCAACACCCATCCCTATCTCTATAACCTCCTCCAGTCCCCTACAACCCTCCCTATCTCTGTAACCTTCTCCAGTCCATACACACCTCCCTATCTCTGTAACCTCCTCCAGCTCCTACACCCCTCCCTATCTCTGTAACCTCACCAGTCCCCTACACCCCTCCCTATCTATGTAACCTCCTCCAGCCCCTACACCCCTCCCTATCTCTGTAACCTCCTCCAGTCCCTACACCCCTCCCTATCTCTGTAACCTCCCCCACCCCCTACACCCCTCCCTATCTCTGTAACCTCCTCCAGCCCCTACACCCCATCTTATCTCTGTAACCTCCCCCAGCCCCTACACCCCTCCCTATCTCTGAAACCTCCTCCAGTAACTACACCCCTCCCTATCTCTGTAACCTCCTCCAGCCCCCCTACATCCCTCCCTATCGCTGTAACCTCCTCCAGCGCCTACAGCCCTCCATATCTCTGTAACCTCCTCCAGCCCCTACACCCCTCCCTATCTCTGTAACCTCCTCCAGCCCCTACACCCCTCCCTATCTCTGTAACCTCCTCCAGCCCCCCTACAACCCTCCCTATCTCTGTAACCTCCTCCTGTCCTCCTACAACCCTCCCTATCTCTGTAATCTCCTCCAGCCCCTACACCTCTCCCTATCTCTGTAACCTGCTCCAGCCCCCCTACAACCCTCCCTATCTCTGTCACCTCCTCCAGTCCCCTACACCCCTCCCTATTTCTGTAACATCCTTCAGCCCCCCTACAAACCTCCCTATATCTGTAACCTCCTCCAGTCCCCTACACCGCTCCCTATCTCTGTAACCTCCTCCAGCCCCCCTACAACCTTCCCTGTCTCTGTAACCTCCTCCAGTCCCTACACCCCTCCCTACCTCTGTAAACCCCTCCAGCCCCAACAACGCTCCCCATCTCTGTAACCTCCTCCAGTCACCTACACCCCTCCCTATCTCTGTAACCTCCTCCAGCCCCCATACAAACCTCCCTATCTCTGTAACCTCCTCCAGTCCCAACACCCATCCCTATCTCTATAACCTCCTCCAGTCCCCTACAACCCTCCCTATCTCTGTAACCTTCTCCAGTCCATACACAACTCCCTATCTCTGTAACCTCCTCCAGCTCCTACACCCCTCCCTATCTCTGTAACCTCATCCAGTCCCCTACACCCCTCCCTATCTCTGTAACCTCCTCCAGCCCCTACAACCCCTCCCTATCTCTGTAACCTCCTTCAGCCCCTACAACCCCTCCCTAACTCTGTAGCCTCCTCCAGTCCCCTACACCCCTCCCCATCTCTGTAACCTCCTCCAGCCCCTACACCCCTCCCTATCTCTGTAACCTCCTCCAGCGCCCCTACCCCTCCCTATCTCTGTAACCTCCCCCAGCCCCTAAACCCCCTCCCTATCTCTGTAACCTCCCCCAGCCCCCTACACCCCTCCCTATCTCAGTAACCTCCTCCAGCCCCTACACCCCTCCCTATCTCTGTAACCTCCCCCAGCACCTACATGCCTCCCTATCTCTGTAACCTCCCCCAGCCCCTACACCCCTCCCTATCTCTGTAACCTCCCCAGCCCCTACACCCCTCCCTATCTCTGTAACCTCCTCCAGCCCCTACACCCCTCCCTATCTCTGTAACCTCCCCCAGCCCCTACACTCCTCCCTATCTCTGTAACCTCCTCCAGCCCCTACACCCCATCTTATCTCTGTAACCTCCCCCAGCCCCTACACCCCTCCCTATCTCTGAAACCTCCTCCAGTAACTACACCCCTCCCTATCACTGTAACCTCCTCCAGCCCCCCTACATCCCTCCCTATCGCTGTAACCTCCTCCAGCGCCTACAGCCCTCCATATCTCTGTAACCTCCTCCAGCCCCTACACCCCTCCATATCTCTGTAACCTCCCCCAGCCCCTACACCCCTCCCTATCTCTGTAACCTCCCCCAGCCCCTACACCCCTCCCTATCTCTGAAACCTCCTCCAGTAACTACACCCCTCCCTATCTCTGAAACCTCCTCCAGTCCCTACATCCCTCCCTATCGCTGTAACCTCCTCCAGCGCCTACAGCCCTCCATATCTCTGTAACCTCCTCCAGCCCCTACACCCCTCCCTATCTCTGTAACCTCCTCCAGCCCCTACACCCCTCCCTATCTCTGTAACCTCCTCCAGCCCCCCTACACCCCTCCCTATCTCTGTAACCTCCTCTAGCCCCCATACATTCCCTCCCTATCTCTGTAACCTCCTCCTGTCCTCCTACAACCTTCAGCCCCCCTACAAACCTCCCTATCTCTGTAACCTCCTCCAGTCCCCCTACAACCTTCCCAGTCTCTGTAACCTCCTCCAGTCCCTACATCCCCCCCCTACCTCTGTAAACCCCTCCAGCCCCAACAACGCTCCCCATCTCTGTAACCTCCTCCAGTCACCTACACCCCTCCCTATCTCTGTAACCTCCTCCAGCCCCCATACAAACCTCCCTATCTCTGTAACCTCCTCCAGTCCCAACACCCATCCCTATCTCTATAACCTCCTCCAGTCCCCTACAACCCTCCCTATCTCTGTAACCTTCTCCAGTCCATACACACCTCCCTATCTCTGTAACCTCCTCCAGCTCCTACACCCCTCCCTATCTCTGTAACCTCACCAGTCCCCTACACCCCTCCCTATCTATGTAACCTCCTCCAGCCCCTACACCCCTCCCTATCTCTGTAACCTCCTCCAGTCCCTACACCCCTCCCTATCTCTGTAACCTCCCCCAGCCCCTACACCCCTCCCTATCTCTGTAACCTCCTCCAGCCCCTACACCCCATCTTATCTCTGTAACCTCCCCCAGCCCCTACACCCCTCCCTATCTCTGAAACCTCCTCCAGTAACTACACCCCTCCCTATCTCTGTAACCTCCTCCAGCCCCCCTACATCCCTCCCTATCGCTGTAACCTCCTCCAGCGCCTACAGCCCTCCATATCTCTGTAACCTCCTCCAGCCCCTACACCCCTCCCTATCTCTGTAACCTCCTCCAGCCCCTACACCCCTCCCTATCTCTGTAACCTCCTCCAGCCCCCCTACAACCCTCCCTATCTCTGTAACCTCCTCCTGTCCTCCTACAACCCTCCCTATCTCTGTAATCTCCTCCAGCCCCTACACCTCTCCCTATCTCTGTAACCTGCTCCAGCCCCCCTACAACCCTCCCTATCTCTGTCACCTCCTCCAGTCCCCTACACCCCTCCCTATTTCTGTAACATCCTTCAGCCCCCCTACAAACCTCCCTATATCTGTAACCTCCTCCAGTCCCCTACACCGCTCCCTATCTCTGTAACCTCCTCCAGCCCCCCTACAACCTTCCCTGTCTCTGTAACCTCCTCCAGTCCCTACACCCCTCCCTACCTCTGTAAACCCCTCCAGCCCCAACAACGCTCCCCATCTCTGTAACCTCCTCCAGTCACCTACACCCCTCCCTATCTCTGTAACCTCCTCCAGCCCCCATACAAACCTCCCTATCTCTGTAACCTCCTCCAGTCCCAACACCCATCCCTATCTCTATAACCTCCTCCAGTCCCCTACAACCCTCCCTATCTCTGTAACCTTCTCCAGTCCATACACAACTCCCTATCTCTGTAACCTCCTCCAGCTCCTACACCCCTCCCTATCTCTGTAACCTCATCCAGTCCCCTACACCCCTCCCTATCTCTGTAACCTCCTCCAGCCCCTACAACCCCTCCCTATCTCTGTAACCTCCTTCAGCCCCTACAACCCCTCCCTAACTCTGTAGCCTCCTCCAGTCCCCTACACCCCTCCCCATCTCTGTAACCTCCTCCAGCCCCTACACCCCTCCCTATCTCTGTAACCTCCTCCAGCGCCCCTACCCCTCCCTATCTCTGTAACCTCCCCCAGCCCCTAAACCCCCTCCCTATCTCTGTAACCTCCCCCAGCCCCCTACACCCCTCCCTATCTCAGTAACCTCCTCCAGCCCCTACACCCCTCCCTATCTCTGTAACCTCCCCCAGCACCTACATGCCTCCCTATCTCTGTAACCTCCCCCAGCCCCTACACCCCTCCCTATCTCTGTAACCTCCCCAGCCCCTACACCCCTCCCTATCTCTGTAACCTCCTCCAGCCCCTACACCCCTCCCTATCTCTGTAACCTCCCCCAGCCCCTACACTCCTCCCTATCTCTGTAACCTCCTCCAGCCCCTACACCCCATCTTATCTCTGTAACCTCCCCCAGCCCCTACACCCCTCCCTATCTCTGAAACCTCCTCCAGTAACTACACCCCTCCCTATCACTGTAACCTCCTCCAGCCCCTCTACATCCCTCCCTATCGCTGTAACCTCCTCCAGCGCCTACAGCCCTCCATATCTCTGTAACCTCCTCCAGCCCCTACACCCCTCCATATCTCTGTAACCTCCTCCAGCCCCTACACCCCTCCCTATCTCTGTAACCTCCTCCAGCCCCCCTACACCCCTCCCTATCTCTGTAACCACCTCTAGCCCCCATACATTCCCTCCCTATCTCTGTAACCTCCTCCTGTCCTCCTACAACCTTCAGCCCCCCTACAAACCTCCCTATCTCTGTAACCTTCTCCAGCTCCTACACCCCTCCCTATCTCTGTAACCTCCTCCAGCTCCTACACCCCTCCCTATCTCTGTAACCTCATCCAGTCCCCTACACCCCTCCCTATCTCTGTAACCTCCTCCAGCCCCTACAACCCCTCCCTATCTCTGTAAACTCCTCCAGCCCCTACAACCCCTCCCTAACTCTGTAGCCTCCTCCAGTCCCCTACACCCCTCCCCATCTCTGTAACCTCCTCCAGCCCCTACACCCCTCCCTATCTCTGTAACCTCCTCCAGCGCCCCTACCCCTCCCTATCTCTGTAACCTCCCCCAGCCCCTAAACCCCCTCTCTATCTCTGTAACCTCCCCCAGCCCCCTACACACCTCCCTATCTCTGTAACCTCCCCCAGCCCCTACACCCCTCCCTATCTCTGTAACCTCCACCAGCCCCTACACCCCTCCCTATCTCTGTAACCTCCTCCAGCCCCTACACCCCCTCCCTTTCTTTGTAACCTCCCCCAGCCCCTACACCCCTCCCTATCTCTGTAACCTCCCCCAGCCCCTACACCCCTCCCTATCTCTGTAACATCCTCCAGCCCCCCAACCCCCTCCCTATCTCTGTAACCTCCTCCAGCCCCTACACCCCTCCCTAACTCTGTAACCTCCTCCAGCCCCTACACCCCTCCCTATCTCTGTAACCTCCCCCAGCCCCTACACCCCTCCCTATCTCTGTAACCTCCTCCAGCCCCTACACCCCTCCCTATCTCTGTAACCTCCCCCAGCCCCTACACCCCTCCCTATCTCTGTAACCTCCTCCAGCCCCTACACCCCTCCCTATCTCTGTAACCTC
Organism: Scyliorhinus torazame; assembly: GCF_047496885.1. NCBI lineage: Eukaryota > Metazoa > Chordata > Chondrichthyes > Carcharhiniformes > Scyliorhinidae > Scyliorhinus > Scyliorhinus torazame. The sequence goes on from NC_092735.1 coordinate 1,656,336, forward strand.
CCCCAGCCCCTACACCCCTCCCTATCTCTTTAACCTCCTCCAGCCCCTACACCCCTCCGTATCTCTGTAACCTCACCCAGCCCCTACACCCCTCCCTATCTCTGTAACCTCCTCCAGCCCCCCCTATCCCCTCACTATCTCTGTAACCTCCTCCAGCCCCTACACCCCTCCCTATCTCTGTAACCTCCTCCAGCCCCTACACCCCTCCCTATTTCTGTAACCTCCTCCAGCCCCTCCACCCCTTCATATCTCTGTAACCTCCCCCAGCCCCTACACCCCTCCCTATCTATGTAACCTCCTCCAGCCCCTACACCCCTCCCTATCTCTGTAACCTCCCCCAGCCCCTACACCCCTCCCTATCTTTGTAACCTCATCCAGCCCCCCTACCCCCTCCCTATCTCTGAAACCTCCTCCAGCCCCTACACCCCTCCCTATCTCTGTCACCTCCCCCAGCCCCTACACCTCTCCCTATCTCTGTAACCTCCTCCAGTCTCTACACCGCTCCCTATCTCTGTAACCTACCCCAGCCCCTACACCCCTCCCTATCTCAGTAACCTCCTCCAGCCCCTACACCCCTCCCTATCTCTGTAACCTCCCCCAGCACCTACATGCCTCCCTATCTCTGTAACCTCCCCCAGCCCCTACACCCCTCCCTATCTCTGTAACCTCCCCCAGCCCCTACACCCCTCCCTATCTCTGTAACCTCCTCCAGCCCCTACACCCCTCCCTATCTCTGTAACCTCCCCCAGCCGCTACAACCCTCCCTATTTCTGTAACCTCCTCCAGCCCCTACACCCCTCCCTATCTCTGTAACCTCCTCCAGCCCCCCTACAGCCCTCCCTATCTCTGTAACCTCCTCTAGCCCCCCTACATTCCCTCCCTATCCCTGTAACCTCCTCCAGTCCTCCTACAACCCTCCCTATCTCTGTAATCTCCTCCAGCCCCTACACCTCTCCCTATCTCTGTAACCTCCTCCAGCCCCCCTACAACCCTCCCTATCTCTGTCACCTCCTCCAATCCCCTACACCCCTCCCTATTTCAGTAACATCCTTCAGCCCCCCTCCAAACCTCCCTATCTCTGTAACCTCCTCCAGTCCCCTACACCGCTCTCTATCTCTGTAACCTCCTCGAGCCCCCCTACAACCTTCCCTATCTCTGTAACCTCCACCAGTCCCTACACCCCTCCCTACCTCTGTAAACCCCTCCAGCCCCAACAACGCTCCCCATCTCTGTAACCTCCTCCAGTCACCTACACCCCTCCCTATCTCTGTAACCTCCTCCAGCCCCCATACAACCCTCCATATCTCTGTAACCTCCTCCAGTCCCAACACCCCTCCCTATCTCTATACCCTCCTCCAGTCCCCTACAACCCTCCCTATCTCTGTAACCTCCTCCAGTCCCTACACACCTCCCTATCTCTGTAACCTCCTCCAGCTCCTACACCCCTCCCTAGCTCTGAAACCTCCTCCATTCCCTACACCCCTCCCTATCTCTGTAACCTCCTCCAGCCCCCGTACAACCTTCCCTATCTCTGTAACCTCCTCCAGCCCCCCCTACAACCTTCCCTATCTCTGTAACCTCCACCAGTCCCTACACCCCTCCCTACCTCTGTAAACCCCTCCAGCCCCAACAACGCTCCCCATCTCTGTAACCTCCTCCAGTCACCTACACCCCTCCCTATCTCTGTAACCTCCTCCAGCCCCCATACAACCCTCCATATCTCTGTAACCTCCTCCAGTCCCAACACCCCTCCCTATCTCTATACCCTCCTCCAGCCCCCCAACCCCCTCCCTATCTCTGTAACCTCCTCCAGCCCCTACACCCCTCCCTAACTCTGTAACCTCCTCCAGCCCCTACACCCCTCCCTATCTCTGTAACCTCCCCCAGCCCCTACACCCCTCCCTATCTCTGTAACCTCCTCCAGCCCCTACACCCCTCCCTATCTCTGTAACCTCCCCCAGCCCCTACACCCCTCCCTATCTCTGTAACCTCCTCCAGCCCCTACACCCCTCCCTATCTCTGTAACCTCCCCCAGCCCCTACACCCCTCCCTATCTCTTTAACCTCCTCCAGCCCCTACACCCCTCCGTATCTCTGTAACCTCACCCAGCCCCTACACCCCTCCCTATCTCTGTAACCTCCTCCAGCCCCCCCTATCCCCTCACTATCTCTGTAACCTCCTCCAGCCCCTACACCCCTCCCTATCTCTGTAACCTCCTCCAGCCCCTACACCCCTCCCTATTTCTGTAACCTCCTCCAGCCCCTCCACCCCTTCATATCTCTGTAACCTCCCCCAGCCCCTACACCCCTCCCTATCTATGTAACCTCCTCTAGCCCCTACACCCCTCCCTATCTCTGTAACCTCCCCCAGCCCCTACACCCCTCCCTATCTTTGTAACCTCATCCAGCCCCCCTACCCCCTCCCTATCTCTGAAACCTCCTCCAGCCCCTACACCCCTCCCTATCTCTGTCACCTCCCCCAGCCCCTACACCTCTCCCTATCTCTGTAACCTCCTCCAGTCTCTACACCGCTCCCTATCTCTGTAACCTACCCCAGCCCCTACACCCCTCCCTATCTCAGTAACCTCCTCCAGCCCCTACACCCCTCCCTATCTCTGTAACCTCCCCCAGCACCTACATGCCTCCCTATCTCTGTAACCTCCCCCAGCCCCTACACCCCTCCCTATCTCTGTAACCTCCCCCAGCCCCTACACCCCTCCCTATCTCTGTAACCTCCTCCAGCCCCTACACCCCTCCCTATCTCTGTAACCTCCCCCAGCCGCTACAACCCTCCCTATTTCTGTAACCTCCTCCAGCCCCTACACCCCTCCCTATCTCTGTAACCTCCTCCAGCCCCCCTACAGCCCTCCCTATCTCTGTAACCTCCTCTAGCCCCCCTACATTCCCTACCTATCCCTGTAACCTCCTCCAGTCCTCCTACAACCCTCCCTATCTCTGTAATCTCCTCCAGCCCCTACACCTCTCCCTATCTCTGTAACCTCCTCCAGCCCCCCTACAACCCTCCCTATCTCTGTCACCTCCTCCAATCCCCTACACCCCTCCCTATTTCAGTAACATCCTTCAGCCCCCCTCCAAACCTCCCTATCTCTGTAACCTCCTCCAGTCCCCTACACCGCTCTCTATCTCTGTAACCTCCTCGAGCCCCCCTACAACCTTCCCTATCTCTGTAACCTCCACCAGTCCCTACACCCCTCCCTACCTCTGTAAACCCCTCCAGCCCCAACAACGCTCCCCATCTCTGTAACCTCCTCCAGTCACCTACACCCCTCCCTATCTCTGTAACCTCCTCCAGCCCCCATACAACCCTCCATATCTCTGTAACCTCCTCCAGTCCCAACACCCCTCCCTATCTCTATACCCTCCTCCAGTCCCCTACAACCCTCCCTATCTCTGTAACCTCCTCCAGTCCCTACACACCTCCCTATCTCTGTAACCTCCTCCAGCTCCTACACCCCTCCCTAGCTCTGAAACCTCCTCCATTCCCTACACCCCTCCCTATCTCTGTAACCTCCTCCAGCCCCCGTACAACCTTCCCTATCTCTGTAACCTCCTCCAGCCCCCCCTACAACCTTCCCTATCTCTGTAACCTCCTCCAGCCCCTACAACCCCTCCCTAACTCTGTAACCTCCTCCAGTCCCCTACACCCCTCCCCATCTCTGTAATCTCCTCCAGCCCCTACACCCCTCCCTATCTCTGTAACCTCCTCCAGCGCCCCTACCCCTCCCTATCTCTGTAACCTCCCCCAGCCCCTAAACCCCCTCCCCATCTCTGTAACCTCCCCCAGCCCCCCTACACCCCTCCCTATCTCTGTAACCTCCCCCAGCCCCTACACACCTCCCTATCTCTGTAACCTCCCCCAGCGCCCCTACCCCTCCCTATCCCTGTAACCTCCCCCAGCCCCTACACCCCTCCCTATCTCTGTAACATCCTCCAGCCCCCCTACCCCCTCCCTATCTCTGTAACCTGCTCCAGCCCCTACACCCCTCCCTATCTCTGTAACCTCCTCCAGCCCCTACACACCTCCCTATCTCTGTAACCTCCCCCAGCCCCTACACCCCTCCCTATCTCTGTAACCTCCTCCAGCCCCTACACCCCTCCCTATCTCTGTAACCTCCCCCAGCCCCTACACCCCTCCCTATCTCTGTAACCTCCTCCAGCCCCCTACCCCCTCCCTATCTCTGTAACCTCCTCCAGCCCCTACACCCCTCCGTATCTCTGTCACCTCCCCCAGCCCCTACACCCCTCCCTATCTCTGTAACCTCCTCCAGCCTCCTACCCCCTCCCTATCTCTGTAACCTCCCCCAGCCCCTACACCCCTCCCTATCTCTGTAACCTCCTCCAGCCCCTACACCCCTCCCTATCTCTGTAACCTCCCCCAGCCCCTACACCCATCCCTATCTATGTAACCTCCTCCAGCCCCTACACCCCTCCCTATCTCTGTAACTTCTCCCAGCCGCTACACCCCTCCCTATCTCTGTAACCTCCTCCAGCCCCTACACCCCTCCCTATTTCTGTTACCTCCTCCAGCCCCTCCACCCCTCCATATCTCTGTAACCTCCCCCAGCCCCTACACCCCTCCCTATCTATGTAACCTCCTCCAGCCCCTACACTCCTCCCTATCTCTGTAACCTCCCCCAGCCCCTACACCCCTCCCTATCTTTGTAACCTCCTCCAGCCCCCCTACCCCCTCCCTATCTCTGTAACCTCCCCCAGCCGCTACACCCCTCCCTATCTCTGTAACCTCCTCCAGCCCCTACACCCCTCCCTATTTCTGTAACCTCCTCCAGCCCCTCCACCCCTTCATATCTCTGTAACCTCCCCCAGCCCCTACACCCCTCCCTATCTATGTAACCTCCTCCAGCCCCTACACCCCTCCCTATCTCTGTAACCTCCCCCAGCCCCTACACCCCTCCCTATCTTTGTAACCCCATCCAGCCCCCCTACCCCCTCCCTATCTCTGAAACCTCCTCCAGCCCCTACACCCCTCCCTATCTCTGTCACCTCCCCCAGCCCCTACACCTCTCCCTATCTCTGTAACCTCCTCCAGTCTCTACACCGCTCCCTATCTCTGTAACCTACCCCAGCCCCTACACCCCTCCCTATCTCAGTAACCTCCTCCAGCCCCTACACCCCTCCCTATCTCTGTAACCTCCCCCAGCACCTACATGCCTCCCTATCTCTGTAACCTCCCCCAGCCCCTACACCCCTCCCTATCTCTGTAACCTCCCCCAGCCCCTACACCCCTCCCTATCTCTGTAACCTCCTCCAGCCCCTACACCCCTCCCTATCTCTGTAACCTCCCCCAGCCGCTACAACCCTCCCTATCTCTGTAACCTCCTCCAGCCCCTACACCCCTCCCTATCTCTGTAACCTCCTCCAGCCCCCCTACAGCCCTCCCTATCTCTGTAACCTCCTCTAGCCCCCCTACATTCCCTCCCTATCCCTGTAACCTCCTCCAGTCCTCCTACAACCCTCCCTATCTCTGTAATCTCCTCCAGCCCCTACACCTCTCCCTATCTCTGTAACCTCCTCCAGCCCCCCTACAACCCTCCCTATCTCTGTCACCTCCTCCAATCCCCTACACCCCTCCCTATTTCAGTAACATCCTTCAGCCCCCCTCCAAACCTCCCTATCTCTGTAACCTCCTCCAGTCCCCTACACCGCTCTCTATCTCTGTAACCTCCTCGAGCCCCCCTACAACCTTCCCTATCTCTGTAACCTCCACCAGTCCCTACACCCCTCCCTACCTCTGTAAACCCCTCCAGCCCCAACAACGCTCCCCATCTCTGTAACCTCCTCCAGTCACCTACACCCCTCCCTATCTCTGTAACCTCCTCCAGCCCCCATACAACCCTCCATATCTCTGTAACCTCCTCCAGTCCCAACACCCCTCCCTATCTCTATACCCTCCTCCAGTCCCCTACAACCCTCCCTATCTCTGTAACCTCCTCCAGTCCCTACACACCTCCCTATCTCTGTAACCTCCTCCAGCTCCTACACCCCTCCCTAGCTCTGAAACCTCCTCCATTCCCTACACCCCTCCCTATCTCTGTAACCTCCTCCAGCCCCCGTACAACCTTCCCTATCTCTGTAACCTCCTCCAGCCCCCCCTACAACCTTCCCTATCTCTGTAACCTCCTCCAGCCCCTACAACCCCTCCCTAACTCTGTAACCTCCTCCAGTCCCCTACACCCCTCCCCATCTCTGTAATCTCCTCCAGCCCCTACACCCCTCCCTATCTCTGTAACCTCCTCCAGCGCCCCTACCCCTCCCTATCTCTGTAACCTCCCCCAGCCCCTAAACCCCCTTCCCATCTCTGTAACCTCCCCCAGCCCCCCTACACCCCTCCCTATCTCTGTAACCTCCCCCAGCCCCTACACACCTCCCTATCTCTGTAACCTCCCCCAGCGCCCCTACCCCTCCCTATCCCTGTAACCTCCCCCAGCCCCTACACCCCTCCCTATCTCTGTAACATCCTCCAGCCCCCCTACCCCCTCCCTATCTCTGTAACCTGCTCCAGCCCCTACACCCCTCCCTATCTCTGTAACCTCCTCCAGCCCCTACACACCTCCCTATCTCTGTAACCTCCCCCAGCCCCTACACCCCTCCCTATCTCTGTAACCTCCTCCAGCCCCTACACCCCTCCCTATCTCTGTAACCTCCCCCAGCCCCTACACCCCTCCCTATCTCTGTAACCTCCTCCAGCCCCCTACCCCCTCCCTATCTCTGTAACCTCCTCCAGCCCCTACACCCCTCCGTATCTCTGTCACCTCCCCCAGCCCCTACACCCCTCCCTATCTCTGTAACCTCCTCCAGCCTCCTACCCCCTCCCTATCTCTGTAACCTCCCCCAGCCCCTACACCCCTCCCTATCTCTGTAACCTCCTCCAGCCCCTACACCCCTCCCTATCTCTGTAACCTCCCCCAGCCCCTACACCCCTCCCTATCTATGTAACCTCCTCCAGCCCCTACACCCCTCCCTATCTCTGTAACTTCTCCCAGCCGCTACACCCCTCCCTATCTCTGTAACCTCCTCCAGCCCCTACACCCCTCCCTATTTCTGTTACCTCCTCCAGCCCCTCCACCCCTCCATATCTCTGTAACCTCCCCCAGCCCCTACACCCCTCCCTATCTATGTAACCTCCTCCAGCCCCTACACCCCTCCCTATCTCTGTAACCTCCCCCAGCCCCTACACCCCTCCCTATCTTTGTAACCTCCTCCAGCCCCCCTACCCCCTCCCTATCTCTGAAAACTCCTCCAGCCCCTACACCCCTCCCTATCTCTGTAACCTCCCCCAGCCCCTACACCCCTCCCTATCTCTGTAACCTCCTCCAGTCCCTACATGCCTCCCTATCTCTGTAACCTCCCCCAGCCCCTACACCCCTCCCTATCTCTGTAAACTCCCCCAGCCCCTACACCCTTCCCTATCTCTGTAACCTCCCCCAGCCGCTACACCCCTCCCTATCTCTGTAACCTCCTCCAGCCCCTACACCCCTCCCTATTTCTGTAACCTCCTCCAGCCCCTACACCCCTCCATATCTCTGTAATCTCCTCCAGCCCCTACACCTTTCCCTATCTCTGTAACCTCCTCCAGCCCCCCTGAAACCCTCCCTATCTCTGTAACCTCCTCCAGTCCCCTACACCGCTCCCTATCTCTGTAACCTCCTCCAGTCCCAACACCCCTCTCTATCTCTATAACCTCCTCCAGTCCCCTACAATCCTCCCTATCTCTGTAACCTCCTCCAGTCCCTACACACCTCCCTATCTCTGTAACCTCCTCCAGCTCCTACATCCCTCCCTATCTCTGTAACCTCCTCCAGTCCCTACACCCCTCCCTATCTCTGTAACCTCCTCCAGCCCCCCTACATCTTCCCTATCTCTGTAACCTCCTCCAGCCCCCATACAACCTTCCCTATCTCTGTAACCTCCTCCAGCCCCTACAACCTTCCCTATCTCTGTAACCTCCTCCGGCCCCTACAACCCTTCCTATCTCTGTAAACTCCTCCAGTCACCTAAACCCCTCCCTATCTCTGTAACCTCCTCCAGTCCCTACACACCTCCCTATCTCTGTAACCTCCTCCAGCCCTGCACCCCTCCCTATCTCTGTAACCTCCCCCAGCCCCTACACCCCTCCCTATCCCTGTAACCTCCTCCATCCCCCTACACCCCTCCCTATCTCTGTAACCTCCCCCAGCCCCTACACCCCTCCCTATCTCTGTAACCTCCCCCAGCCCCTACACCGCTCCCTATCTCTGTAACCTCCTCCAGCCCCTACACCCCTCCCTATCTGTGTAACCTCCCCCAGCCCCTACACCCCTCCCTATCTCTGTAACCTCCTCCAGCCCCTACACCCCTCCCTATCTCTGTAACCTCCCCCAGCACCTACATGCCTCCCTATCTCTGTAACCTCCCCCAGCCCCTACACCCCTCCCTATCTCTGTAACCTCCCCAGCCCCTACACCCCTCCCTATCTCTGTAACCTCCTCCAGCCCCTACACCCCTCCCTATCTCTGTAACCTCCCCCAGCCCCTACACTCCTCCCTATCTCTGTAACCTCCTCCAGCCCCTACACCCCATCTTATCTCTGTAACCTCCCCCAGCCCCTACACCCCTCCCTATCTCTGAAACCTCCTCCAGTAACTACACCCCTCCCTATCACTGTAACCTCCTCCAGCCCCCCTACATCCCTCCCTATCGCTGTAACCTCCTCCAGCGCCTACAGCCCTCCATATCTCTGTAACCTCCTCCAGCCCCTACACCCCTCCATATCTCTGTAACCTCCTCCAGCCCCTACACCCCTCCCTATCTCTGTAACCTCCTCCAGCCCCCCTACACCCCTCCCTATCTCTGTAACCACCTCTAGCCCCCATACATTCCCTCCCTATCTCTGTAACCTCCTCCTGTCCTCCTACAACCTTCAGCCCCCCTACAAACCTCCCTATCTCTGTAACCTTCTCCAGCTCCTACACCCCTCCCTATCTCTGTAACCTCCTCCAGCTCCTACACCCCTCCCTATCTCTGTAACCTCATCCAGTCCCCTACACCCCTCCCTATCTCTGTAACCTCCTCCAGCCCCTACAACCCCTCCCTATCTCTGTAAACTCCTCCAGCCCCTACAACCCCTCCCTAACTCTGTAGCCTCCTCCAGTCCCCTACACCCCTCCCCATCTCTGTAACCTCCTCCAGCCCCTACACCCCTCCCTATCTCTGTAACCTCCTCCAGCGCCCCTACCCCTCCCTATCTCTGTAACCTCCCCCAGCCCCTAAACCCCCTCTCTATCTCTGTAACCTCCCCCAGCCCCCTACACACCTCCCTATCTCTGTAACCTCCCCCAGCCCCTACACCCCTCCCTATCTCTGTAACCTCCACCAGCCCCTACACCCCTCCCTATCTCTGTAACCTCCTCCAGCCCCTACACCCCCTCCCTTTCTTTGTAACCTCCCCCAGCCCCTACACCCCTCCCTATCTCTGTAACCTCCCCCAGCCCCTACACCCCTCCCTATCTCTGTAACATCCTCCAGCCCCCCAACCCCCTCCCTATCTCTGTAACCTCCTCCAGCCCCTACACCCCTCCCTAACTCTGTAACCTCCTCCAGCCCCTACACCCCTCCCTATCTCTGTAACCTCCCCCAGCCCCTACACCCCTCCCTATCTCTGTAACCTCCTCCAGCCCCTACACCCCTCCCTATCTCTGTAACCTCCCCCAGCCCCTACACCCCTCCCTATCTCTGTAACCTCCTCCAGCCCCTACACCCCTCCCTATCTCTGTAACCTCCCCCAGCCCCTACACCCCTCCCTATCTCTTTAACCTCCTCCAGCCCCTACACCCCTCCGTATCTCTGTAACCTCACCCAGCCCCTACACCCCTCCCTATCTCTGTAACCTCCTCCAGCCCCCCCTATCCCCGCACTATCTCTGTAACCTCCTCCAGCCCCTACACCCCTCCCTATCTCTGTAACCTCCTCCAGCCCCTACACCCCTCCCTATTTCTGTAACCTCCTCCAGCCCCTCCACCCCTTCATATCTCTGTAACCTCCCCCAGCCCCTACACCCCTCCCTATCTATGTAACCTCCTCCAGCCCCTACACCCCTCCCTATCTCTGTAACCTCCCCCAGCCCCTACACCCCTCCCTATCTTTGTAACCTCATCCAGCCCCCCTACCCCCTCCCTATCTCTGAAACCTCCTCCAGCCCCTACACCCCTCCCTATCTCTGTCACCTCCCCCAGCCCCTACACCTCTCCCTATCTCTGTAACCTCCTCCAGTCTCTACACCGCTCCCTATCTCTGTAACCTACCCCAGCCCCTACACCCCTCCCTATCTCAGTAACCTCCTCCAGCCCCTACACCCCTCCCTATCTCTGTAACCTCCCCCAGCACCTACATGCCTCCCTATCTCTGTAACCTCCCCCAGCCCCTACACCCCTCCCTATCTCTGTAACCTCCCCCAGCCCCTACACCCCTCCCTATCTCTGTAACCTCCTCCAGCCCCTACACCCCTCCCTATCTCTGTAACCTCCCCCAGCCGCTACAACCCTCCCTATTTCTGTAACCTCCTCCAGCCCCTACACCCCTCCCTATCTCTGTAACCTCCTCCAGCCCCCCTACAGCCCTCCCTATCTCTGTAACCTCCTCTAGCCCCCCTACATTCCCTCCCTATCCCTGTAACCTCCTCCAGTCCTCCTACAACCCTCCCTATCTCTGTAATCTCCTCCAGCCCCTACACCTCTCCCTATCTCTGTAACCTCCTCCAGCCCCCCTACAACCCTCCCTATCTCTGTCACCTCCTCCAATCCCCTACACCCCTCCCTATTTCAGTAACATCCTTCAGCCCCCCTCCAAACCTCCCTATCTCTGTAACCTCCTCCAGTCCCCTACACCGCTCTCTATCTCTGTAACCTCCTCGAGCCCCCCTACAACCTTCCCTATCTCTGTAACCTCCACCAGTCCCTACACCCCTCCCTACCTCTGTAAACCCCTCCAGCCCCAACAACGCTCCCCATCTCTGTAACCTCCTCCAGTCACCTACACCCCTCCCTATCTCTGTAACCTCCTCCAGCCCCCATACAACCCTCCATATCTCTGTAACCTCCACCAGTCCCAACACCCCTCCCTATCTCTATACCCTCCTCCAGTCCCCTACAACCCTCCCTATCTCTGTAACCTCCTCCAGTCCCTACACACCTCCCTATCTCTGTAACCTCCTCCAGCTCCTACACCCCTCCCTAGCTCTGAAACCTCCTCCATTCCCTACACCCCTCCCTATCTCTGTAACCTCCTCCAGCCCCCGTACAACCTTCCCTATCTCTGTAACCTCCTCCAGCCCCCCCTACAACCTTCCCTATCTCTGTAACCTCCTCCAGCCCCTACAACCCCTCCCTAACTCTGTAACCTCCTCCAGTCCCCTACACCCCTCCCCATCTCTGTAATCTCCTCCAGCCCCTACACCCCTCCCTATCTCTGTAACCTCCTCCAGCGCCCCTACCCCTCCCTATCTCTGTAACCTCCCCCAGCCCCTAAACCCCCTCCCCATCTCTGTAACCTCCCCCAGCCCCCCTACACCCCTCCCTATCTCTGTAACCTCCCCCAGCCCCTACACACCTCCCTATCTCTGTAACCTCCCCCAGCGCCCCTACCCCTCCCTATCCCTGTAACCTCCCCCAGCCCCTACACCCCTCCCTATCTCTGTAACATCCTCCAGCCCCCCTACCCCCTCCCTATCTCTGTAACCTGCTCCAGCCCCTACACCCCTCCCTATCTCTGTAACCTCCTCCAGCCCCTACACACCTCCCTATCTCTGTAACCTCCCCCAGCCCCTACACCCCTCCCTATCTCTGTAACCTCCTCCAGCCCCTACACCCCTCCCTATCTCTGTAACCTCCCCCAGCCCCTACACCCCTCCCTATCTCTGTAACCTCCTCCAGCCCCCTACCCCCTCCCTATCTCTGTAACCTCCTCCAGCCCCTACACCCCTCCGTATCTCTGTCACCTCCCCCAGCCCCTACACCCCTCCCTATCTCTGTAACCTCCTCCAGCCTCCTACCCCCTCCCTATCTCTGTAACCTCCCCCAGCCCCTACACCCCTCCCTATCTCTGTAACCTCCTCCAGCCCCTACACCCCTCCCTATCTCTGTAACCTCCCCCAGCCCCTACACCCCTCCCTATCTATGTAACCTCCTCCAGCCCCTACACCCCTCCCTATCTCTGTAACTTCTCCCAGCCGCTACACCCCTCCCTATCTCTGTAACCTCCTCCAGCCCCTACACCCCTCCCTATTTCTGTTACCTCCTCCAGCCCCTCCACCCCTCCATATCTCTGTAACCTCCCCCAGCCCCTACACCCCTCCCTATCTATGTAACCTCCTCCAGCCCCTACACTCCTCCCTATCTCTGTAACCTCCCCCAGCCCCTACACCCCTCCCTATCTTTGTAACCTCCTCCAGCCCCCCTACCCCCTCCCTATCTCTGTAACCTCCCCCAGCCGCTACACCCCTCCCTATCTCTGTAACCTCCTCCAGCCCCTACACCCCTCCCTATTTCTGTAACCTCCTCCAGCCCCTCCACCCCTTCATATCTCTGTAACCTCCCCCAGCCCCTACACCCCTCCCTATCTATGTAACCTCCTCCAGCCCCTACACCCCTCCCTATCTCTGTAACCTCCCCCAGCCCCTACACCCCTCCCTATCTTTGTAACCCCATCCAGCCCCCCTACCCCCTCCCTATCTCTGAAACCTCCTCCAGCCCCTACACCCCTCCCTATCTCTGTCACCTCCCCCAGCCCCTACACCTCTCCCTATCTCTGTAACCTCCTCCAGTCTCTACACCGCTCCCTATCTCTGTAACCTACCCCAGCCCCTACACCCCTCCCTATCTCAGTAACCTCCTCCAGCCCCTACACCCCTCCCTATCTCTGTAACCTCCCCCAGCACCTACATGCCTCCCTATCTCTGTAACCTCCCCCAGCCCCTACACCCCTCCCTATCTCTGTAACCTCCCCCAGCCCCTACACCCCTCCCTATCTCTGTAACCTCCTCCAGCCCCTACACCCCTCCCTATCTCTGTAACCTCCCCCAGCCGCTACAACCCTCCCTATCTCTGTAACCTCCTCCAGCCCCTACACCCCTCCCTATCTCTGTAACCTCCTCCAGCCCCCCTACAGCCCTCCCTATCTCTGTAACCTCCTCTAGCCCCCCTACATTCCCTCCCTATCCCTGTAACCTCCTCCAGTCCTCCTACAACCCTCCCTATCTCTGTAATCTCCTCCAGCCCCTACACCTCTCCCTATCTCTGTAACCTCCTCCAGCCCCCCTACAACCCTCCCTATCTCTGTCACCTCCTCCAATCCCCTACACCCCTCCCTATTTCAGTAACATCCTTCAGCCCCCCTCCAAACCTCCCTATCTCTGTAACCTCCTCCAGTCCCCTACACCGCTCTCTATCTCTGTAACCTCCTCGAGCCCCCCTACAACCTTCCCTATCTCTGTAACCTCCACCAGTCCCTACACCCCTCCCTACCTCTGTAAACCCCTCCAGCCCCAACAACGCTCCCCATCTCTGTAACCTCCTCCAGTCACCTACACCCCTCCCTATCTCTGTAACCTCCTCCAGCCCCCATACAACCCTCCATATCTCTGTAACCTCCTCCAGTCCCAACACCCCTCCCTATCTCTATACCCTCCTCCAGTCCCCTACAACCCTCCCTATCTCTGTAACCTCCTCCAGTCCCTACACACCTCCCTATCTCTGTAACCTCCTCCAGCTCCTACACCCCTCCCTAGCTCTGAAACCTCCTCCATTCCCTACACCCCTCCCTATCTCTGTAACCTCCTCCAGCCCCCGTACAACCTTCCCTATCTCTGTAACCTCCTCCAGCCCCCCCTACAACCTTCCCTATCTCTGTAACCTCCTCCAGCCCCTACAACCCCTCCCTAACTCTGTAACCTCCTCCAGTCCCCTACACCCCTCCCCATCTCTGTAATCTCCTCCAGCCCCTACACCCCTCCCTATCTCTGTAACCTCCTCCAGCGCCCCTACCCCTCCCTATCTCTGTAACCTCCCCCAGCCCCTAAACCCCCTTCCCATCTCTGTAACCTCCCCCAGCCCCCCTACACCCCTCCCTATCTCTGTAACCTCCCCCAGCCCCTACACACCTCCCTATCTCTGTAACCTCCCCCAGCGCCCCTACCCCTCCCTATCCCTGTAACCTCCCCCAGCCCCTACACCCCTCCCTATCTCTGTAACATCCTCCAGCCCCCCTACCCCCTCCCTATCTCTGTAACCTGCTCCAGCCCCTACACCCCTCCCTATCTCTGTAACCTCCTCCAGCCCCTACACACCTCCCTATCTCTGTAACCTCCCCCAGCCCCTACACCCCTCCCTATCTCTGTAACCTCCTCCAGCCCCTACACCCCTCCCTATCTCTGTAACCTCCCCCAGCCCCTACACCCCTCCCTATCTCTGTAACCTCCTCCAGCCCCCTACCCCCTCCCTATCTCTGTAACCTCCTCCAGCCCCTACACCCCTCCGTATCTCTGTCACCTCCCCCAGCCCCTACACCCCTCCCTATCTCTGTAACCTCCTCCAGCCTCCTACCCCCTCCCTATCTCTGTAACCTCCCCCAGCCCCTACACCCCTCCCTATCTCTGTAACCTCCTCCAGCCCCTACACCCCTCCCTATCTCTGTAACCTCCCCCAGCCCCTACACCCCTCCCTATCTATGTAACCTCCTCCAGCCCCTACACCCCTCCCTATCTCTGTAACTTCTCCCAGCCGCTACACCCCTCCCTATCTCTGTAACCTCCTCCAGCCCCTACACCCCTCCCTATTTCTGTTACCTCCTCCAGCCCCTCCACCCCTCCATATCTCTGTAACCTCCCCCAGCCCCTACACCCCTCCCTATCTATGTAACCTCCTCCAGCCCCTACACCCCTCCCTATCTCTGTAACCTCCCCCAGCCCCTACACCCCTCCCTATCTTTGTAACCTCCTCCAGCCCCCCTACCCCCTCCCTATCTCTGAAAACTCCTCCAGCCCCTACACCCCTCCCTATCTCTGTAACCTCCCCCAGCCCCTACACCCCTCCCTATCTCTGTAACCTCCTCCAGTCCCTACATGCCTCCCTATCTCTGTAACCTCCCCCAGCCCCTACACCCCTCCCTATCTCTGTAAACTCCCCCAGCCCCTACACCCTTCCCTATCTCTGTAACCTCCCCCAGCCGCTACACCCCTCCCTATCTCTGTAACCTCCTCCAGCCCCTACACCCCTCCCTATTTCTGTAACCTCCTCCAGCCCCTACACCCCTCCATATCTCTGTAATCTCCTCCAGCCCCTACACCTTTCCCTATCTCTGTAACCTCCTCCAGCCCCCCTGAAACCCTCCCTATCTCTGTAACCTCCTCCAGTCCCCTACACCGCTCCCTATCTCTGTAACCTCCTCCAGTCCCAACACCCCTCTCTATCTCTATAACCTCCTCCAGTCCCCTACAATCCTCCCTATCTCTGTAACCTCCTCCAGTCCCTACACACCTCCCTATCTCTGTAACCTCCTCCAGCTCCTACATCCCTCCCTATCTCTGTAACCTCCTCCAGTCCCTACACCCCTCCCTATCTCTGTAACCTCCTCCAGCCCCCCTACATCTTCCCTATCTCTGTAACCTCCTCCAGCCCCCATACAACCTTCCCTATCTCTGTAACCTCCTCCAGCCCCTACAACCTTCCCTATCTCTGTAACCTCCTCCGGCCCCTACAACCCTTCCTATCTCTGTAAACTCCTCCAGTCACCTAAACCCCTCCCTATCTCTGTAACCTCCTCCAGTCCCTACACACCTCCCTATCTCTGTAACCTCCTCCAGCCCTGCACCCCTCCCTATCTCTGTAACCTCCCCCAGCCCCTACACCCCTCCCTATCCCTGTAACCTCCTCCATCCCCCTACACCCCTCCCTATCTCTGTAACCTCCCCCAGCCCCTACACCCCTCCCTATCTCTGTAACCTCCCCCAGCCCCTACACCGCTCCCTATCTCTGTAACCTCCTCCAGCCCCTACACCCCTCCCTATCTGTGTAACCTCCCCCAGCCCCTACACCCCTCCCTATCTCTGTAACCTCCTCCAGCCCCTACACCCCTCCCTATCTCTGTAACCTCCCCCAGCCCCTACATGCCTCCCTATCTCTGTAACCTCCCCCAGCCCCTACACCCCTCCCTATCTCTGTAACCTCCTCCAGCCCCTACACCCCTCCCTATCTCTGTAACCTCCTCCAGCCCCTACACCCCTCCCTATCTCTGTAACCTCCCCCAGCCCCTACACCCCTCCCTATCTCTGTAACCTCCTCCAGCCCCTACACCCCTCCCTATCTCTGTAACCTCCCCCAGCCCCTACACCCCTCCCTATCTCTGTAACCTCCTCCATCCCCCTACACCCCTCCCTATCTCTGTAACCTCCCCTAGCCCCTACACCCCTCCCTATCTCTGTAACCTCCCCCAGCCCCTACACCGCTCCCTATCTCTGTAACCTCCTCCAGCCCCTACACCCCTCCCTATCTCTGTAACCTCCTCCAGCCCCTACACCCCTCCCTATCTCTGTAACCTCCCCAGCCCCTACACCCCTCCCTATCTCTGTAACCTCCTGCAGCCCCTACACCCCTCCCTATCCCTGTAATCTCCTCCAGCCCCTACACCCCTCCCTATCTCTGTAACCTCCCCCAGCCCCTACACCGCTCCCTATCTCTGTAACCTCCTGCAGCCCCTACACCCCTCCCTATCTCTGTAACCTCCCCCAGCCCCTACACCGCTCCTCGATCTCAGTGCCTCTCCAATCCTGGTCTCTTGGCCATTTCTGATTTCCATCGCTCCACCCTCGCCCAGCGTTGCTCTCGCCCAGCGATGCCCTCAGCGCTCTCGCCCAGCGTTGCCCTCAGCGCTCTCGCCCAGCGTTGCTCTCGCCCAGCGTTGCCCTCAGCGCTCTCGCCCAGCGTTGCTCTCGCCCAGCGTTGCCCTCAGCGCTCTCGCCCAGCGTTGCCCTCAGCGCTCTCGCCCAGCGTTGCTCTCGCCCAGCGTTGCCCTCAGCGCTCTCGCCCAGCGTTGCTCTCGCCCAGCGTTGCTCTCGCCCAGCGTTGCCCTCAGCGCTCTCGCCCAGCGATGCCCTCAGCGCTCTCGCCCAGCGTTGCTCTCGCCCAGCGTTGCCCTCAGCGCTCTCGCCCAGCGTTGCCCTCAGCGCTCTCGCCCAGCGTTGCTCTCGCCCAGCGTTGCCCTCAGCGCTCTCGCCCAGCGTTGCTCTCGCCCAGCGTTGCTCTCGCCCAGCGATGCCCTCAGCGCTCTCGCCCAGCGATGCCCTCAGCGCTCTCGCCCAGCGTTGCCCTCAGCGCTCTCGCCCAGCGTTGCCCTCAGCCCTCTCGCCCAGCGTTGCTCTCGCCCAGCGATGCCCTCAGCACCCTCGCCCAGCGTTGCCCTCAGCGCTCTCGCCCAGCGTTGCCCTCAGCGCTCTCGCCCAGCGTTGCTCTCGCCCAGCGATGCCCTCAGCACCCTCGCCCAGCGTTGCCCTCAGCACCCTCGCCCAGCGTTGCCCTCAGCGCTCTCGCCCAGCGTTGCTCTCGCCCAGCGTTGCCCTCAGCGCTCTCGCCCAGCGTTGCTCTCGCCCAGCGATGCCCTCAGCACCCTCGCCCAGCGATGCCCTCAGCGCTCTCGCCCAGCGTTGCCCTCAGCACCCTCGCCCAGCGTTGCCCTCAGCACCCTCGCCCAGCGTTGCCCTCGGTGCTCTCGCCCAGCGTTGCCCTCAGCTCTCTCGCCCAGCGATGCCCTCAGCACCCTCGCCCAGCGTTGCCCTCAGCGCTCTCGCCCAGCGTTGCCCTCAGCACCCTCGCCCAGCGTTGCCCTCAGCTCTCTCGCCCAGCGATGCCCTCAGCACCCTCGCCCAGCGTTGCCCTCAGCACTCTCGCCCAGCGTTGCCCTCAGCACCCTCGCCCAGCGTTGCCCTCAGCGCTCTCGCCCAGCGTTGCCCTCAGCGCTCTCGCCCAGCGTTGCCCTCAGCGCTCTCCCCCAGCGTTGCCCTCAGCGCTCTCGCCCAGCGATGCCCTCAGCGCTCTCGCCCAGCGATGCCCTCAGCGCTCTCGCCCAGCGTTGCCCTCAGCGCTCTCGCCCAGCGTTGCCCTCAGCGCTCTCGCCCAGCGTTGCCCTCAGCACCCTCGCCCAGCGTTGCCCTCAGCGCTCTCGCCCAGCGATGCCCTCAGCACCCTCGCCCAGCGTTGCCCTCAGCGCTCTCGCCCAGCGATGCCCTCAGCGCTCTCGCCCAGCGTTGCCCTCAGCGCTCTCGCCCAGCGATGCCCTCAGCGCTCTCGCCCAGCGTTGCCCTCAGCGCTCTCGCCCAGCGTTGCCCTCAGCACTCTCGCCCAGCGTTGCCCTCGGCGCTCTCGCCCAGCGTTGCCCTCGGCGCTCTCGCCCAGCGTTGCCCTCGGCGCTCTCGCCCAGCGTTGCTCTCGCCCAGCGTTGCCCTCAGCGCTCTCGCCCAGCGTTGCTCTCGCCCAGCGTTGCCCTCAGCACCCTCGCCCAGCGTTGCCCTCAGCGCTCTCGCCCAGCGTTGCCCACAGCGCTCTCGCCCAGCGTTGCTCTCGCCCAGCGTTGCCCTCAGCACTCTCGCCCAGCGTTGCCCTCGGCGCTCTCGCCCAGCGTTGCCCTCAGCACTCTCGCCCAGCGTTGCCCTCAGCGCTCTCGCCCAGCGTTGCCCTCAGTGCTCTCGCCCAGCGTTGCTCTCGCCCAGCGTTGCCCTCAGCACCCTCGCCCAGCGTTGCCCTCAGCGCTCTCGCCCAGCGTTGCCCTCAGTGCTCTCGCCCAGCGTTGCTCTCGCCCAGCGTTGCCCTCAGCGCTCTCGCCCAGCGTTGCCCTCAGCACCCTCGCCCAGCGTTGCCCTCAGTGCTCTCGCCCAGCGTTGCTCTCGCCCAGCGTTGCCCTCAGCACCCTCGCCCAGCGTTGCCCTCAGCGCTCTCGCCCAGCGTTGCTATCGCCCAGCGTTGCCCTCAGCACCCTCGCCCAGCGTTGCCCTCAGCGCTCTCGCCCAGCGTTGCTCTCGCCCAGCGTTGCCCTCAGCACCCTCGCCCAGCGTTGCCCTCAACGCTCTCGCCCAGCGTTGCCCTCAGCGCTCTCGCCCAGCGTTGCCCTCAGCGCTCTCGCCCAGCGTTGCCCTCAGCACTCTCGCCCAGCGTTGCCCTCAGCGCTCTCGCCCAGCGTTGCCCTCAGCGCTCTCGCCCAGCGTTGCCCTCAGTGCTCTCGCCCAGCGTTGCTCTCGCCCAGCGTTGCCCTCAGCACCCTCGCCCAGCGTTGCTCTCGCCCAGCGTTGCCCTCAGCACCCTCGCCCAGCGTTGCCCTCAGTGCTCTCGCCCAGCGTTGCTCTCGCCCAGCGTTGCCCTCAGCGCTCTCGCCCAGCGTTGCCCTCAGTGCTCTCGCCCAGCGTTGCCCTCAGTGCTCTCGCCCAGCGTTGCCCTCAGCGCTCTCGCCCAGCGTTGCTCTCGCCCAGCGTTGCCCTCAGCGCTCTCGCCCAGCGTTGCTCTCGCCCAGCGTTGCCCTCAGCACCCTCGCCCAGCGTTGCCCTCGGCGCTCTCGCCCAGCGTTGCCCTCAGCGCTCTCGCCCAGCGTTGCTCTCGCCCAGCGATGCCCTCAGCGCTCTCGCCCAGCGTTGCCCTCAGCACCCTCGCCCAGCGTTGCTCTCGCCCAGCGTTGCCCTCAGCACCCTCGCCCAGCGTTGCCCTCGGCGCTCTCGCCCAGCGTTGCCCTCAGCACCCTCGCCCAGCGTTGCCCTCAGCGCTCTCGCCCAGCGTTGCTCTCGCCCAGCGATGCCCTCAGCACCCTCGCCCAGCGTTGCCCTCGGCGCTCTCGCCCAGCGTTGCCCTCAGCACTCTCGCCCAGCGTTGCCCTCAGCGCTCTCGCCCAGCGTTGCTCTCGCCCAGCGATGCCCTCAGCACCCTCGCCCAGCGTTGCCCTCAGCACCCTCGCCCAGCGTTGCCCTCAGCACTCTCGCCCAGCGTTGCCCTCAGCACCCTCGCCCAGCGTTGCCCTCAGCACTCTCGCCCAGCGTTGCCCTCAGCACCCTCGCCCAGCGTTGCCCTCAGCGCTCTCGCCCAGCGTTGCCCTCAGCACCCTCGCCCAGCGTTGCCCTCAGCACTCTCGCCCAGCGTTGCCCTCAGCACCCTCGCCCAGCGTTGCCCTCAGCACCCTCGCCCAGCGATGCCCTCAGCGCTCTCGCCCAGCGTTGCCCTCGGCACCCTCGCCCAGCGATGCCCTCAGCGCTCTCGCCCAGCGTTGCTCTCGCCCAGCGTTGCCCTCAGTGCTCTCGCCCAGCGATGCCCTCAGCACCCTCGCCCAGCGTTGCTCTCGCCCAGCGTTGCCCTCAGCGCTCTCGCCCAGCGATGCCCTCAGTGCTCTCGCCCAGCGTTGCCCTCAGTGCTCTCGCCCAGCGATGCCCTCAGCGCTCTCGCCCAGCGTTGCTCTCGCCCAGCGTTGCCCTCAGCGCTCTCGCCCAGCGTTGCCCTCAGCGCTCTCGCCCAACGTTGCCCTCAGCGCTCTCGCCCAGCGTTGCCCTCAGCGCTCTCGCCCAGCGTTGCCCTCAGCGCTCTCGCCCAGCGTTGCCCTCAGCGCTCTCGCCCAGCGTTGCCCTCAGTGCTCTCGCCCAGCGTTGCCCTCAGCGCTCTCGGCCCAAGCTTCCTCAATCTTTGGCTTCCTGATCATGTTTTCGCTCATCTGCCCAGGCCGCACCTCCCATGTCTTGTGGTCAAGTCTGGTTCATGAACTCTGTGGAGAATCGCCTTGGGGATATTCCCACATTAAAACTGCGGTCTCAATGGGAATTGCAGGTGATGTGGATTTGACTCCAATCCCACACTGATTAGGGTCTCTCTTTATTACCCTCTGCATTGGCTCAGAAAGCCAATCTGGTTCTCTGTAAACACCTGGGTTGGCTGGGTGGCACAGTGGTTAGCACTGCCACCTCACAGCGCCAGAGATCCAGGTTCAATTCTGGCCTCGGCTGACTGTGTGGAGTCTGCACGTCCTCCCTGTGTCTGCGTGAGTTTCCTCCGGGTGCTCCGGTTTCCTCCCACAGTCCAAAGACGTGCAGATTGGGTGGATTGGCCGCGCTAAATTGGCCCTGGGTGGAGTTACGGGGATAGTGTGTGGTTTGGGACTGGGTAGGGCGCTCTTTCAGAGAATCGGTGTGGACGCGATGGGCCGAATGGCCTCCTCCTGCGCTGTTGCGATTCTATGGTTCTCTGAATAGTTTGAGGCGATTTCTCACCATCATCTTCTCAACTGTACCTAGAGACGGCCCATAAATGTCCCCAAGAATGCACGACACATTCCTAAAAAAACAGCGATGATGTGACAAGGAGGGAGGCCACGGGAGAGCCAATAACAAGAGTCAGGGAAGCAGCAATCACTCCTGCCACCCCCTCCCCTGACAATGCTTGTCTGTCACTGAGTGAGCTGCCAGTGACTCTGCTCCACACATTTCTGCTCAGTTGTATGGTGCAAATGACAAAACGAGAGGCGTTTGAGTGGAGATCACGATGCTGAGCCCAGTATATAGCCATCCAGGGCTGACGGTCTATAATTAATATCTATAATCACAGTAATTAGCAGCAATAACACAACTATGCAGGCACCAGGTGCCCGGGGATTTTAATGAAAGCCCACCACAATCTATAAATAAATCAATGTGAAGGACAGCATCTATTTTAGTAAAGATTATTTATACTTGAAAACTTTGCACATCAGAAAACCAGGATGCTGTTAATTTTCTTGTTAAATGCATCAATTTTCTTGCAGATACATCAATTTAAAAAGGACAGATTTGTGACCAACCTTTCGTGTTTTGCTGCTCCCCGTGGGGATGCCTCGAGGCCTGTGTGAGGTTAGTGTGTCAGCCCGTGTACAAAGCATGACCCACTGACAGAGCAGCACTCCCTCAGTACTGACCATCTGACAGTGCGGCACTCCCTCAGTACTGACCCTCTGACAGTGCTGCGCTCCCTCAGTACTGACCCTCTGACAGTGCTGCACTCCCTCAGTACTGACCCTCTGACAGTGCGGCACTCCCTCAGTACTGACCCTCTGACAGTGCGGCACTCCCTCAGTACTGACCCTCTGACAGTGCAGCACTCCCTCAGTACTGACCCTCTGACAGTGCGGCACTCCCTCAGTACTGACCCTCTGACAGTGTGGCACTCCCTCAGTACTGACCCTCTGACAGTGCGGCACTCCCCCAGTACTGATCCTCTGACAGTGCGGCACTCCCTCAGTACTGACCCTCTGTCAGTGCAGCACTCCCTCAATACTGACCCTCTGACAGTGCGGCACTCCCTCAGCACTGACACTCCGACAGTGTGGCACTCCCTCAGTACTGACCCTCTGACAGTGCGGCACTCCCTCAGTATTGACCCTCTGACAGTGCTGCGCTCCCTCAGTACTGACCCTCCGACAGTGTGGCACTCCCTCAGTACTGACCCTCTGACAGTGCGGCACTGCCTCAGAACAGACCCTCTGACAGTGCAGCACTCCCTCAGTACTGATCCTCTAACAGTGCAGCAATCCCTCAGCACTGACCCTCTGACAGTGCAGCACTCCCTCAGTCCTGACCGTCTGACAGTACTGCACTCCCTCAGTACTGACCCTCTGACAGTGCGGCACTCCCTCAGTACTGACCCTCCTACAGTGCAGCATTCCTCAGTACTGACCCTCTGTCAGTGCAGCACTCCCTCAGTACTGACCCTCTGACAGTGCGGCGCTCCCTCAGCACTGACACTCTGACAGTGCAGCACTCCCTCAGTGCTGTCCCTCTGAGAGTGCGGCGCTCCCTCAGCACTGACCCTCTGACAGTGCGGCACTCCCTCAGTACTGATACTCTGACAGTGCAGCCCTCCCTCAGTACTGACCCTCCGACAGTGAGGCACTCAAAAAGTACTGAACCTCTGACAGTGCAGCACTCCCTCAGTACTGACCCTCTGACAGTGCGGCGCTCCCTCAGCACTGACCCTCTGACAGTGCGGCACTCCCTCAGTACTGATTCTCTGACAGTGCAGCCCTCCCTCAGTACTGACCCTCCGACAGTGAGGCACTCAAAAAGTACTGAACCTCTGACAGGGCTGCACTCCCTCAGTACTGACCCTCTGACAGTGCAGCAATCCCTCAGTACTGACCCTCTGATAGTGCTGCACTCCATCAGTACTGACCCTCTGACAGTGCAGCACTCCCTCAGTACTGACCCTCTGACAGTGTGTCACTCCCTCAGTACTGACCCTGACAGTACGGCACTCCCTCAGTACTGACCCTCTGACAGTGCGGCACTCCCTCAGTACTGACCTTCTGACAGTGCAGCACTCCCTCAGTACTGACCCTCTGACAGTGCGGCACTCCCTCAGTACTGACCCTCTGACAGTGCAGCACTCCCTCAGTCCTGACCTTTGGACATTGCAGCACTCCCTCAGTACTGACCCTCTGACAGTGCGGCACTCCCACAGTACTGACCCTCTGACAGTGCGGCACTCCCTCAGTACTGACCCTCTGACAGTGCAGCATTCCCTCAGCACTGACCCTCTGACAGTGCGGCACTTCCTCAGTACTGATTCTCTGACAGTGCAGCACTCCCTCAGTACTGACCCTCTGACAGTGCGGCACTCCCTCGGTACTGACCCTCTGACAGTGCAGCACTCCCTCAGTACTGATTCTCTGACAGTGCAGCACTCCCTCAGTACTGACTCTCTGACAGTGCGGCACTCCCTCAGTACTGACCCTCTGACCGTGCGGTACTCCCTCAGTACTGACCCTCTGACAGTGCAGCACTCCCTCAGTACTGACCCCCTGACCGTGCGGTACTCCCTCAGTACTGACCCTCTGACAGTGCGGCACTCCCTCAGTACTGACCCTCTGACAGTGCGGCACTTCCTCAGTACTGACCCTCTGACAGTGCAGCACACCCTCAGTACTGACCCTCTGACAGTGCGGCACTCCCTCAGTACTGATTCTCTGACAGTGCAGCACTCCCTCAGTACTGACCCTCTGACAGTGCGGCACTCCCTCAGTCCTGACCCTCTGGCAGTGCAGCACTCTCTCTGTACTGACCCTCTGACACTGCGGCGCTCCCTCAGTACTGACCCTCTGACAGTGCAGCACTCCCTCAGAACTGACCCTCTGACAGTGCCTCACTCCCTCAGTACTGACCCTCTGACAGTGCAGCGCTCCCTCAGTCCTGACCTTTGGACAGTGCAGCACTCCTTCAGTACTGACCCTCTGACAGTGAGGCACTCCCTCAGTACTGACCCTCTGACAGTGCAGCGCTCGCTCAGTACTGACCCTCTGACAGTACAGCACTCCCTCAATACTGACCCTTCGACAGTGCGGCACTCCCTCAGTACTGACCCTCCGACAGTGCAGCACTCCCTCAGTTCTGACCTTCTGACAGTGCAGCACTCCCTCAGTACTGACCCTCTGACAGTGTAGCATTCCCTCAGCACTGACCCTCTGACAGTGCGGCACTCCCTCAGTACTGACCCTCTGACAGGGCAGCACTCCCTCAGTACTGACCCTCTGACAGTGCAGCACTATCTCAATACTGACCATCTGACATTGCAGCACTCCCTCAGTACTGACTCTCTGACAGTGCGGCACTCCCTCAGTACTGATCCTCTGATAGTGCTGCACTCCCTCAGTACTGACCATCTGACAGTGTAGCACTCCCTCAGTACTGACCCTCTGACAGTGCAGCACTCCCTCAATACTGACCATCTGACATTGCAGCACTCCCTCAGTACTGACCCTCTGACAGTGCGGCACTCCCTCAGTACTGACCCTCTGACAGTGCAGCACTCCCTCAGTACTGACCCTCTGACAGTGCAGCACTCCCTCAATACTGACCATCTGACATTGCAGCACTCCCTCAGTACTGACCCTCTGACAGTACGGCACTCCCTCAGTACTGACCTTCTGACAGTGCAGCACTCCCTCAGTACTGACCCTCTGATAGTGCTGCACTCCCTCAGTACTGACCCTCTGACAGTGCAGCACTCCCTCAGTACTGACCCTCTGACAGTGTGTCACTCCCTCAGTACTGACCCTCTGACAGTACGGCACTCCCTCAGTACTGACCCTCTGACAGTGCGGCACTCCATCAGTACTGACTATCTGACAGTGCAGCACTCCCTCAGTACTCATCCTCTGACAGTGCGGCACTCCATCAGTACTGACCCTCTGACAGTGCGCACTCCCTCAGTTCTGACCCTCTGACAGTGCAGCACTCCCTCAGTTCTGACCCTCTGACAGTGCGCACTCCCTCAGTATTGACCTTCTGACAGTGCAGCATTCCCTCAGCACTGACCCTCTGACAGTGCGGCACTCCCTCAGCACTGACCCTCTGACAGTGCGGCACTCTCTCAGTACTGACCCACTGACAGTGCAGCACTCCCTCAGTACTGACCCTCTGACAGTGCAGCACTCCCTCAGTACTAACCCTCTGACAGTGAAGCACTCCCTCAGTCCTGACCTTTGGACATTGCAGCACTCCCTCAGTACATGACCCTCTGACAGTGCGGCACTCCCTCAGCACTGACCCTCTGACAGTGCGGCACTCCCTCAGCACTGACCCTCTGACAGTGCGGCACTCCCTCAGTACTGACCCTCTGACAGTGAAGCACTCCATCAGTTCTGACCCTCTGACAGTGCGCACTCCCTCAGTATTGACCTTCTGACAGTGCAGCATTCCCTCAGCACTGACCCTCTGACAGTGCGGCACTCCCTCAGCACTGACCCTCTGACAGTGCGGCACTCTCTCAGTACTGACCCACTGACAGTGCAGCACTCCCTCAGTACTGACCCTCTGACAGTGCGGCACTCCCTCAGTACTGACCCTCTGACAGTGCAGCACTCCCTCAGTACTGACCCTCTGACAGTGCAGCATTCCCTCAGTACTGACCCTCTGACAGTGCGGCACTCCCTCAGTATTGACCCCCTGACAGTGCGGCACTCCCTCAGTACTGACCCTCTGACAGTGCGGCACTCTCTCAGTACTGACCCACTGACAGTGCAGCACTCCCTCAGTACTGACCCTCTGACAGTGCGGCACTCCCTCAGTACTGACCCTCTGACAGTGCGGCACTCCCTCAGTACTGACCCTCTGACAGTGCGGCATTCCCTCAGTACTGACCCTCTGACAGTGCGGCACTCCCTCAGTATTGACCCTCTGACAGTGCAGCATTCCCTCAGCACTGACCCTCTGACAGTGCAGCACTCCCTCAGTATTGACCTTCTGACAGTGCAGCGCTCCCTCAGTACAGACCCTCTGACAGTGCAGCACTCCCTCAGTACTGACCCTCTGACAGTGCGGCACTCCCTCAGTACTGACCCTCTGACAGTGCGGCCCTCCCCCAGGTTGATAGGGTTGTGAAGAAGGCCTATGGAGTGTTGGCTTTTATTGGTAGAGGGATTGAGTTCCGGAGTCAGGAGGTCATGTTGCAGCTGTACAGAACTCTGGTCCGGCCGCATTTGGAGTATTGCGTACAGTTCTGGTCACCGCATTATAGGAAGGACGTGGAGGCTTTGGAGCGGGTGCAGAGGAGATTTACCAGGATGTTGCCTGGTATGGAGGGAAAATCTTTTGAGGAAAGGCTGACGGACTTGAGGTTGTTTTCGTTGGAGAGAAGAAGGTTAAGAGGAGACTTAATAGAGGCATACAAAATGATCAGGGGGTTGGATAGGGTGGACAGTGAGAGCCTTCTCCCGCGGATGGAAATGGCTGGCACGAGGGTACATAGCTTTAAACTGAGGGGTAATAGATATAGGACAGAGGTCAGAGGTAGGTTTTTTACGCAAAGAGTGGTGAGGCCGTGGAATGCCCTACCTGCTACAGTAGTGAACTCGCCAACATTGAGGGCATTTAAAAGTTTATTGGATAAACATATGGATAATAATGGCATAGTGTAGGTTAGATGGCTTTTGTTTCGGTGCAACATCGTGGGCCGAAGGGCCTGTACTGCGCTGTATCGTTCTATTTTCTATGTTCCATGACCCTCTGACAGTGCGGCACTCCCTCAGTACTGACCGTCTGACAGAGCAGCACTCCCTCAGTACTGACTGTCTGACAGTGCAGCACTCCCTCAGTACTGACTGTCTGACAGTGCGGCACTCCCTCAGTACTGACTGTCTGACAGTGCGGCACTCCCTCAGTACTGACCCTCTGACAGTGCAGCACTCCCTCAGCACTGACCGTCTGACAGTGCGGCACTCCCTCAGTACTGACCCTCTGACAGTGCGGCACTCCCTCAGTACTGATCCTCTGACAGAGCAGCACTCCCTCAGTCCTGACCTTTGGACATTGCAGCACTCCCTCAGTACTGACCCTCTGACAGTGCAGCATTCCCTCAGCACTGACCCTCTGACAGTGCGGCACTCCCTCAGTACTGACCCTCTGACAGTGCAGCACTCCCTCAGTACTGACCATCTGAAAGTGCAGCGCTACCTCAGTACTGACCCTCTGACAGTGCAGCACTCCCTCAGTACTGACCCTCTGACAGTACAGCACTCCCACAGTACTGACCCTCTGACAGTGCAGCACTCACTCAGTACTGCCCCTCTGACAGTGCGGCACTCCCTCAGTACTGACCCTCTGACAGTGCAGCACTCCCTCAGTCCTGACCTTAGGACAGTGCAGCACTCCCTCAATACTGACCCTCTGACAGTGCGGCACTCCCTCAGTACTGACCCTCTGACAGTGCAGCATTCCCTCAGCACTGACCCTCTGACAGTGAGGCACTCCCTCAGCACTGACCCTCTGACAGTGCAGCACTCCCTCAGTACTGACCCTCTGACAATGCAGCCCTCCCTCAGTACTGTCCCTCTGACAGTGCAGCACTCCCTCAGTACTGACCCTCTGACAGTGCGGCACTCCCTCAATACTGTCCCTCTGACAATGCAGCCCTCCCTCAGGACTGGCCCTCTCACAGTGAAGCACTCCCTCAGTCCTGACCTTTGGACATTGCAGCACTCCCTCAGTACTGACCCTCTGACAGTGCAGCATTCCCTCAGCACTGACCCTCTGACAGTGCGGCACTCCCTCAGTACTGACCCTCTGACAGTGCAGCACTCCCTCAGTACTGACCATCTGACAGTGCAGCACTACCTCAGTACTGACCCTCTGACAGTGCAGCACTCCCTCAGTACTGACCCTCTGATATTGCTGCACTCCCTCAGTACTGACCCTCTGACAGTGCAGCCCTCCCTCAGTACTGTCCCTCTGAGAGTGTGGCACTCCCTCAGTACTGATTCTCTGACAGTGCAGCACTCCCTCAGTACTGACCCTCTGACAGTGCAGCACTCCCTCAGTACTGATTCTCTGACAGTGCGGCACTCCCTCAGTACTGACCCTCTTACAGTACGGCACTCCCCCAGTACTGACCCTCTGACAGTGCGGCATTCCATCCGTACTGACCTTCTGACAGTGCGGCACTCCCTCAGTGCTGACCATCTGACAGTGCTTCACTCCCTCAGTACTGACCCTCCGACAGTGCGGCACTCCCTCAGTCCTGACCCTCTGACAGTGCAGCACTCCCTCAGTGCTGACCATCTGACAGTGCTTCACTCCCTCAGTACTGACCCTCCGACAGTGCGGCACTCCCTCAGTCCTGACCCTCCGACAGTGCAGCACTCCCTCAATACTGACCCTCCGACAGTGCGGCACTCCCTCAGTACTGACCCTCTGACAGTGCAGCGCTCCCTCAGTACTGACCCTCTAACAGTGCGGCACTCCCTCAGCACTGACCCTCTGACAGTGCAGCACTCCCTCAGTACTGACCCTCTGACAATGCAGCCCTCCCTCAGTACTGTCCCTCTGACAGTGCAGCACTCCCTCAGTACTGACCCTCTGACAGTGCTGTGCTCCCTCAGTACTGACCCTCTGACAGTGCAGCGCTCCCTCAGTACTGACCCTCTAACAGTGCGGCACTCCCTCAGCACAGATCCTCTGACAGTGCAGCACTCCCTCAGTACTGACCCTCTGACAATGCAGCCCTCCCTCAGTACTGTCCCTCTGACAGTGCAGCACTCCCTCAGTACTGACCCTCTGACAGTGCTGTGCTCCCTCAGCACTGTCCCTCTGACAGTGAGGCACTCCCTCAGTACAGACCCTCTGTCAATGCAGCCCTCCCTCAGCACTGATTCTCTGACAGTGCAGCACTCCCTCAGTACTGACCCTCTGACAGTGCAGCACTCCCTCAGTACTGATTCTCTGACAGTGCGGCACTCCCTCAGTACTGACCCTCTGACAGTACGGCACTCCCTCAGTAATGACCCTCTGACAGTGCGGCATTCCTTCGGTACTGACCTTCTGACAGTGCGGCACTCCCGCAGTACTGACCATCTGACAGTGCTTCACTCCCTCAGTACTGACCCTCCGACAGTGCGGTACTCCCTCAGTACTGACCCTCCGACAGTGCAGCACTCCCTCAGTTCTGACCTTCAGACAGTGCAGCACTACCTCAGTACTGACCCTCTGACAGTGCAGCACTCCCTCAGTACTGACCCTCTGACAGTACAGTTCTCCCACAGTACTGACCCTCTGACAGTGCAGCACTCACTCAGTACTGACCTTCTGACAGTGCGGCACTCCCTCAGTACTGACCCTCAGACAGTGCAGCACTCCCTCAGTCCTGACCGTAGGACAGTGCAGCACTCCCTCAATACTGACCCTCTGACAGTGCGGCACTCCCTCAGTACTGACCCTCTGACAGTGCAGCACTCCCTCAGTACTGACCCTCTGACAGTGCAGCATTCCCTCAGCACTGACCCTCTGACAGTGCGGCACTCCCTCAGTACTGACCCTCTGACAGTGCAGCACTCCCTCAGTACTGACCATCTGACAGTGCAGCACTACCTCAGTACTGACCCTCTGATATTGCTGCACTCCCTCAGTACTGACCCTCTGACAGTGCAGCCCTCCCTCAGTACTGTCACTCTGAGAGTGTGGCACTCCCTCAGTACTGATTCTCTGACAGTGCAGCACTCCCTCAATACTGACCCTCTGACAGTGCGGCACTCCCTCAGTACTGACCATCTGACAGTGCAGCATTCCCTCAGCACTGACCCTCTGACAGTGAGGCACTCCCTCAGCACTGACCCTCTGACAGTGCTTCACTCCCTCAGTACTGACCCTCCGACAGTGCGGCACTCCCTCAGTACTGACCCTCCGACAGTGCAGCACTCCCTCAGTTCTGACCTTCAGACAGTGCGGCATTCCATCCGTACTGACCTTCTGACAGTACGGCACTCCCTCAGCACTGACCCTCTGACAGTGCGGCATTCCATCCGTACTGACCTTCTGACAGTGCGGCACTCCCTCAGTACTGACCCTCTGACAGTGCGGCACTCCATCAGTACTGACCGTCTGACAGTGCGGCACTCCCTCAGTACTGACCCTCTGACAGTGCGGCACTCCCTCAGTACTGATCCTCTGACAGAGCAGCACTCCCTCTGCACTGACCGTCTGACAGTGCGGCACTCCCTCAGTACTGACCCTCTGACAGTGCTGCACTCCCTCAGTATTGACCTTCTGACAGTGCAGCATTCCCTCAGCACTGACCCTCTGACAGTGCGGCACTCCCTCAGCACTGACCCTCTGACAGTGCAGCACTCCCTCAGTACTGACCCTCTGACAATGCAGCCCTCCCTCAGTACTGTCCCTCTGACAGTGCAGCACTCCCTCAGTACTGGCCCTCTGACAGTGAAGCACTCCCTCAGTCCTGACCTTTGGACATTGCAGCACTCCCTCAGTACTGACCCTCTGACAGTGCAGCATTCCCTCAGCACTGACCCTCTGACAGTGCGGCACTCCCTCAGTACTGACCCTCTGACAGTGCAGCACTCCCTCAGTACGGACCATCTGACAGTGCAGCGCTACCTCAGTACTGACCCTCTGACAGTGCAGCACTCCCTCAGTACTGACCCTCTGATAGTACAGCACTCCTACAGTACTGACCCTCTGACAGTGCAGCACTCACTCAGTACTGCCCCTCTGACAGTGCGGCACTCCCTCAGTACTGACCCTCTGACAGTGCAGCACTCCCTCAGTCCTGACCTTAGGACAGTGCAGCACTCCCTCAATACTGACCCTCTGACAGTGCGGCACTCCCTCAGTACTGCCCCTCTGACAGTGCAGCGTTCCCTCAGTACTGACCCTCTGACAGTGCAGCACTCACTCAGTACTGCCCCTCTGACAGTGCAGCGCTACCTCAGTACTGACCCTCTGACAGTGCAGCACTCCCTCAGTACTGACCCTCTGATAGTACAGCACTCCTACAGTACTGACCCTCTGACAGTGCAGCACTCACTCAATACTGACCCTCTGACAGTGCGGCACTCCCTCAGTACTGACCCTCTGACAGTGCAGCATTCCCTCAGCACTGACCCTCTGACAGTGAGGCACTCCCTCAGCACTGACCCTCTGACAGTGCAGCACTCCCTCAGTACTGACCCTCTGACAATGCAGCCCTCCCTCAGTACTGTCCCTCTGACAGTGCAGCACTCCCTCAGTACTGACCCTCTGACAGTGCGGCACTCCCTCAATACTGTCCCTCTGACAATGCAGCCCTCCCTCAGTACTGGCCCTCTGACAGTGAAGCACTCCCTCAGTCCTGACCTTTGGACATTGCAGCACTCCCTCAGTACTGACCCTCTGACAGTGCAGCATTCCCTCAGCACTGACCCTCTGACAGTGCGGCACTCCCTCAGTACTGACCCTCTGACAGTGCAGCACTCCCTCAGTACTGACCATCTGACAGTGCAGCACTACCTCAGTACTGACCCTCTGACAGTGCAGCACTCCCTCAGTGCTGACCCTCTGTTATTGCTGCACTCCCTCAGTACTGACCCTCTGACAGTGCAGCCCTCCCTCAGTACTGTCCCTCTGAGAGTGTGGCACTCCCTCAGTACTGATTCTCTGACAGTGCAGCACTCCCTCAGTACTGACCCTCTGACAGTGCAGCACTCCCTCAGTATTGATTCTCTGACAGTGCGGCACTCCCTCAGTACTGAACCTATGACAGTACGGCACTCCCCCAGTACCTACCCTCTGACAGTGCGGCATTCCATCCGTACTGACCTTCTGACAGTGCGGCACTCCCTCAGTGCTGACCATCTGACAGTGCTTCACTCCCTCAGTACTGACCCTCCGACAGTGCGGCACTCCCTCAGTACTGACCCTCCGACAGTGCAGCGCTCCCTCAGTATTGACCTTCTGACAGTGCAGCACTCCCTCAGTACTGACCCTCTGACAGTGCAGCGCTCCCTCAGTACTGCCCCTCTGACAGTGCAGCGCTCCCTCAGTACTGACCCTCTGACAGTGCAGCACTCCCTCAATACTGACCCTCCGACAGTGCGGCACTCCCTCAGTACTGACCCTCCGACAGTGCGGCGCTCCCTCAGTACTGACCCTCTGACAGTGCAGCGCTCCCTCAGTACTGACCCTCTAACAGTGCGGCACTCCCTCAGCACTGACCCTCTGACAGTGCAGCACTCCCTCAGTACTGACCCTCTGACAATGCAGCCCTCCCTCAGTACTGTCCCTCTGACAGTGCAGCACTCCCTCAGTACTGACCCTCTGACAGTGCTGTGCTCCCTCAGTACTGACCCTCCGACAGTGTGGCACTCCCTCAGCACTGTCCCTCTGACAGTGAGGCACTCCCTCAGTACTGACCCTCTGACAGTGCAGCCCTCCCTCAGCACTGATTCTCTGACAGTGCAGCACTCCCTCAGTACTGACCCTCTGACAGTGCGGCACTCCCTCAGTACTGACCCTCTGACAGTGCAGCACTCCCTCAGTACTGATTCTCTGACAGTGCGGCACTCCCACAGTACTGACCCTCTGACAGTACGGCACTCCCTCAGTAATGACCCTCTGACAGTGCGGCATTCCTTCAGTACTGACCTTCTGACAGTGCGGCACTCCCGCAGTACTGACCATCTGACAGCGCTTCACTCCCTCAGTACTGACCCTCCGACAGTGCGGTACTCCCTCAGTACTGACCCTCCGACAGTGCAGCACTCCCTCAG
This sequence comes from Scyliorhinus torazame, assembly GCF_047496885.1. Taxonomy (NCBI): domain Eukaryota; kingdom Metazoa; phylum Chordata; class Chondrichthyes; order Carcharhiniformes; family Scyliorhinidae; genus Scyliorhinus; species Scyliorhinus torazame. The sequence continues at coordinate 1,689,422 of NC_092735.1, forward strand.
TTCTGACCTTCAGACAGTGCAGCACTACCTCAGTACTGACCCTCTGACAGTGCAGCACTCCCTCAGTACTGACCCTCTGACAGTACAGTTCTCCCACAGTACTGACCCTCTGACAGTGCAGCACTCACTCAGTACTGACCTTCTGACAGTGCGGCACTCCCTCAGTACTGACCCTCTGACAGTGCAGCACTCCCTCAGTCCTGACCGTAGGACAGTGCAGCACTCCCTCAATACTGACCCTCTGACAGTGCGGCACTCCCTCAGTACTGACCCTCTGACAGTGCAGCATTCCCTCAGCACTGACCCTCTGACAGTGCAGCCCTCCCTCAGTACTGTCCCTCTGAGAGTGTGGCACTCCCTCAGTACTGATTCTCTGACAGTGCAGCTCTCCCTCAATACTGACCCTCTGACAGTGCGGCACTCCCTCAGTACTGACCCTCTGACAGTGCAGCATTCCCTCAGCACTGATCCTCTGACAGTGAGGCACTCCCTCAGCACTGACCCTCTGACAATGCAGCCCTCCCTCAGTACTGTCCCTCTGACGGTGCAGCACTCCCTCAGTCCTGACCTTTGGACATTGCAGCACTCCCTCAGTACATGACCCTCTGACAGTGCGGCACTCCCTCAGTACTGACCCTCTGACAGTGCGGCACTCCCTCAATACTGTCCCTCTGACAATGCAGCCCTCCCTCAGTACTGGCCCTCTGACAGTGAAGCACTCCCTCAGTCCTGACCTTTGGACATTGCAGCACTCCCTCAGTCCTGACCCTCTGACAGTGCAGCATTCCCTCAGCACTGACCCTCTGAGTGTGTGGCACTCCCTCAGTACTGACCATCTGACAGTGCAGCACTACCTCAGTACTGACCCTCTGACAGTGCAGCACTCACTCAGTACTGACCCTCTGATATTGCTGCACTCCCTCAGTACTGACCCTCTGACAGTGCAGCCCTCCCTCAGTACTGTCCCTCTGAGAGTGTGGCACTCCCTCAGTACTGATTCTCTGACAGTGCAGCACTCCCTCAGTACAGACCCTCTGACAGTGCAGCACTCCCTCAGTACTGATTCTCTGACAGTGCGGCACTCCCTCAGTACTGACACTCTGACAGTACGGCACTCCCTCAGTACTGACCCTCTGACAGTGCGGCATTCCATCCGTACTGACCTTCTGACAGTGCGGCACTCCCTCAGTACTGACCATCTGACAGTGCTTCACTCCCTCAGTACTGACCCTCCGACAGTGCGGCACTCCCTCAGTACTGACCCTCCGACAGTGCAGCACTCCCTCAGTTCTGACCTTCAGACAGTGCAGCACTCCCTCAGTACTGACCCTCTGACAGTGCAGCACTCCCTCAGTACTGACCCTCTGACAGTGCAGCGCTCCCTCAGTACTGACCCTCTGACAGTGCAGCGCTCCCTCAGTACTGACCCTCTGACAGTGCAGCACTCCCTCAATACTGACCCTCCGACAGTGCGGCACTCCCTCAGTACTGACCCTCCGACAGTGCGGCGCTCCCTCAGTACTGAACCTCTGACAGTGCAGCGCTCCCTCAGTACTGACCCTCTAACAGTGCGGCACTCCCTCAGCACTGACCCTCTGACAGTGCAGCACTCCCTCAGTACTGACCCTCTGACAATGCAGCCCTCCCTCAGTACTGTCCCTCTGACAGTGCAGCACTCCCTCAGTACTGACCCTCTGACAGTGCTGTGCTCCCTCAGTACTGACCCTCCGACAGTGTGGAACTCCCTCAGCACTGTCCCTCTGACAGTGAGGCACTCCCTCAGTACAGACTCTCTGACAATGCAGCCCTCCCTCAGCACTGATTCTCTGACAGTGCAGCACTCCCTCAGTACTGACCCTCTGACAGTGCAGCACTCCCTCAGTCCTGATTCTCTGACAGTGCGGCACTCCCTCAGTACTGACCCTCTGACAGTGCGGCACTCCCCCAGTACTGACCCTCTGACAGTGCGGCATTCCTTCAGTACTGACCTTCTGACAGTGCGGCACTCCCTCAGTACTGACCATCTGACAGTGCTTCACTCCCTCAGTACTGACCCTACGACAGTGCGGTACTCCATCAGTACTGACCCTCCGACAGTGCAGCACTCCCTCAGTTCTGACCTTCAGACAGTGCAGCACTACCTCAGTACTGACCCTCTGACAGTGCAGCACTCCCTCAGTACTGACCCTCTGACAGTACAGCACTCCCACAGTACTGACCCTCTGACAGTGCAGCACTCACACAGTACTGACCCTCTGACAGTGCGGCACTTCCTCAGTACTGACCCTCTGACAGTGCGGCACTCCCTCAGTCCTGACCTTAGGACAGTGCAGCACTCCCTCAATACTGACCCTCTGACAGTGCGGCACTCCCTCAGTACTGACCCTCTGACAGTGCAGCATTCCCTCAGCACTGACCCTCTGACAATGCAGCCCTCCCTCAGTACTGTCCCTCTGACAGTGCAGCACTCCCTCAGTACTGGCCCTCTGACAGTGAAGCACTCCCTCAGTCCTGACCTTTGGACATTGCAGCACTCCCTCAGTACTGACCCTCTGACAGTGCAGCATTCCCTCAGCACTGACCCTCTGACAGTGCGGCACTCCCTCAGTACTGACCCTCTGACAGTGCAGCACTCCCTCAGTACTGACCATCTGACAGTGCAGCACTACCTCAGTACTGACCCTCTGACAGTGCAGCACTCCCTCAGTACTGACCCTCTGATATTGCTGCACTCCCTCAGTACTGACCCTCTGACAGTGCAGCCCTCCCTCAGTACTGTCCCTCTGAGAGTGTGGCACTCCCTCAGTACTGATTCTCTGACAGTGCAGCACTCCCTCAGTACTGACCCTCTGACAGTGCAGCACTCCCTCAGTACTGATTCTCTGACAGTGCGGCACTCCCTCAGTACTGACCCTCTGACAGTACGGCACTCCCTCAGTACTGACCCTCCGACAGTGCAGCACTCCCTCAGTTCTGACCTTCAGACAGTGCAGCACTCCCTCAGTACTGACCCTCTGACAGTGCAGCGCTCCCTCAGTATTGACCTTCTGACAGTGCAGCACTCCCTCAGTACTGACCCTCTGACAGTGCAGCGCTCCCTCAGTACTGCCCCTCTGACAGTGCAGCGCTCCCTCAGTACTGACCCTCTGACAGTGCAGCACTCCCTCAATACTGACCCTCCGACAGTGCGGCACTCCCTCAGTACTGACCCTCCGACAGTGCGGCGCTCCCTCAGTACTGACCCTCTGACAGTGCAGCGCTCCCTCAGTACTGACCCTCTAACAGTGCGGCACTCCCTCAGCACTGACCCTCTGACAGTGCAGCACTCCCTCAGTACTGACCCTCTGACAGTGCAGCACTCCTTCAGTCCTGACCGTAGGACAGTGCAGCACTCCCTCAGTACTGACCCTCTGACAGTGCAGCGCTCCCTCAGTACTGACCCTCTAACAGTGCGGCACTCCCTCAGTACTGACCCTCTGACAATGCAGCCCTCCCTCAGTACTGACCCTCTGACAGTGCTGTGCTCCCTCAGTACTGACCCTCCGACAGTGTGGCACTCCCTCAGCACTTTCCCTCTAACAGTGCGGCACTCCCTCAGCACTGATTCTCTGACAGTGCAGCACTCCCTCAGTACTGACCCTCTGACAGTACGGCACTCCCTCAGTACTGACCCTCTGACAGTGCGGCATTCCTTCAGGACTGACCTTCTGACAGTGCGGCACTCCCTCAGTACTGACCCTCCGACAGTGCGGTACTCCCTCAGTACTGACCCTCCGACAGTGCAGCACTCCCTCAGTTCTGACCTTCAGACAGTGCAGCACTACCTCAGTACTGACCCTCTGACAGTGCAGCACTCCCTCAGTACTGACCCTCTGACAGTACAGTTCTCCCACAGTACTGACCCTCTGACAGTGCAGCACTCACTCAGTACTGACCCTCTGACAGTGCGGCACTCCCTCAGTGCTGACCCTCCGACAGTGCAGCACTCCCTCAGTTCTGACCTTCAGACAGTGCAGCACTACCTCAGTACTGACCCTCTGACAGTGCGGCACTCCCGCAGTACTGACCATCTGACAGTGCTTCACTCCCTCAGTACTGACCCTCCGACAGTGCGGTACTCCCTCAGTACTGACCCTCCGACAGTGCAGCACTCCCTCAGTTCTGACCTTCAGACAGTGCAGCACTACCTCAGTACTGACCCTCTGACAGTGCAGCACTCCCTCAGTACTGACCCTCTGACAGTACAGTTCTCCCACAGTACTGACCCTCTGACAGTGCAGCACTCCCTCAGTACTGACCCTCTGACAGTGCAGCACTCCTTCAGTCCTGACCGTAGGACAGTGCAGCACTCCCTCAGTACTGACCCTCTGACAGTGCAGCACTCCCTCAATACTGACCCTCTGACAGTGCGGCACTCCCTCAGTACTGACCCTCTGACAGTGCAGCACTCCCTCAGTACTGACCCTCTGACAGTGCAGCATTCCCTCAGCACTGACCCTCTGACAGTGCGGCACTCCCTCAGTACTGACCCTCTGACAGTGCAGCACTCCCTCAGTGCTGACCATCTGACAGTGCAGCACTACCTCAGTATTGACCCTCTGACAGTGCAGCACTCCCTCAGTACTGACCCTCTGATATTGCTGCACTCCCTCAGTACTGACCCTCTGACAGTGCAGCCCTCCCTCAGTACTGACCCTCTGACAGTGAGGCACTCCCTCAGCACTGACCCTCTGACAATGCATCCCTCCCTCAGTACTGTCCCTCTGACGGTGCAGCACTCCCTCATTACTGACCCTCTGACAGTACGGCACTCCCTCAGGAATGACCCTCTGACAGTGCGGCATTCCTTCAGTACTGACCTTCTGACAGTGCGGCACTCCCGCAGTACTGACCATCTGACAGTGCTTCACTCCCTCAGTACTGACCCTCCGACAGTGCGGTACTCCCTCAGTACTGACCCTCCGACAGTGCAGCACTCCTTCAGTACTGACCCTCTGACAGTGCAGCACTCCCTCAGTACTGACCCTCTGACAGTACAGTTCTCCCACAGTACTGACCCTCTGACAGTGCAGCACTCACTCAGTACTGACCTTCTGACAGTGCGGCACTCCCACAGTACTGACCCTCTGACAGTGCAGCACTCCCTCAGTCCTGACCGTAGGACAGTGCAGCACTCCCTCAATACTGACCCTCTGACAGTGCGGCACTCCCTCAGTACTGACCCTCTGACAGTGCAGCATTCCCTCAGCACTGACCCTCTGACAGTGCAGCCCTCCCTCAGTACTGTCCCTCTGAGAGTGTGGCACTCCCTCAGTACTGATTCTCTGACAGTGCAGCTCTCCCTCAATACTGACCCTCTGACAGTGCGGCACTCCCTCAGTACTGACCCTCTGACAGTGCAGCATTCCCTCAGCACTGATCCTCTGACAGTGAGGCACTCCCTCAGCACTGACCCTCTGACAATGCAGCCCTCCCTCAGTACTGTCCCTCTGACGGTGCAGCACTCCCTCAGTACTGACCCTCTGACAGTGAAGCACTCCCTCAGTCCTGACCTTTGGACATTGCAGCACTCCCTCAGTTCATGACCCTCTGACAGTGCAGCACTCCCTCAGCACTGACCCTCTGACAGTGAGGCACTCCCTCAGTACTGACCCTCTGACAGTGCGGCACTCCCTCAGTACTGACCCTCTGACAGTGCGGCACTCCCTCAATACTGTCCCTCTGACAGTGAGGCACTCCCTCAGCACTGACCCTCTGACAATGCATCCCTCCCTCAGTACTGTCCCTCTGACGGTGCAGCACTCCCTCAGTACTGACCCTCTGACAGTACGGCACTCCCTCAGTAATGACCCTCTGACAGTGCGGCATTCCTTCAGTACTGACCTTCTGACAGTGCGGCACTCCCGCAGTACTGACCATCTGACAGTGCTTCACTCCCTCAGTACTGACCCTCCGACAGTGCGGTACTCCCTCAGTACTGACCCTCCGACAGTGCAGCACTCCCTCAGTTCTGACCTTCAGACAGTGCAGCACTACCTCAGTACTGACCCTCTGACAGTGCAGCACTCCCTCAGTACTGACCCTCTGACAGTACAGTTCTCCCACAGTACTGACCCTCTGACAGTGCAGCACTCACTCAGTACTGACCTTCTGACAGTGCGGCACTCCCTCAGTACTGACCCTCTGACAGTGCAGCACTCCCTCAGTCCTGACCGTAGGACAGTGCAGCACTCCCTCAATACTGACCCTCTGACAGTGCGGCACTCCCTCAGTACTGACCCTCTGACAGTGCAGCATTCCCTCAGCACTGACCCTCTGACAGTGCAGCCCTCCCTCAGTACTGTCCCTCTGAGAGTGTGGCACTCCCTCAGTACTGATTCTCTGACAGTGCAGCTCTCCCTCAATACTGACCCTCTGACAGTGCGGCTCTCCCTCAGTACTGACCCTCTGACAGTGCAGCATTCCCTCAGCACTGATCCTCTGACAGTGAGGCACTCCCTCAGCACTGACCCTCTGACAATGCAGCCCTCCCTCAGTACTGTCCCTCTGACGGTGCAGCACTCCCTCAGTACTGACCCTCTGACAGTGAAGCACTCCCTCAGTCCTGACCTTTGGACATTGCAGCACTCCCTCAGTACATGACCCTCTGACAGTGCAGCATTCCCTCAGTACTGACCCTCTGACAGTGCAGCACTCCCTCAGTACTGACCCTCTGACAGTGCGGCACTCCCTCAGCACTGACCCTCTGACAGTGAGGCACTCCCTCAGTACTGACCCTCTGACAGTGCGGCACTCCCTCAGTACTGACCCTCTGACAGTGCGGCACTCCCTCAATACTGTCCCTCTGACAATGCAGCCCTCCCTCAGTACTGGCCCTCTGACAGTGAAGCACTCCCTCAGTCCTGACCTTTGGACATTGCAGCACTCCCTCAGTCCTGACCCTCTGACAGTGCAGCATTCCCTCAGCACTGACCCTCTGAGTGTGTGGCACTCCCTCAGTACTGACCATCTGACAGTGCAGCACTACCTCAGTACTGACCCTCTGACAGTGCAGCACTCACTCAGTACTGACCCTCTGAGTGTGTGGCACTCCCTCAGTACTGACCATCTGACAGTGCAGCACTACCTCAGTACTGACCCTCTGACAGTGAAGCACTCCCTCAGTCCTGACCTTTGGACATTGCAGCACTCCCTCAGTACTGACCCTCTGACAGTGCAGCCCTCCCTCAGTACTGTCCCTCTGAGAGTGTGGCACTCCCTCAGTACTGATTCTCTGACAGTGCAGCACTCCCTCAGTACAGACCCTCTGACAGTGCAGCACTCCCTCAGTACTGATTCTCTGACAGTGCGGCACTCCCTCAGTACTGACACTCTGACAGTACGGCACTCCCTCAGTACTGACCCTCTGACAGTGCGGCATTCCATCCGTACTGACCTTCTGACAGTGCGGCACTCCCTCAGTACTGACCATCTGACAGTGCTTCACTCCCTCAGTACTGACCCTCCGACAGTGCGGCACTCCCTCAGTACTGACCCTCCGACAGTGCAGCACTCCCTCAGTTCTGACCTTCAGACAGTGCAGCACTCCCTCAGTACTGACCCTCTGACAGTGCAGCGCTCCCTCAGTACTGACCCTCTGACAGTGCAGCGCTCCCTCAGTACTGACCCTCTGACAGTGCAGCACTCCCTCAATACTGACCCTCCGACAGTGCGGCACTCCCTCAGTACTGACCCTCCGACAGTGCGGCGCTCCCTCAGTACTGAACCTCTGACAGTGCAGCGCTCCCTCAGTACTGACCCTCTAACAGTGCGGCACTCCCTCAGCACTGACCCTCTGACAGTGCAGCACTCCCTCAGTACTGACCCTCTGACAATGCAGCCCTCCCTCAGTACTGTCCCTCTGACAGTGCAGCACTCCCTCAGTACTGACCCTCTGACAGTGCTGTGCTCCCTCAGTACTGACCCTCCGACAGTGTGGAACTCCCTCAGCACTGTCCCTCTGACAGTGAGGCACTCCCTCAGTACAGACTCTCTGACAATGCAGCCCTCCCTCAGCACTGATTCTCTGACAGTGCAGCACTCCCTCAGTACTGACCCTCTGACAGTGCAGCACTCCCTCAGTCCTGATTCTCTGACAGTGCGGCACTCCCTCAGTACTGACCCTCTGACAGTGCGGCACTCCCTCAGTACTGACCCTCTGACAGTGCGGCATTCCTTCAGTACTGACCTTCTGACAGTGCGGCACTCCCTCAGTACTGACCATCTGACAGTGCTTCACTCCCTCAGTACTGACCCTCCGACAGTGCGGTACTCCATCAGTACTGACCCTCCGACAGTGCAGCACTCCCTCAGTTCTGACCTTCAGACAGTGCAGCACTACCTCAGTACTGACCCTCTGACAGTGCAGCACTCCCTCAGTACTGACCCTCTGACAGTGCGGCACTTCCTCAGTACTGACCCTCTGACAGTGCGGCACTCCCTCAGTCCTGACCTTAGGACAGTGCAGCACTCCCTCAATACTGACCCTCTGACAGTGCGGCACTCCCTCAGTACTGACCCTCTGACAGTGCAGCATTCCCTCAGCACTGACCCTCTGACAATGCAGCCCTCCCTCAGTACTGTCCCTCTGACAGTGCAGCACTCCCTCAGTACTGGCCCTCTGACAGTGAAGCACTCCCTCAGTCCTGACCTTTGGACATTGCAGCACTCCCTCAGTACTGACCCTCTGACAGTGCAGCATTCCCTCAGCACTGACCCTCTGACAGTGCGGCACTCCCTCAGTACTGACCCTCTGACAGTGCAGCACTCCCTCAGTACTGACCATCTGACAGTGCAGCACTACCTCAGTACTGACCCTCTGACAGTGCAGCACTCCCTCAGTACTGACCCTCTGATATTGCTGCACTCCCTCAGTACTGACCCTCTGACAGTGCAGCCCTCCCTCAGTACTGTCCCTCTGAGAGTGTGGCACTCCCTCAGTACTGATTCTCTGACAGTGCAGCACTCCCTCAGTACTGACCCTCTGACAGTGCAGCACTCCCTCAGTACTGATTCTCTGACAGTGCGGCACTCCCTCAGTACTGACCCTCTGACAGTACGGCACTCCCTCAGTACTGACCCTCCGACAGTGCAGCACTCCCTCAGTTCTGACCTTCAGACAGTGCAGCACTCCCTCAGTACTGACCCTCTGACAGTGCAGCGCTCCCTCAGTATTGACCTTCTGACAGTGCAGCACTCCCTCAGTACTGACCCTCTGACAGTGCAGCGCTCCCTCAGTACTGCCCCTCTGACAGTGCAGCGCTCCCTCAGTACTGACCCTCTGACAGTGCAGCACTCCCTCAATACTGACCCTCCGACAGTGCGGCACTCCCTCAGTACTGACCCTCCGACAGTGCGGCGCTCCCTCAGTACTGACCCTCTGACAGTGCAGCGCTCCCTCAGTACTGACCCTCTAACAGTGCGGCACTCCCTCAGCACTGACCCTCTGACAGTGCAGCACTCCCTCAGTACTGACCCTCTGACAGTGCAGCACTCCTTCAGTCCTGACCGTAGGACAGTGCAGCACTCCCTCAGTACTGACCCTCTGACAGTGCAGCGCTCCCTCAGTACTGACCCTCTAACAGTGCGGCACTCCCTCAGTACTGACCCTCTGACAATGCAGCCCTCCCTCAGTACTGACCCTCTGACAGTGCTGTGCTCCCTCAGTACTGACCCTCCGACAGTGTGGCACTCCCTCAGCACTGTCCCTCTAACAGTGAGGCACTCCCTCAGTACAGACCCTCTGTCAATGCAGCCCTCCCTCAGCACTGATTCTCTGACAGTGCAGCACTCCCTCAGTACTGACCCTCTGACAGTACGGCACTCCCTCAGTACTGACCCTCTGACAGTGCGGCATTCCTTCAGGACTCACCTTCTGACAGTGCGGCACTCCCTCAGTACTGACCCTCCGACAGTGCGGTACTCCCTCAGTACTGACCCTCCGACAGTGCAGCACTCCCTCAGTTCTGACCTTCAGACAGTGCAGCACTACCTCAGTACTGACCCTCTGACAGTGCAGCACTCCCTCAGTACTGACCCTCTGACAGTACAGTTCTCCCACAGTACTGACCCTCTGACAGTGCAGCACTCACTCAGTACTGACCCTCTGACAGTGCGGCACTCCCGCAGTACTGACCATCTGACAGTGCTTCACTCCCTCAGTACTGACCCTCCGACAGTGCGGCACTCCCTCAGTGCTGACCCTCCGACAGTGCAGCACTCCCTCAGTTCTGACCTTCAGACAGTGCAGCACTACCTCAGTACTGACCCTCTGACAGTGCGGCACTCCCGCAGTACTGACCATCTGACAGTGCTTCACTCCCTCAGTACTGACCCTCCGACAGTGCAGCACTCCCTCAGTTCTGACCTTCAGACAGTGCAGCACTACCTCAGTACTGACCCTCTGACAGTGCAGCACTCCCTCAGTACTGACCCTCTGACAGTACAGTTCTCCCACAGTACTGACCCTCTGACAGTGCAGCACTCCCTCAGTACTGACCCTCTGACAGTGCAGCACTCCTTCAGTCCTGACCGTAGGACAGTGCAGCACTCCCTCAGTACTGACCCTCTGACAGTGCAGCACTCCCTCAATACTGACCCTCTGACAGTGCGGCACTCCCTCAGTACTGACCCTCTGACAGTGCAGCACTCCCTCAGTACTGACCCTCTGACAGTGCAGCATTCCCTCAGCACTGACCCTCTGACAGTGCGGCACTCCCTCAGTACTGACCCTCTGACAGTGCAGCACTCCCTCAGTGCTGACCATCTGACAGTGCAGCACTACCTCAGTATTGACCCTCTGACAGTGCAGCACTCCCTCAGTACTGACCCTCTGATATTGCTGCACTCCCTCAGTACTGACCCTCTGACAGTGCAGCCCTCCCTCAGTACTGACCCTCTGACAGTGAGGCACTCCCTCAGCACTGACCCTCTGACAATGCATCCCTCCCTCAGTACTGTCCCTCTGACGGTGCAGCACTCCCTCAGTACTGGCCCTCTGACAGTGAAGCACTCCCTCAGTCCTGACCTTTGGACATTGCAGCACTCCCTCAGTACATGACCCTCTGACAGTGCAGCATTCCCTCAGCACTGACCCTCTGACAGTGCGGCACTCCCTCAGTACTGACCCTCTGACAGTGCGGCACTCCCTCAATACTGTCCCTCTGACAATGCAGCCCTCCCTCAGTACTGGCCCTCTGACAGTGAAGCACTCCCTCAGTCCTGACCTTTGGACATTGCAGCACTCCCTCAGTACTGACCGTCTGACAGTGCAGCATTCCCTCAGCACTGACCCTCTGACAGTGCGGCACTCCCTCAGTACTGACCCTCTGACAGTGCAGCACTCCCTCAGAACTGACCATCTGACAGTGCAGCGCTCCCTCAGTACTGACCCTCTGATATTGCTGCACTCCCTCAGTACTGACCCTCTGACAGTGCAGCCCTCCCTCAGTACTGTCCCTCTGAGAGTGTGGCACTCTTTCAGTACTGATTCTCTGACAGTGCAGCACTCCCTCAGTACAGACCCTCTGACAGTGCAGCACTCCCTCAGTACTGATTCTCTGACAGTGCGGCACTCCCTCAGTACTGACCCTCTGACAGTACGGCACTCCCTCAGTACTGACCCTCTGACAGTGCGGCATTCCATCCGTACTGACCTTCTGACAGTGCAGCACTCCCTCAGCACTGACCATCTGACAGTGCTTCACTCCCTCAGTACTGACCCTCCGACAGTGCGGCACTCCCTCAGTACTGACCCTCCGACAGTGCAGCACTCACTCAGTTCTGACCTTCAGACAGTGCAGCGCTCCCTCAGTATTGACCTTTTGACAGTGCAGCACTCCCTCAGTACTGACCCTCTGACAGTGCAGCGCTCCCTCAGTACTGACCCTCTGACAGTGCAGCGCTCCCTCAGTACTGACCCTCTGACAGTGCAGCACTCCCTCAATACTGACCCTCCGACAGTGCGGCACTCCCTCAGTACTGACCCTCCGACAGTGCGACGCTCCCTCAGTACTGACCCTCTGACAGTGCAGCGCTCCCTCAGTACTGACCCTCTAACAGTGCGGCACTCCCTCAGCACTGACCCTCTGACAGTGCAGCCCTCCCTCAGTACTGTCCCTCTGACAGTGCAGCACTCCCTCAGTACTGACCCTCCGACAGTGTGGAACTCCCTCAGCACTGTCCCTCTGACAGTGAGGCACTCCCTCAGTACAGACCCTCTGACAATGCAGCCCTCCCTCAGCACTGATTCTCTGACAGTGCAGCACTCCCTCAGTACTGATTCTCTGACAGTGCGGCACTCCCTCAGTACTGACCCTCTGACAGTGCGGCACTCCCTCAGTACTGACCCTCTGACAGTGCGGCATTCCTTCAGTACTGACCTTCTGACAGTGCGGCACTCCCTCAGTACTGACCATCTGACAGTGCTTCACTCCCTCAGTACTGACCCTCTGACAATGCAGCCCTCCCTCAGTACTGTCCCTCTGACAGTGCAGCACTCCCTCAGTACTGACCCTCTGACAGTGCTGTGCTCCCTCAGTACTGACCCTCTGACAGTGCAGCACTCCCTAAGTACTGATTCTCTGACAGTGCGGCACTCCCTCAGTACTGACCCTCTGACAGTGCGGCACTCCCTCAGTACTGACCCTCTGACAGTGCGGCATTCCTTCAGTACTGACCTTCTGACAGTGCGGCACTCCCTCAGTACTGACCATCTGACAGTGCTTCACTCCCTCAGTACTGACCCTCCGACAGTGCGGTACTCCATCAGTACAGACCCTCCGACAGTGCAGCACTCCCTCAGTTCTGACCTTCAGACAGTGCAGCACTCCCTCAGTACTGACCATCTGACAGTGCTTCACTCCCTCAGTACTGACCCTCCGACAGTGCGGTACTCCATCAGTACTGACCCTCTGATAGTGCAGCACTCCCTCAGTACTGACCCTCTGACAGTACAGCACTCCCACAGTACTGACCCTCTGACAGTGCAGCACTCACTCAGTACTGACCCTCTGACAGTGCGGCACTTCCTCAGTACTGACCCTCTGACAGTGCAGCACTCCCTCAGTCCTGACCTGAGGACAGTGCAGCACTCCCTCAATACTGACCCTCTGACAGTGCGGCACTCCCTCAGTACTGACCCTCTGACAGTGCAGCATTCCCTCAGCACTGACCCTCTGACAGTGCGGCACTCCCTCAGCACTGACCCTCTGACAGTGCAGCACTCCCTCAGTACTGACCCTCTGACAATGCAGCCCTCCCTCAGTACTGTCCCTCTGACAGTGCAGCACTCCCTCAGTACTGGCCCTCTGACAGTGAAGCACTCCCTCAGTCCTGACCTTTGGACATTGCAGCACTCCCTCAGTACTGACCCTCTGACAGTGCAGCATTCCCTCAGCACTGACCCTCTGACAGTGCGGCACTCCCTCAGTACTGACCCTCTGACAGTGCAACATTCCCTCAGTACTGACCATCTGACAGTGCAGCACTACCTCAGTACTGACCCTCTGACAGTGCAGCACTCCCTCAGTACTGACCCTCTGATATTGCTTCACTCCCTCAGTACTGACCCTCTGACAATGCAGCCCTCCCTCAGTACTGTCCCTCTGACAGTGCAGCACTCCCTCAGTACTGACCCTCTGACAGTGCTGTGCTCCCTCAGTACTGACCCTCTGACAGTGCAGCACTCCCTAAGTACTGATTCTCTGACAGTGCGGCACTCCCTCAGTACTGACCCTCTGACAGTGCGGCACTCCCTCAGTACTGACCCTCTGACAGTGCGGCATTCCTTCAGTACTGACCTTCTGACAGTGCGGCACTCCCTCAGTACTGACCATCTGACAGTGCTTCACTCCCTCAGTACTGACCCTCCGACAGTGCGGTACTCCATCAGTACAGACCCTCCGACAGTGCAGCACTCCCTCAGTTCTGACCTTCAGACAGTGCAGCACTCCCTCAGTACTGACCATCTGACAGTGCTTCACTCCCTCAGTACTGACCCTCCGACAGTGCGGTACTCCATCAGTACTGACCCTCTGATAGTGCAGCACTCCCTCAGTACTGACCCTCTGACAGTACAGCACTCCCACAGTACTGACCCTCTGACAGTGCAGCACTCACTCAGTACTGACCCTCTGACAGTGCGGCACTTCCTCAGTACTGACCCTCTGACAGTGCAGCACTCCCTCAGTCCTGACCTGAGGACAGTGCAGCACTCCCTCAATACTGACCCTCTGACAGTGCGGCACTCCCTCAGTACTGACCCTCTGACAGTGCAGCATTCCCTCAGCACTGACCCTCTGACAGTGCGGCACTCCCTCAGCACTGACCCTCTGACAGTGCAGCACTCCCTCAGTACTGACCCTCTGACAATGCAGCCCTCCCTCAGTACTGTCCCTCTGACAGTGCAGCACTCCCTCAGTACTGGCCCTCTGACAGTGAAGCACTCCCTCAGTCCTGACCTTTGGACATTGCAGCACTCCCTCAGTACTGACCCTCTGACAGTGCAGCATTCCCTCAGCACTGACCCTCTGACAGTGCGGCACTCCCTCAGTACTGACCCTCTGACAGTGCAACATTCCCTCAGTACTGACCATCTGACAGTGCAGCACTACCTCAGTACTGACCCTCTGACAGTGCAGCACTCCCTCAGTACTGACCCTCTGATATTGCTGCACTCCCTCAGTACTGACCCTCTGACAGTGCAGCCCTCCCTCAGTACTGTCCCTCTGAGAGTGTGGCACTCCCTCAGTACTGATTCTCTGACAGTGCAGCACTCCCTCAGTACTGACCCTCTGACAGTGCAGCACTCCCTCAGTACTGATTCTCTGACAGTGCGGCACTCCCTCAGTACTGACCCTCTGACAGTGCGGCGCTCCCTCACTGACCCTCTGACAGTACGGCACTCCCTCAGTACTGACCCTCTGACAGTGCGGCGTTCCATCAGTACTGACCTTCTGACAGTGCGGCACTCCCTCAGTACTGACCATCTGACAGTGCTTCACTCCCTCAGTACTGACCCTCCGACAGTGCGGTACTCCCTCAGTACTGACCCTCCGACAGTGTAGGACTCCCTCAGTTCTGACCTTCAGACAGTGCAGCACTCCCTCAGTACTGACCCTCTGACAGTGCGGCACTCCCTCAGTACTGACCATCTGACAGTGCTTCACTCCCTCAGTACTGACCCTCCGACAGTGCGGTACTCCCTCAGTACTGACCCTCCGACAGTGTAGGACTCCCTCAGTTCTGACCTTCAGACAGTGCAGCGCTCCCTCAGTATTGACCTTCTGACAGTGCAGCGCTCCCTCAGTACTGATCCTCTGACAGTGCAGCGCTCCCTCAGTACTGACCCTCTGACAGTGCAGCACTCCCTCAGTACTGACCCTCTGATAGTGCTGCACTCCCTCAGTACTGACCCTCTGACAGTGCAGCACTCCCTCAGTACTGACCCTCTGACAATGCAGCCCTCCCTCAGCACTGATTCTCTGACAGTGCAGCACTCCCTCAGTACTGACCCTCTGACAGTGCAGTACTCCCTCAGTACTGATTCTCTGACAGTGCGGCACTCCCTCAGTACTGACCCTCTGACAGTGCGGCACTCCCTCAGTACTGACCCTCTGACAGTGCGGCATTCCTTCAGTACTGACCTTCGGACAGTGCGGCACTCCCTCAGTACTGACCATCTGACAGTGCTTCACTCCCTCAGTACTGACCCTCCGACAGTGCGGTACTCCATCAGTACTGACCCTCCGACAGTGCAGCACTCCCTCAGTTCTGACCTTCAGACAGTGCAGCACTACCTCAGTACTGACCCTCTGACAGTGCAGCACTCCCTCAGTACTGACCCTCTGACAGTAAAGCACTCCCACAGTACTGACCCTCTAACAGTGCAGCACTCACTCAGTACTGACCCTCTGACAGTGCGGGACTTCCTCAGTACTGACCCTCTGACAGTGCAGCACCCCCTCAGTCCTGACCTTAGGACAGTGCAGCACTCCCTCAATACTGACCCTCTGACAGTGCGGCACTCCCTCAGTACTGACCCTCTGACAGTGCAGCATTCCCTCAGCACTGACCCTCTGACAGTGCGGCACTCCCTCAGCACTGACCCTCTGACAGTGCAGCACTCCCTCAGTACTGACCCTCTGACAATGCAGCCCTCCCTCAGTACTGTCCCTCTGACAGTGCAGCACTCCCTCAGTACTGGCCCTCTGACAGTGAAGCACTCCCTCAGTCCTGACCTTTGGACATTGCAGCACTCCCTCAGTACTGACCCTCTGACAGTGCAGCATTCCCTCAGCACTGACCCTCTGACAGTGCGGCACTCCCTCAGTACTGACCCTCTGACAGTGCAGCACTCCCTCAGTACTGACCATCTGACAGTGCAGCATCACCTCAGTACTGACCCTCTGACAGTGCAGCACTCCCTCAGTACTGACCCTCTGATATTGCTGCACTCCCTCAGTACTGACCCTCTGACAGTGCAGCCCTCCCTCAGTACTGTCCCTCTGAGAGTGTGGCACTCCCTCAGTACTGATTCTCTGACAGTGCAGCACTCCCTCCGTACTGACCCTCTGACAGTGCAGCACTCCCTCAGTACTGATTCTCTGACAGTGCGGCACTCCCTCAGTACTGACCCTCTGACAGTACGGCACTCCCTCAGTACTGACCCTCTGACAGTGCGGCATTCCATCAGTACTGACCTTCTGACAGTGCGGCACTCCCTCAGTACTGACCCTCTGACAGTGCGGCACTCCCTCAGTACTGACCCTCTGACAGTGCGGCATTCCATCAGTACTGACCTTCTGACAGTACGGCACTCCCTCAGTACTGACCCTCTGACAGTGCGGCATTCCATCAGTACTGACCTTCTGACAGTGCGGCACTCCCTCAGTACTGACCCTCTGACAGTGCTTCACTCCCTCAGTACTGACCCTCCGACAGTGCGGTACTCCCTCAGTACTGACCCTCCGACAGTGCAGGACTCCCTCAGTTCTGACCTTCAGACAGTGCAGCACTCCCTCAGTACTGACCCTCTGACAGTGCAGCACTCCCTCAGTCCTGACCTTAGGACAGTGCAGCACTCCCTCAATTCTGACCCTCTGACAGTGCGGCACTCCCTCAGTACTGACCCTCTGACAGTGCAGCACTCCCTCAGTACTGACCCTCTGATAGTGCTGCACTCCCTCAGTACTGACCCTCTGACAGTGCAGCACTCCCTCAGTACTGACCCTCTGGCAATGCAGCCCTCCCTCAGCACTGATTCTCTGACAGTGCAGCACTCCCTCAGTACTGACCCTCTGACAGTGCAGTACTCCCTCAGTACTGATTCTCTGACAGTGCGGCACTCCCTCAGTACTGACCCTCTGACAGTGCGGCACTCCCTCAGTACTGACCCTCTGACAGTGCGGCATTCCTTCAGTACTGACCTTCGGACAGTGCGGCACTCCCTCAGTACTGACCATCTGACAGTGCTTCACTCCCTCAGTACTGACCCTCCGACAGTGCGGTACTCCATCAGTACTGACCCTCCGACAGTGCAGCACTCCCTCAGTTCTGACCTTCAGACAGTGCAGCACTACCTCAGTACTGACCCTCTGACAGTGCAGCACTCCCTCAGTACTGACCCTCTGACAGTACAGCACTCCCACAGTACTGACCCTCTGACAGTGCAGCACTCACTCAGTACTGACCCTCTGACAGTGCGGGACTTCCTCAGTACTGACCCTCTGACAGTGCAGCACTCCCTCAGTCCTGACCTTAGGACAGTGCAGCACTCCCTCAATACTGACCCTCTGACAGTGCGGCACTCCCTCAGTACTGACCCTCTGACAGTGCAGCATTCCCTCAGCACTGACCCTCTGACAGTGCGGCACTCCCTCAGCACTGACCCTCTGACAGTGCAGCACTCCCTCAGTACTGACCCTCTGACAATGCAGCCCTCCCTCAGTACTGTCCCTCTGACAGTGCAGCACTCCCTCAGTACTGGCCCTCTGACAGTGAAGCACTCCCTCAGTCCTGACCTTTGGACATTGCAGCACTCCCTCAGTACTGACCCTCTGACAGTGCAGCAAACCCTCAGCACTGACCCTCTGACAGTGCGGCACTCCCTCAGTACTGACCCTCTGACAGTGCAGCAAACCCTCAGCACTGACCCTCTGACAGTGCGGCACTCCCTCAGTACTGACCATCTGACAGTGCAGCATCACCTCAGTACTGACCCTCTGACAGTGCAGCCCTCCCTCAGTACTGTCCCTCTGAGAGTGTGGCACTCCCTCAGTACTGATTCTCTGACAGTGCAGCACTCCCTCCGTACTGACCCTCTGACAGTGCAGCACTCCCTCAGTACTGATTCTCTGACAGTGCGGCACTCCCTCAGTACTGACCCTCTGACAGTGCGGCACTCCCTCAGTACTGACCCTCTGACAGTGCGGCATTCCATCAGTACTGACCTTCTGACAGTGCGGCACTCCCTCAGTACTGACCCTCTGACAGTACGGCACTCCCTCAGTACTGACCCTCTGACAGTTCGGCATTCCATCAGTACTGATCTTCTGACAGTACGGCACTCCCTCAGTACTGACCCTCTGACAGTGCGGCATTCCATCATTACTGACCTTCTGACAGTGCGGTACTCCCTCAGTACTGACCCTCCGACAGTGCAGGACTCCCTCAGTTCTGACCTTCAGACAGTGCAGCACTCCCTCAGTACTGACCCTCTGACAGTGCTTCACTCCCTCAGTACTGACCCTCCGACAGTGCGGTACTCCCTCAGTACTGACCCTCTGACAGTGCGGCACTCCCTCAGTACTGACCCTCTGACAGTGCTTCACTCCCTCAGTACTGACCCTCCGACAGTGCGGTACTCCCTCAGTACTGACCCTCCGACAGTGCAGGACTCCCTCAGTTCTGACCTTCAGACAGTGCAGCACTCCCTCAGTACTGACCCTCTGACAGTGCAGCACTCCCTCAGTCCTGACCTTAGGACAGTGCAGCACTCCCTCAGTACTGTCCCTCTGACAGTGCGGCACTCCCTCAGTACTGACCCTCTGACAGTGCAGCATTCCCTCAGCACTCACCCTCTGACAGTGCGGCACTCCCTCAGCACTGACCCTCTGACAGTGCAGCACTCCCTCAGTACTGACCCTCTGACAATGCAGCCCTCCCTCAGTACTGTCCCTCTGACAGTGCAGCACTCCCTCAGTCCTGACCTTTGGACATTGCAGCACTCCCTCAGTACTGACCCTCTCACAGTGCAGCATTCCCTCAGCACTGACCCTCTGACAGTGCAGCACTCCCTCAGTACTGACCGTCTGACAGTGCGGCACTCCCTCAGTACTGACCCTCTGACAGTGCGGCACTCCCTCAGTATTGACCTTCTGACAGTGCAGCGCTCCCTCAGTACTGATCCTCTGACAGTGCAGCGCTCCCTCAGTACTGACCCTCTGACAGTGCAGCACTCCCTCAGTACTGACCCTCTGATAGTGCTGCACTCCCTCAGTACTGACCCTCTGACAGTGCAGCACTCCCTCAGTCCTGACCCTCTGACAGTGTGTCACTCCCTCAGTACTGACCCTCTGACAGTGCAGCACTCCCTCAGTCCTGACCCTCTGACAGTGTGTCACTCCCTCAGTACTGACCCTCTGACAATGCAGCCCTCCCTCAGCACTGATTCTCTGACAGTGCAGCACTCCCTCAGTACTGACCCTCTGACAGTGCGGCACTCCCTCAGTCCTGACCCTCTGACAGTGTGTCACTCCCTCAGTACTGACCCTCTGACAATGCAGCCCTCCCTCAGCACTGATTCTCTGACAGTGCAGCACTCCCTCAGTACTGACCCTCTGACAGTGCGGCACTCCCTCAGTACTGACCCGCTGACAGTGCAGCACTCCCTCAGTACTGATTCTCTGACAGTGCGGCACTCCCTCAGTACTGACCCTCCGACAGTGCGGTACTCCATCAGTACTGACCCTCCGACAGTGCAGCACTCCCTCAGTTCTGACCTTCAGACAGTGCAGCACTACCTCAGTACTGACCCTCTGACAGTACAGCGCTCCCTCAGTACTGACCCTCTGACAGTGCAGCACTCCCTCAGTCCTGACCCTCTGACAGTGCAGCACTCACTCAGTACTGACCCTCTGACAGTGCGGCACTCCCTCAGTACTGCCCCTCTGACAGTGCAGCACTCCCTCAGTCCTGACCTGAGGACAGTGCAGCACTCCCTCAATACTGACCCTCTGACAGTGCGGCACTCCCTCAGTACTGACCCTCTGACAGTGCAGCATTCCCTCAGCACTGACCCTCTGACAGTGCGGCACTTCCTCAGTACTGACCCTCTGACAGTGCAGCACTCCCTCAGTCCTGACCTGAGGACAGTGCAGCACTCCCTCAATACTGACCCTCTGACAGTGCGGCACTCCCTCAGTACTGACCCTCTGACAGTGCAGCATTCCCTCAGCACTGACCCTCTGACAGTGCAGCACTCCCTCAGTACTGACCCTCTGACAATGCAGCCCTCCCTCAGTACTGTCCCTCTGACAGTGCAGCACTCCCTCAGTACTGACCCTCTGACAGTGCAGCACTCCCTCAGTACTGACCCTCTGACAATGCAGCCCTCCCTCAGTACTGACCCTCTGACAGTGCAGCACTCCCTCAGTACTGGCCCTCTGACAGTGAAGCACTCCCTCAGTCCTGACCTTTGGACATTGCAGCACTCCCTCAGTACTGACCATCTGACAGTGCAGCACTACCTCAGTACTGACCCTCTGACAGTGCAGCACTCCCTCAGTACTGACCCTCTGATATTGCTGCACTCCCTCAGTACTGGCCCTCTGACAGTGCAGCCCTCCCTCAGTACTGTCCCTCTGAGAGTGTGGCACTCCCTCAGTACTGACCCTCTGACAGTGCAGCACTCCCTCAGTAGTGATTCTCTGACAGTGCGGCACCCCCTCAGTACTGACCCTCTGACAGTGCGGCACTCCCTCAGTACTGACCATCTGACAGTGCGGCACTCCCTCAGTACTGACCTTCGGACAGTGCGGCACTCCCTCAGTACTGACCCTCTGACAGTGCGTCACTCCCTCAGTACTGACCCTCCGACAGTGCGGTACTCCCTCAGTACTGACCCTCCGACAGTGCAGGACTCCCTCAGTTCTGACCTTCAGACAGTACAGCACTCCCTCAGTACTGACCCTCCGACAGTGCGGTACTCCCTCAGTACTGACCCTCCGACAGTGCAGGACTCCCTCAGTTCTGACCTTCAGACAGTGCAGCACTCCCTCAGTACTGACCCTCTGACAGTGCAGCGCTCCCTCAGTATTGACCTTCTGACAGTGCGGCACTCCCCAAGTACTGACCCTCTGACAGTGCAGTGCTCCCTCAGTACTGACCCTCTGACAGTGCAGCACTCCCTCAGTACTGACCCTCTGATAGTGCTGCACTCCCTCAGTACTGACCCTCTGACAGTGCAGTGCTCCCTCAGTACTGACCCTCTGACAGTGCAGCACTCCCTCAGTACTGACCCTCTGATAGTGCTGCACTCCCTCAGTACTGACCCTCTGACAGTGCAGCACTCCCTCAGTACTGACCCTCTGACAGTGTGTCACTCCCTCAGTACTGACCCTCTGACAGTGCGGCACTCCCTCAGTACTGACCCTCTGACAATGCAGCCCTCCCTCAGCACTGATTCTCTGACAGTGCAGCACTCCCTCAGTACTGACCCTCTGACAGTGCAGCACTCCCTCAGTACTGACCCTCTGACAGTGCGGCGCTCCCTCAGTACTGACCCTCTGACAGTGCAGCGCTCCCTCAGTACTGACCCTCTAACAGTGCGGCACTCCCTCAGCACTGACCCTCTGACAGTTCAGCACTCCCTCAGTACTGACCCTCTGACAATGCAGCCCTCCCTCAGCACTGACCCTCTGACAGTGCTGTGCTCCCTCAGTACTGACCCTCCGACAGTGTGGCACTCCCTCAGCACTGACCTCTGACAGTGAGGCACTCCCTCAGTACAGACCCTCTGACAATGCAGCCCTCCCTCAGCACTGACCCTCTGACAGTGCAGCACTCCCTCAGTACTGACCCTCTGACAATGCAGCCCTCCCTCAGTACTGACCCTCTGACAATGCAGCGCTCCCTCAGTACTGACCCTCTGACAGTGCAGCGCTCCCTCAGTACTGACCCTCTGACAGTGCAGCACTCCCTCAATACTGACCCTCCGACAGTGCGGCACTCCCTCAGTACTGACCCTCCGACAGTGCGGCACTCCCTCAGCACTGACCCTCTGACAGTGCAGCACTGCCTCAGTACTGACCCTCTGACAGTGCAGCACTCCCTCAGTACTGACCCTCTGACAGTGCGACACTCCCTCAGTACTGACCCTCTGACAGTGCTGTGCTCCCTCAGTACTGACCCTCCGACAGTGTGGCACTCCCTCAGTACTGTCCCTCTGACAGCGAGGCACTCCCTCAGTACTGACCCTCTGACAGTGCAGCATTCCCTCAGATCTGACCCTCTGACAGTGCGGCACTCCCTCAGTACTGACCCTCTGACAGTGCAGCACTCCCTCAGTACTGACCATCTGACAGTGCAGCACTCACTCAGTACTGACCCTCTGACAGTCAGGCACTCCCTCAGTACTGACCCTCTGACAGTGCAGCATTCCCTCAGCACTGACCCTCTGACAGTGCGGCACTCCCTCAGTACTGACCCTCCGACAGTGCGGTACTCCCTCAGTACTGACCCTCTGACAGTGCAGCACTCCCTCAGTACTGACCCTCTGACAGTGCAGCACTCCCTCAGTACTGACCCTCTGACAGTGCAGCACTCCATCAGTACTGACTGTCTGACAGTGCGGCACTCCCTCAGTACTGACCCTCTGACCGTGCGGCACTCCCTCAGTACTGACCGTCTGACAGAGCAGACTTCCTCAGCACTGACCGTCTGACAGTGCGGCACTCCCTCAGTACTGACCCTCTGACAGTGCAGCACTCCCTCAGCACTGACCGTCTGACAGTGCGGCACTCCCTCAGTACTGACCCTCTGACAGTGCGGCACTCCCTCAGTACTGATCCTCTGACAGAGCAGCACTCCCTCATCACTGACCGTCTGACAGTGCGGCACTCCCTCAGTCCTGACCCTCTGACAGTGCTGCACTCCCTCAGTATTGACCTTCTGACAGTGCAGCATTCCCTCAGCACTGACCCTCTGACAGTGCGGAACTCCCTCAGCACTTACCCTCTGACAGTGCAGCACTCCCTCAGTACTGACCCTCTGACAATGCAGCCCTCCCTCAGTACTGTCCCTCTGACAGTGCGGCACTCCCTCAGTACTGACCCTCTGACAATGCAGCCCTCCCTCAGTACTGTCCCTCTGACAGTGCAGCACTCCCTCAGTACTGACCCTCTGACAATGCAGCCCTCCCTCAGTACTGTCCCTCTGACAATGCAGCACTCCCTCAGTACTGACCCTCTGACAGTACAGTTCTCCCACAGTACTGACCCTCTGACAGTGCAGCACTCACTCAGTACTGACCTTCTGACAGTGCGGCACTCCCTCAGTACTGACCCTCTGACAGTGCAGCACTCCCTCAGTCCTGACCGTAGGACAGTGCAGCACTCCCTCAATACTGACCCTCTGACAGTGCGGCACTCCCTCAGTACTGACCCTCTGACAGTGCAGCATTCCCTCAGCACTGACCCTCTGACAGTGCAGCCCTCCCTCAGTACTGTCCCTCTGAGAGTGTGGCACTCCCTCAGTACTGATTCTCTGACAGTGCAGCTCTCCCTCAATACTGACCCTCTGACAGTGCGGCACTCCCTCAGTACTGACCCTCTGACAGTGCAGCATTCCCTCAGCACTGATCCTCTGACAGTGAGGCACTCCCTCAGCACTGACCCTCTGACAATGCAGCCCTCCCTCAGTACTGTCCCTCTGACGGTGCAGCACTCCCTCAGTACTGACCCTCTGACAGTGAAGCACTCCCTCAGTCCTGACCTTTGGACATTGCAGCACTCCCTCAGTACATGACCCTCTGACAGTGCAGCACTCCCTCAGCACTGACCCTCTGACAGTGAGGCACTCCCTCAGTACTGACCCTCTGACAGTGCGGCACTCCCTCAGTACTGACCCTCTGACAGTGCGGCACTCCCTCAATACTGTCCCTCTGACAATGCAGCCCTCCCTCAGTACTGGCCCTCTGACAGTGAAGCACTCCCTCAGTCCTGACCTTTGGACATTGCAGCACTCCCTCAGTCCTGACCCTCTGACAGTGCAGCATTCCCTCAGCACTGACCCTCTGAGTGTGTGGCACTCCCTCAGTACTGACCATCTGACAGTGCAGCACTACCTCAGTACTGACCCTCTGACAGTGCAGCACTCACTCAGTACTGACCCTCTGATATTGCTGCACTCCCTCAGTACTGACCCTCTGACAGTGCAGCCCTCCCTCAGTACTGTCCCTCTGAGAGTGTGGCACTCCCTCAGTACTGATTCTCTGACAGTGCAGCACTCCCTCAGTACAGACCCTCTGACAGTGCAGCACTCCCTCAGTACTGATTCTCTGACAGTGCGGCACTCCCTCAGTACTGACACTCTGACAGTACGGCACTCCCTCAGTACTGACCCTCTGACAGTGCGGCATTCCATCCGTACTGACCTTCTGACAGTGCGGCACTCCCTCAGTACTGACCATCTGACAGTGCTTCACTCCCTCAGTACTGACCCTCCGACAGTGCGGCACTCCCTCAGTACTGACCCTCCGACAGTGCAGCACTCCCTCAGTTCTGACCTTCAGACAGTGCAGCACTCCCTCAGTACTGACCCTCTGACAGTGCAGCGCTCCCTCAGTACTGACCCTCTGACAGTGCAGCGCTCCCTCAGTACTGACCCTCTGACAGTGCAGCACTCCCTCAATACTGACCCTCCGACAGTGCGGCACTCCCTCAGTACTGACCCTCCGACAGTGCGGCGCTCCCTCAGTACTGAACCTCTGACAGTGCAGCGCTCCCTCAGTACTGACCCTCTAACAGTGCGGCACTCCCTCAGCACTGACCCTCTGACAGTGCAGCACTCCCTCAGTACTGACCCTCTGACAATGCAGCCCTCCCTCAGTACTGTCCCTCTGACAGTGCAGCACTCCCTCAGTACTGACCCTCTGACAGTGCTGTGCTCCCTCAGTACTGACCCTCCGACAGTGTGGAACTCCCTCAGCACTGTCCCTCTGACAGTGAGGCACTCCCTCAGTACAGACTCTCTGACAATGCAGCCCTCCCTCAGCACTGATTCTCTGACAGTGCAGCACTCCCTCAGTACTGACCCTCTGACAGTGCAGCACTCCCTCAGTCCTGATTCTCTGACAGTGCGGCACTCCCTCAGTACTGACCCTCTGACAGTGCGGCACTCCCTCAGTACTGACCCTCTGACAGTGCGGCATTCCTTCAGTACTGACCTTCTGACAGTGCGGCACTCCCTCAGTACTGACCATCTGACAGTGCTTCACTCCCTCAGTACTGACCCTCCGACAGTGCGGTACTCCATCAGTACTGACCCTCCGACAGTGCAGCACTCCCTCAGTTCTGACCTTCAGACAGTGCAGCACTACCTCAGTACTGACCCTCTGACAGTGCAGCACTCCCTCAGTACTGACCCTCTGACAGTACAGCACTCCCACAGTACTGACCCTCTGACAGTGCAGCACTCACACAGTACTGACCCTCTGACAGTGCGGCCCTTCCTCAGTACTGACCCTCTGACAGTGCGGCACTCCCTCAGTCCTGACCTTAGGACAGTGCAGCACTCCCTCAATACTGACCCTCTGACAGTGCGGCACTCCCTCAGTACTGACCCTCTGACAGTGCAGCATTCCCTCAGCACTGACCCTCTGACAATGCAGCCCTCCCTCAGTACTGTCCCTCTGACAGTGCAGCACTCCCTCAGTACTGGCCCTCTGACAGTGAAGCACTCCCTCAGTCCTGACCTTTGGACATTGCAGCACTCCCTCAGTACTGACCCTCTGACAGTGCAGCATTCCCTCAGCACTGACCCTCTGACAGTGCGGCACTCCCTCAGTACTGACCCTCTGACAGTGCAGCACTCCCTCAGTACTGACCATCTGACAGTGCAGCACTCCCTCAGTACTGACCCTCTGACAGTGCAGCACTCCCTCAGTACTGACCCTCTGATATTGCTGCACTCCCTCAGTACTGACCCTCTGACAGTGCAGCCCTCCCTCAGTACTGTCCCTCTGAGAGTGTGGCACTCCCTCAGTACTGATTCTCTGACAGTGCAGCACTCCCTCAGTACTGACCCTCTGACAGTGCAGCACTCCCTCAGTACTGATTCTCTGACAGTGCGGCACTCCCTCAGTACTGACCCTCTGACAGTACGGCACTCCCTCAGTACTGACCCTCCGACAGTGCAGCACTCCCTCAGTTCTGACCTTCAGACAGTGCAGCACTCCCTCAGTACTGACCCTCTGACAGTGCAGCGCTCCCTCAGTATTGACCTTCTGACAGTGCAGCACTCCCTCAGTACTGACCCTCTGACAGTGCA
This sequence comes from Scyliorhinus torazame, assembly GCF_047496885.1. Taxonomy (NCBI): domain Eukaryota; kingdom Metazoa; phylum Chordata; class Chondrichthyes; order Carcharhiniformes; family Scyliorhinidae; genus Scyliorhinus; species Scyliorhinus torazame. The sequence continues at coordinate 1,716,008 of NC_092735.1, forward strand.
GCGCTCCCTCAGTACTGCCCCTCTGACAGTGCAGCGCTCCCTCAGTACTGACCCTCTGACAGTGCAGCACTCCCTCAATACTGACCCTCCGACAGTGCGGCACTCCCTCAGTACTGACCCTCCGACAGTGCGGCGCTCCCTCAGTACTGACCCTCTGACAGTGCAGCGCTCCCTCAGTACTGACCCTCTAACAGTGCGGCACTCCCTCAGCACTGACCCTCTGACAGTGCAGCACTCCCTCAGTACTGACCCTCTGACAGTGCAGCACTCCTTCAGTCCTGACCGTAGGACAGTGCAGCACTCCCTCAGTACTGACCCTCTGACAGTGCAGCGCTCCCTCAGTACTGACCCTCTAACAGTGCGGCACTCCCTCAGTACTGACCCTCTGACAATGCAGCCCTCCCTCAGTACTGACCCTCTGACAGTGCTGTGCTCCCTCAGTACTGACCCTCCGACAGTGTGGCACTCCCTCAGCACTGTCCCTCTAACAGTGAGGCACTCCCTCAGTACAGACCCTCTGTCAATGCAGCCCTCCCTCAGCACTGATTCTCTGACAGTGCAGCACTCCCTCAGTACTGACCCTCTGACAGTACGGCACTCCCTCAGTACTGACCCTCTGACAGTGCGGCATTCCTTCAGGACTGACCTTCTGACAGTGCGGCACTCCCTCAGTACTGACCCTCCGACAGTGCGGTACTCCCTCAGTACTGACCCTCCGACAGTGCAGCACTACCTCAGTACTGACCCTCTGACAGTGCAGCACTCCCTCAGTACTGACCCTCTGACAGTACAGTTCTCCCACAGTACTGACCCTCTGACAGTGCAGCACTCACTCAGTACTGACCCTCTGACAGTGCGGCACTCCCTCAGTGCTGACCCTCCGACAGTGCAGCACTCCCTCAGTTCTGACCTTCAGACAGTGCAGCACTACCTCAGTACTGACCCTCTGACAGTGCGGCACTCCCGCAGTACTGACCATCTGACAGTGCTTCACTCCCTCAGTACTGACCCTCCGACAGTGCGGTACTCCCTCAGTACTGACCCTCCGACAGTGCAGCACTCCCTCAGTTCTGACCTTCAGACAGTGCAGCACTACCTCAGTACTGACCCTCTGACAGTGCAGCACTCCCTCAGTACTGACCCTCTGACAGTACAGTTCTCCCACAGTACTGACCCTCTGACAGTGCAGCACTCCCTCAGTACTGACCCTCTGACAGTGCAGCACTCCTTCAGTCCTGACCGTAGGACAGTGCAGCACTCCCTCAGTACTGACCCTCTGACAGTGCAGCACTCCCTCAATACTGACCCTCTGACAGTGCGGCACTCCCTCAGTACTGACCCTCTGACAGTGCAGCACTCCCTCAGTACTGACCCTCTGACAGTGCAGCATTCCCTCAGCACTGACCCTCTGACAGTGCGGCACTCCCTCAGTACTGACCCTCTGACAGTGCAGCACTCCCTCAGTGCTGACCATCTGACAGTGCAGCACTACCTCAGTATTGACCCTCTGACAGTGCAGCACTCCCTCAGTACTGACCCTCTGATATTGCTGCACTCCCTCAGTACTGACCCTCTGACAGTGCAGCCCTCCCTCAGTACTGACCCTCTGACAGTGAGGCACTCCCTCAGCACTGACCCTCTGACAATGCATCCCTCCCTCAGTACTGTCCCTCTGACGGTGCAGCACTCCCTCAGTACTGGCCCTCTGACAGTGAAGCACTCCCTCAGTCCTGACCTTTGGACATTGCAGCACTCCCTCAGTACATGACCCTCTGACAGTGCAGCATTCCCTCAGCACTGACCCTCTGACAGTGCGGCACTCCCTCAGTACTGACCCTCTGACAGTGCGGCACTCCCTCAATACTGTCCCTCTGACAATGCAGCCCTCCCTCAGTACTGGCCCTCTGACAGTGAAGCACTCCCTCAGTCCTGACCTTTGGACATTGCAGCACTCCCTCAGTACTGACCCTCTGACAGTGCAGCATTCCCTCAGCACTGACCCTCTGACAGTGCGGCACTCCCTCAGTACTGACCCTCTGACAGTGCAGCACTCCCTCAGAACTGACCATCTGACAGTGCAGCGCTCCCTCAGTACTGACCCTCTGATAGTGCAGCCCTCCCTCAGTACTGTCCCTCTGAGAGTGTGGCACTCTTTCAGTACTGATTCTCTGACAGTGCAGCACTCCCTCAGTACAGACCCTCTGACAGTGCAGCACTCCCTCAGTACTGATTCTCTGACAGTGCGGCACTCCCTCAGTACTGACCCTCTGACAGTACGGCACTCCCTCAGTACTGACCCTCTGACAGTGCGGCATTCCATCCGTACTGACCTTCTGACAGTGCAGCACTCCCTCAGTACTGACCATCTGACAGTGCTTCACTCCCTCAGTACTGACCCTCCGACAGTGCGGCACTCCCTCAGTACTGACCCTCCGACAGTGCAGCACTCACTCAGTTCTGACCTTCAGACAGTGCAGCGCTCCCTCAGTATTGACCTTTTGACAGTGCAGCACTCCCTCAGTACTGACCCTCTGACAGTGCAGCGCTCCCTCAGTACTGACCCTCTGACAGTGCAGCGCTCCCTCAGTACTGACCCTCTGACAGTGCAGCACTCCCTCAATACTGACCCTCCGACAGTGCGGCACTCCCTCAGTACTGACCCTCCGACAGTGCGACGCTCCCTCAGTACTGACCCTCTGACAGTGCAGCGCTCCCTCAGTACTGACCCTCTAACAGTGCGGCACTCCCTCAGCACTGACCCTCTGACAGTGCAGCCCTCCCTCAGTACTGTCCCTCTGACAGTGCAGCACTCCCTCAGTACTGACCCTCCGACAGTGTGGAACTCCCTCAGCACTGTCCCTCTGACAGTGAGGCACTCCCTCAGTACAGACCCTCTGACAATGCAGCCCTCCCTCAGCACTGATTCTCTGACAGTGCAGCACTCCCTCAGTACTGATTCTCTGACAGTGCGGCACTCCCTCAGTACTGACCCTCTGACAGTGCGGCACTCCCTCAGTACTGACCCTCTGACAGTGCGGCATTCCTTCAGTACTGACCTTCTGACAGTGCGGCACTCCCTCAGTACTGACCATCTGACAGTGCTTCACTCCCTCAGTACTGACCCTCTGACAATGCAGCCCTCCCTCAGTACTGTCCCTCTGACAGTGCAGCACTCCCTCAGTACTGACCCTCTGACAGTGCTGTGCTCCCTCAGTACTGACCCTCTGACAGTGCAGCACTCCCTAAGTACTGATTCTCTGACAGTGCGGCACTCCCTCAGTACTGACCCTCTGACAGTGCGGCACTCCCTCAGTACTGACCCTCTGACAGTGCGGCATTCCTTCAGTACTGACCTTCTGACAGTGCGGCACTCCCTCAGTACTGACCATCTGACAGTGCTTCACTCCCTCAGTACTGACCCTCCGACAGTGCGGTACTCCATCAGTACTGACCCTCCGACAGTGCAGCACTCCCTCAGTTCTGACCTTCAGACAGTGCAGCAGTACCTCAGTACTGACCCTCTGATAGTGCAGCACTCCCTCAGTACTGACCCTCTGACAGTACAGCACTCCCACAGTACTGACCCTCTGACAGTGCAGCACTCACTCAGTACTGACCCTCTGACAGTGCGGCACTTCCTCAGTACTGACCCTCTGACAGTGCAGCACTCCCTCAGTCCTGACCTGAGGACAGTGCAGCACTCCCTCAATACTGACCCTCTGACAGTGCGGCACTCCCTCAGTACTGACCCTCTGACAGTGCAGCATTCCCTCAGCACTGACCCTCTGACAGTGCGGCACTCCCTCAGCACTGACCCTCTGACAGTGCAGCACTCCCTCAGTACTGACCCTCTGACAATGCAGCCCTCCCTCAGTACTGTCCCTCTGACAGTGCAGCACTCCCTCAGTACTGGCCCTCTGACAGTGAAGCACTCCCTCAGTCCTGACCTTTGGACATTGCAGCACTCCCTCAGTACTGACCCTCTGACAGTGCAGCATTCCCTCAGCACTGACCCTCTGACAGTGCGGCACTCCCTCAGTACTGACCCTCTGACAGTGCAACATTCCCTCAGTACTGACCATCTGACAGTGCAGCACTACCTCAGTACTGACCCTCTGACAGTGCAGCACTCCCTCAGTACTGACCCTCTGATATTGCTGCACTCCCTCAGTACTGACCCTCTGACAGTGCAGCCCTCCCTCAGTACTGTCCCTCTGAGAGTGTGGCACTCCCTCAGTACTGATTCTCTGACAGTGCAGCACTCCCTCAGTACTGACCCTCTGACAGTGCAGCACTCCCTCAGTACTGATTCTCTGACAGTGCGGCACTCCCTCAGTACTGACCCTCTGACAGTGCGGCGCTCCCTCACTGACCCTCTGACAGTACGGCACTCCCTCAGTACTGACCCTCTGACAGTGCGGCATTCCATCAGTACTGACCTTCTGACAGTGCGGCACTCCCTCAGTACTGACCATCTGACAGTGCTTCACTCCCTCAGTACTGACCCTCCGACAGTGCGGTACTCCCTCAGTACTGACCCTCCGACAGTGTAGGACTCCCTCAGTTCTGACCTTCAGACAGTGCAGCACTCCCTCAGTACTGACCCTCTGACAGTGCGGCACTCCCTCAGTACTGACCATCTGACAGTGCTTCACTCCCTCAGTACTGACCCTCCGACAGTGCGGTACTCCCTCAGTACTGACCCTCCGACAGTGTAGGTCTCCCTCAGTTCTGACCTTCAGACAGTGCAGCGCTCCCTCAGTATTGACCTTCTGACAGTGCAGCGCTCCCTCAGTACTGATCCTCTGACAGTGCAGCGCTCCCTCAGTACTGACCCTCTGACAGTGCAGCACTCCCTCAGTACTGACCCTCTGATAGTGCTGCACTCCCTCAGTACTGACCCTCTGACAGTGCAGCCCTCCCTCAGTACTGTCCCTCTGAGAGTGTGGCACTCCCTCAGTACTGATTCTCTGACAGTGCAGCACTCCCTCCGTACTGACCCTCTGACAGTGCAGCACTCCCTCAGTACTGATTCTCTGACAGTGCGGCACTCCCTCAGTACTGACCCTCTGACAGTACGGCACTCCCTCAGTACTGACCCTCTGACAGTGCGGCATTCCATCAGTACTGACCTTCTGACAGTGCGGCACTCCCTCAGTACTGACCCTCTGACAGTACGGCACTCCCTCAGTACTGACCCTCTGACAGTGCGGCATTCCATCAGTACTGACCTTCTGACAGTGCGGCACTCCCTCAGTACTGACCCTCTGACAGTACGGCACTCCCTCAGTACTGACCCTCTGACAGTGCGGCATTCCATCAGTACTGACCTTCTGATAGTGCGGCACTCCCTCAGTACTGACCCTCTGACAGTGCTTCACTCCCTCAGTACTGACCCTCCGACAGTGCGGTACTCCCTCAGTACTGACCCTCCGACAGTGCAGGACTCCCTCAGTTCTGACCTTCAGACAGTGCAGCACTCCCTCAGTACTGACCCTCTGACAGTGCAGCACTCCCTCAGTCCTGACCTTAGGACAGTGCAGCACTCCCTCAATTCTGACCCTCTGACAGTGCGGCACTCCCTCAGTACTGACCCTCTGACAGTGCAGCACTCCCTCAGTACTGACCCTCTGATAGTGCTGCACTCCCTCAGTACTGACCCTCTGACAGTGCAGCACTCCCTCAGTACTGACCCTCTGACAATGCAGCCCTCCCTCAGCACTGATTCTCTGACAGTGCAGCACTCCCTCAGTACTGACCCTCTGACAGTGCAGTACTCCCTCAGTACTGATTCTCTGACAGTGCGGCACTCCCTCAGTACTGACCCTCTGACAGTGCGGCACTCCCTCAGTACTGACCCTCTGACAGTGCGGCATTCCTTCAGCACTGACCTTCGGACAGTGCGGCCCTCCCTCAGTACTGACCATCTGACAGTGCTTCACTCCCTCAGTACTGACCCTCCGACAGTGCGGTACTCCATCAGTACTGACCCTCCGACAGTGCAGCACTCCCTCAGTTCTGACCTTCAGACAGTGCAGCACTACCTCAGTACTGACCCTCTGACAGTGCAGCACTCCCTCAGTACTGACCCTCTGACAGTACAGCACTCCCACAGTACTGACCCTCTGACAGTGCAGCACTCACTCAGTACTGACCCTCTGACAGTGCGGGACTTCCTCAGTACTGACCCTCTGACAGTGCAGCACTCCCTCAGTCCTGACCTTCGGACAGTGCAGCACTCCCTCAATACTGACCCTCTGACAGTGCGGCACTCCCTCAGTACTGACCCTCTGACAGTGCAGCATTCCCTCAGCACTGACCCTCTGACAGTGCGGCACTCCCTCAGCACTGACCCTCTGACAGTGCAGCACTCCCTCAGTACTGACCCTCTGACAATGCAGCCCTCCCTCAGTACTGTCCCTCTGACAGTGCAGCACTCCCTCAGTACTGGCCCTCTGACAGTGAAGCACTCCCTCAGTCCTGACCTTTGGACATTGCAGCACTCCCTCAGTACTGACCCTCTGACAGTGCAGCAAACCCTCAGCACTGACCCTCTGACAGTGCGGCACTCCCTCAGTACTGACCCTCTGACAGTGCAGCACTCCCTCAGTACTGACCATCTGACAGTGCAGCATCACCTCAGTACTGACCCTCTGACAGTGCAGCCCTCCCTCAGTACTGTCCCTCTGAGAGTGTGGCACTCCCTCAGTACTGATTCTCTGACAGTGCAGCACTCCCTCCGTACTGACCCTCTGACAGTGCAGCACTCCCTCAGTACTGATTCTCTGACAGTGCGGCACTCCCTCAGTACTGACCCTCTGACAGTACGGCACTCCCTCAGTACTGACCCTCTGACAGTGCGGCATTCCATCAGTACTGACCTTCTGACAGTGCGGCACTCCCTCAGTACTGACCCTCTGACAGTACGGCACTCCCTCAGCACTGACCCTCTGACAGTGCGGCATTCCATCAGTACTGACCTTCTGACAGTGCGGTACTCCCTCAGTACTGACCCTCCGACAGTGCAGGACTCCCTCAGTTCTGACCTTCAGACAGTGCAGCACTCCCTCAGTACTGACCCTCTGACAGTGCTTCACTCCCTCAGTACTGACCCTCCGACAGTGCGGTACTCCCTCAGTACTGACCCTCTGACAGTGCGGCACTCCCTCAGTACTGACCCTCTGACAGTGCTTCACTCCCTCAGTACTGACCCTCCGACAGTGCGGTACTCCCTCAGTACTGACCCTCCGACAGTGCAGGACTCCCTCAGTTCTGACCTTCAGACAGTGCAGCACTCCCTCAGTACTGACCCTCTGACAGTGCAGCACTCCCTCAGTCCTGACCTTAGGACAGTGCAGCACTCCCTCAATTCTGACCCTCTGACAGTGCGGCACTCCCTCAGTACTGACCCTCTGACAGTGCAGCATTCCCTCAGCACTCACCCTCTGACAGTGCGGCACTCCCTCAGCACTGACCCTCTGACAGTGCAGCACTCCCTCAGTACTGACCCTCTGACAATGCAGCCCTCCCTCAGTACTGTCCCTCTGACAGTGCAGCACTCCCTCAGTCCTGACCTTTGGACATTGCAGCACTCCCTCAGTACTGACCCTCTCACAGTGCAGCATTCCCTCAGCACTGACCCTCTGACAGTGCAGCACTCCCTCAGTACTGACCGTCTGACAGTGCGGCACTCCCTCAGTACTGACCCTCTGACAGTGCGGCACTCCCTCAGTATTGACCTTCTGACAGTGCAGCGCTCCCTCAGTACTGATCCTCTGACAGTGCAGCGCTCCCTCAGTACTGACCCTCTGACAGTGCAGCACTCCCTCAGTACTGACCCTCTGATAGTGCTGCACTCCCTCAGTACTGACCCTCTGACAGTGCAGCACTCCCTCAGTCCTGACCCTCTGACAGTGTGTCACTCCCTCAGTACTGACCCTCTGACAGTGCAGCACTCCCTCAGTCCTGACCCTCTGACAGTGTGTCACTCCCTCAGTACTGACCCTCTGACAATGCAGCCCTCCCTCAGCACTGATTCTCTGACAGTGCAGCACTCCCTCAGTACTGACCCTCTGACAGTGCGGCACTCCCTCAGTCCTGACCCTCTGACAGTGTGTCACTCCCTCAGTACTGACCCTCTGACAATGCAGCCCTCCCTCAGCACTGATTCTCTGACAGTGCAGCACTCCCTCAGTACTGACCCTCTGACAGTGCGGCACTCCCTCAGTACTGACCCGCTGACAGTGCAGCACTCCCTCAGTACTGATTCTCTGACAGTGCGGCACTCCCTCAGTACTGACCCTCCGACAGTGCGGTACTCCATCAGTACTGACCCTCCGACAGTGCAGCACTCCCTCAGTTCTGACCTTCAGACAGTGCGCACTCCCTCAGTACTGACCCTCTGACAGTACAGCGCTCCCTCAGTACTGACCCTCTGACAGTGCAGCACTCCCTCAGTCCTGACCCTCTGACAGTGCAGCACTCACTCAGTACTGACCCTCTGACAGTGCGGCACTTCCTCAGTACTGACCCTCTGACAGTGCAGCACCCCCTCAGTCCTGACCTAAGGACAGTGCAGCACTCCCTCAATACTGACCCTCTGACAGTGCGGCACTCCCTCAGTACTGACCCTCTGACAGTGCAGCATTCCCTCAGCACTGACCCTCTGACAGTGCGGCACTCCATCAGCACTGACCCTCTGACAGTGCAGCACTCCCTCAGTACTGACCCTCTGACAATGCAGCCCTCCCTCAGTACTGTCCCTCTGACAGTGCAGCACTCCCTCAGTACTGACCCTCTGACAGTGCAGCACTCCCTCAGTACTGACCCTCTGACAATGCAGCCCTCCCTCAGTACTGACCCTCTGACAGTGCAGCACTCCCTCAGTACTGGCCCTCTGACAGTGAAGCACTCCCTCAGTCCTGACCTTTGGACATTGCAGCACTCCCTCAGTACTGACCATCTGACAGTGCAGCACTACCTCAGTACTGACCCTCTGACAGTGCAGCACTCCCTCAGTACTGACCCTCTGATATTGCTGCACTCCCTCAGTACTGGCCCTCTGACAGTGCAGCCCTCCCTCAGTACTGTCCCTCTGAGAGTGTGGCACTCCCTCAGTACTGACCCTCTGACAGTGCAGCACTCCCTCAGTAGTGATTCTCTGACAGTGCGGCACCCCCTCAGTACTGACCCTCTGACAGTGCGGCACTCCCTCAGTACTGACCATCTGACAGTGCGGCACTCCCTCAGTACTGACCTTCGGACAGTGCGGCACTCCCTCAGTACTGACCCTCTGACAGTGCGTCACTCCCTCAGTACTGACCCTCCGACAGTGCGGTACTCCCTCAGTACTGACCCTCCGACAGTGCAGGACTCCCTCAGTTCTGACCTTCAGACAGTACAGCACTCCCTCAGTACTGACCCTCCGACAGTGCGGTACTCCCTCAGTACTGACCCTCCGACAGTGCAGGACTCCCTCAGTTCTGACCTTCAGACAGTGCAGCACTCCCTCAGTACTGACCCTCTGACAGTGCAGCGCTCCCTCAGTATTGACCTTCTGACAGTGCGGCACTCCCCAAGTACTGACCCTCTGACAGTGCAGTGCTCCCTCAGTACTGACCCTCTGACAGTGCAGCACTCCCTCAGTACTGACCCTCTGACAGTGCAGTGCTCCCTCAGTACTGACCCTCTGACAGTGCAGCACTCCCTCAGTACTGACCCTCTGATAGTGCTGCACTCCCTCAGTACTGACCCTCTGACAGTGCAGCACTCCCTCAGTACTGACCCTCTGACAGTGTGTCACTCCCTCAGTACTGACCCTCTGACAGTGCGGCACTCCCTCAGTACTGACCCTCTGACAATGCAGCCCTCCCTCAGCACTGATTCTCTGACAGTGCAGCACTCCCTCAGTACTGACCCTCTGACAGTGCAGCACTCCCTCAGTACTGACCCTCTGACAGTGCGGCGCTCCCTCAGTACTGACCCTCTGACAGTGCAGCGCTCCCTCAGTACTGACCCTCTAACAGTGCGGCACTCCCTCAGCACTGACCCTCTGACAGTTCAGCACTCCCTCAGTACTGACCCTCTGACAATGCAGCCCTCCCTCAGTACTGTCCCTCTGACAGTGCAGCACTCCCTCAGTACTGACCCTCTGACAGTGCTGTGCTCCCTCAGTACTGACCCTCCGACAGTGTGGCACTCCCTCAGCACTGACCTCTGACAGTGAGGCACTCCCTCAGTACAGACCCTCTGACAATGCAGCCCTCCCTCAGCACTGACCCTCTGACAGTGCAGCACTCCCTCAGTACTGACCCTCTGACAATGCAGCCCTCCCTCAGTACTGACCCTCTGACAGTGCAGCGCTCCCTCAGTACTGACCCTCTGACAGTGCAGCGCTCCCTCAGTACTGACCCTCTGACAGTGCAGCACTCCCTCAATACTGACCCTCCGACAGTGCGGCACTCCCTCAGTACTGACCCTCCGACAGTGCGGCACTCCCTCAGCACTGACCCTCTGACAGTGCAGCACTGCCTCAGTACTGACCCTCTGACAGTGCAGCACTCCCTCAGTACTGACCCTCTGACAGTGCGGCACTCCCTCAGTACTGACCCTCTGACAGTGCTGTGCTCCCTCAGTACTGACCCTCCGACAGTGTGGCACTCCCTCAGTACTGTCCCTCTGACAGCGAGGCACTCCCTCAGTACTGACCCTCTGACAGTGCAGCATTCCCTCAGATCTGACCCTCTGACAGTGCGGCACTCCCTCAGTACTGACCCTCTGACAGTGCAGCACTCCCTCAGTACTGACCATCTGACAGTGCAGCACTCCCTCAGTACTGACCATCTGACAGTGCAGCACTCACTCAGTACTGACCCTCTGACAGTGCGGCACTCCCTCAGTACTGACCCTCTGACAGTGCAGCATTCCCTCAGCACTGACCCTCTGACAGTGCGGCACTCCCTCAGTACTGACCCTCCGACAGTGCGGTACTCCCTCAGTACTGACCCTCTGACAGTGCAGCACTCCCTCAGTACTGACCCTCTGACAGTGCAGCACTCCCTCAGTACTGACCCTCTGACAGTGCAGCACTCCATCAGTACTGACTGTCTGACAGTGCGGCACTCCCTCAGTACTGACCCTCTGACCGTGCGGCACTCCCTCAGTACTGACCGTCTGACAGAGCAGACTTCCTCAGCACTGACCGTCTGACAGTGCGGCACTCCCTCAGTACTGACCCTCTGACAGTGCAGCACTCCCTCAGCACTGACCGTCTGACAGTGCGGCACTCCCTCAGTACTGACCCTCTGACAGTGCGGCACTCCCTCAGTACTGATCCTCTGACAGAGCAGCACTCCCTCATCACTGACCGTCTGACAGTGCGGCACTCCCTCAGTCCTGACCCTCTGACAGTGCTGCACTCCCTCAGTATTGACCTTCTGACAGTGCAGCATTCCCTCAGCACTGACCCTCTGACAGTGCAGCACTCCCTCAGTACTGACCCTCTGACAATGCAGCCCTCCCTCAGTACTGTCCCTCTGACAGTGCGGCACTCCCTCAGTACTGACCCTCTGACAATGCAGCCCTCCCTCAGTACTGTCCCTCTGACAGTGCAGCACTCCCTCAGTACTGACCCTCTGACAATGCAGCCCTCCCTCAGTACTGTCCCTCTGACAATGCAGCCCTCCCTCAGTACTGTCCCTCTGACAATGCAGCCCTCCCTCAGTACTGACCCTCTGACAGTGCAGCACTCCCTCAGTACTGACCCTCTGACAGTGCGGCACTCCCTCAGTACTGACCCTCTGACAGTGCAGCACTCCCTCAGTACTGACCATCTGACAGTGCAGCACTCCCTCAGTACTGACCATCTGACAGTGCAGCACTCCCTCAGTGCTGACCCTCTGACAGTGCAGCAATCCCTCAGTACTGACCCTCTGACAGTGCGACACTCCCTCAGTACTGAACATCTGACAGTGCAGCACTCACTCAGTACTGACCATCTGACAGTGCAGCACTACCTCAGTACTGACCCTCTGACAGTGCGGCACACCCTCAGTACTGACCCTCTGACAGTGCAGCACTCCCACAGTACTGACCCACTGACAGTGCAGCACTCCCTCAGTACTGACCCTCTGACAGTGCAGCACTCCCACAGTACTGACCCTCTGACAGTGCAGCACTCACTCAGTACTGACCCTCTGACAGTGCGGCACTCCCTCAGTGGCACAGGGCAATCCACGAACACTCCCCCTGCGAGCGAGCGAGGAGGGGCACAGGGCGATCCAGGAACACTCCCCCTGCGAGCGAGGTGGGGCACTGGGTGATCCAGGAACACTCCCCCTGTGAGCGAGCGAGGAGGGGCACAGGGCGATCCAGGAACACTCCCCCTGCGAGCGAGGAGGAGGGGCACAGGGCGATCCAGGAACACTCCCCCTGCGAGCGAGGAGGAGGGGCACAGGACGATCCAGGAATACTCCCCCTGCGAGCGAGCGAGGAGGGGCACAGGGTGATCCAGGAACACTCCCCCTGCGAGCGAGGTGGGGCACTGGGTGATCCAGGAACACTCCCCCTGTGAGCGAGCGAGGAGGGGCACAGGGTGATCCAGGAAGACTCCCCCTGCGAGCGATTAGGAGGGGCACAGAGCGATCCAGGAATACTCCCCCTGCGAGCGAGGCGGGGCACAGAGCGATCCAGGAACACTCCGCCTGCGAGCGAGGAGGAGGGGCACAGGACGATCCAGGAATACTCCCCCTGCGAGCGAGGAGGAGGGGCACAGGACGATCCAGGAATACTCCCCCTGTGAGCAAGCGCGGAGGGGCACAGGGCGATCCAGGAATACTCCCCCTGCGAGCGAGCGAGGAGGAGGGGCACAGGGCCATCCACAAACACTCCCCCTGCGAGCGAGGTGGAGGGGCACAGGGCCATCCACGAACACTCCCCCTGCGAGCGAGCGAGGAGGGGCACAGGGCCAGCCAGGAACACTCCCCCTGCGAGCGAGGAGGAGGGGCACAGGGCCATCCAGGAACACTCCCCCTGCGAGCGAGGAGGAGGGGCACAGGGTGATCCAGGAACACTCCCCCTGCGAGCGAGGAGGAGGGGCACAGGGCGATCCAGGAACACTCCCCCTGGGAGCGAGGAGGAGGGGCACAGGGCGATCCAGGAACACTCCCCCTGCGAGCGAGGAGGAGGGGCACAGGGCGATCCAGGAACACTCCCCCTGCGAGCGAGGAGGTGGGGCACAGGGTGATCGAGGAACACTCCCCCTGTGAGCGAGCGAGGAGGGGCACAAGGTGATCCAGGAACACTCCCCATGCGAGCGAGCGAGGAGGGGCACAGAGCGATCCAGGAACACTCCCCCTGCGAGCGAGGAGGTGGGGCACAGGGTGATCCAGGAACACTTCCCCTGCGAGCGAGGAGGAGGGGCACAGGGCGATCCAGGAACACTCCCCCTGCGAGCGAGGAGGAGGGGCACAGGGCGATCCAGGAACACTCCCCCTGCGAGCGAGGAGGAGGGGCACAGGGCGATCCAGGAACACTCCCCCTGCGAGCGAGGAGGGGCACAGGGTGATCCAGGAACACTCCCCCTGCGAGCGAGGAGGAGGTGCACAGGGCGATCAGGAACACTCCCCCTGTGAGCGAGGAGGAGGGGCACAGAGCGATCCAGGAACACTCCCCCTGCGAGCGAGCGAGGAGGGGCACAGGGCCATCCAGGGACACTCCCCCTGCGAGCGAGGAGGAGGGGCACAGGGCCATCCAGGAACACACCCCCTGCGAGCGAGGTGGGGCACAGGGTGATCCAGGAACACTCCCCCTGCGAGCGAGCGAGGAGGGGCACAGAGCGATCCAGGAACACTCCGCCTGCGAGCGAGGAGGAGGGGCACAGGACGATCCAGGAATACTCCCCCTGCGAGCGAGCGCGGAGGGGCACAGGGCGATCCAGGAACACTCCCCCTGCGAGCGAGCGAGGAGGAGGGGCACAGGGCCATCCAGGAACACTCCCCCTGCGAGCGAGCGAGGAGGGGCACAGGGCGATCCAGGAACACTCCCCCTGCGAGCGAGCGAGGAGGAGGGGCACAGGGCCATCCAGGAACACTCCCCCTGCGAGCGAGCGAGGAGGAAGGGCACAGGGCGATCCAGGAACACTCCCCCTGCGAGCGAGCGAGGAGGGGCACAGGGCCAGCCAGGAACACTCCCCCTGCGAGCGAGGAGGAGGGGCACAGGGCCATCCAGGAACACTCCCCCTGCGAGCGAGGTGGGGCACAGGGTGATCCAGGAACACTCCCCCTGCAAGCGAGGAGGGGCACAGGGCCATCCAGGAACACTCCCCCTGCGAGCGAGGTGGGGCACAGGGTGATGCAGGAACACTCCCCCTGTGAGCGAGCGAGGAGGGGCACAAGGTGATCCAGGAACACTCCCCATGCGAGCGAGGAGGAGGGGCACAAGGTGATCCAGGAACACTCCCCCTGCGAGCGAGGAGGAGGGGCACAGGGCGATCCAGGAACACTCCCCCTATGAGCGAGCAGGGAGGGGCACAGGGCGATCCAGGTACACTCCCCCGGCGAGCGAGGTGGAGGGGCACAGGGCGATCCAGGAACACTCCCCCTGCGAGCGAGCGAGGCGGGGCACAGAGCGACCCAGGAACACACTCCCTGCGAGCGAGGAGGAGGGGCACAGGGCGATCAAGGAATACTCCCCCTGCGAGTCAGCGAGGAGGAGTGGCACAGGGCGATCCAGGAATACTCCCCCTGCGAGCGAGGAGGAGGGGCACAGGGCGATCCAGGAACACTCCCCCTGCGAGCGAGGAGGAGGAGGGGCACAGGGCGATCCAGGAACACTCCCCCTGTGAGCGAGGAGGAAGATGGGCACAGGGCGATCCAGGAACACTCCCCCTGCGAGCGAGCGAGGAGGAGGGGCACAGGGCGTTCCAGGAACACTCCCCCTGCGAGCGAGCGAGGAGGAGGGGCACAGGGCGATCCAGGAACACTCCCCCTGCGAGCGAGGAGGAGGAGGGGCACAGGGCGATCCAGGAACACTCCCCCTGTGAGCGAGCGAGGAGGAGGGGCACAGGGCCATCCAGGAACACTCCCCCTGCGAGCGAGCGAGGAGGAGGGGCACAGGGCGTTCCAGGAACACTCCCCCTGCGAGCGAGCGAGGAGGAGGTGCACAGGGCGATCCAGGAACACTCCCCCTGCGAGCGAGGAGGAGGAGGGGCACAGGGCGATCCAGGAACACTCCCCCTGTGAGCGAGCGAGGAGGGGCACAGGGCGATCCAGGAACACTCCCGCTGCGAGCGAGGAGGAGGGGCACAGGGCGATCCAGGAACAGCCCCCCTGCGAGCGATTAGGAGGGGCACAGGGCGATCCAGCAACACTCCCCCTGCGAGCGAGGAGGAGGGGCACAGGGTGATCCAGGTACACTCCCCCTGTGAGCGAGCGAGGAGGGGACCGGGCGATCCAGCAACACTCCCCCTGCGAGCGAGGAGGAAGTGCACAGGGCGATCCAGCAACACTCCCCCTGCGAGCGAGCGAGGAGGAGCACAGGGTGATCCAGGAAGACTCCCCCTGCGAGCGAGGGTTGGTAGTGAGGATGGGAGTGAGGATGGGGGTTGGGAGTGAGGATGGGGGTTGGGAGTGAGGATGGGAGAGAGGATGGGGGTTGGGAGTGAGGATGGGGATTGGGAGTGAGGATGGGGGATGGGAGGGAGGAGGGGAGTTGGGAGTGAGGATGGGGGTTGGGAGTGAGGATGGGAGTTGGGAGTGAGGATGAGGGTTGGGAGTGAGGATGGGGATTGGGAGTGAGGATGGGGGTTGGGAGTGAGGATGGGGGTTGGGAGTGAGGATGGGGATTGGGAGAGAGGATGGGGGTTGGGAGTGAGGATGGAGGATGGGAGTGAGGATGGGGGTTGGGAGTGAGGATGGGAGTTGGGAGTGAGGATGGGGGTTGGGAGTGAGGATGGGGGATGGGAGGGAGGATGGGGGTCGGGAGTGAGGATGGGGGTTGGGAGTGAGGATGGGGGTTGGGAGTGAGGATGGGAGTTGGGAGTGAGGATGGGAGTGAGGATGGGGGTCGGGAGTGAGGATGGGGATTGGGAGTGAGGATGGGGGTTGGGAGTAAGGATGAGGTTTGGGAGTGAGGATGGGGGTTGGGAGTGAGGATGGGGGTCGGGAGTGAGGATGGGGGTTGGGAGTGAGGATGGGGGTTGGGAGTGAGGATGGGAGTGAGGATGGGGGTTGGGAGTGAGGATGGGGGTTGGGAGTGAGGATGGGGGTCGGGAGTGAGGATGGGGGTTGGGAGTGAGGATGGGGGTTGGGAGTGAGGATGGGGGTCGGGAGTGAGGATGGGGGTCGGGAGTGAGGATGGGGGTTGGGAGTGAGGATGGGGGTTGGGAGTGAGGATGGGAGTGAGGATGGGGGTCGGGAGTGAGGATGGGGGTTGGGAGTGAGGATGGGGGTTGGGAGTGAGGATGGGGGTCGGGAGTGAGGATGGGGATTGGGAGTGAGGATGGGGGTTGGGAGTGAGGATGGGGGTTGGGAGTGAGGATGGGAGTGAGGATGGGGGTTGGGAGTGAGGATGGGGATTGGGAGTGAGGATGGGGGTTGGGAGTGAGGATGGGGGTTGGGAGTGAGGATGGGAGTGAGGATGGGGGTTGGGAGTGAGGATGGGGGTTGGGAGTGAGGATGGGGGTTGGGAGTGAGGATGGGAGTTGGGAGTGAGGATGGGGGTTGGGAGTGAGGATGGGAGTTGGGAGTGAGGATGGGGGTTGGGAGTGAGGATGGGGGTTGGGAGAGAGGATGGGGGTTGGGAGTGAGGATGGGGGTTGGGAGTGAGGATGGGGGTTGGGAGTGAGGATGGGGGTTGGGAGTGAGGATGGGGGTTGGGAGTGAGGATGGGGGTTGGGAGAGAGGATGGGGGTTGGGAGTGAGGATGGGGGATGGGAGAGAGGATGGGGGTTGGGAGTGAGGATGGGGGATGGGAGAGAGGATGGGGGTTGGGAGTGAGGATGGGGGTTGGGAGAGAGGATGGGGGTTGGGAGTGAGGATGGGGGTTGGGAGTGAGGATGGGGGTTGGGAGTGAGGATGGGGGATGGGAGAGAGGATGGGGGTTGGGAGTGAGGATGGGGGATGGGAGAGAGGATGGGGGTTGGGAGTGAGGATGGGGATTGGGAGTGAGGACGGGGGTTGGGAGTGAGGATGGGGGTCGGGAGTGAGGATGGGGGTTGGGAGTGAGGACGGGGGTTGGGAGTGAGGATGGGGGTTGGGAGTGAGGATGGGGGTCGGGAGTGAGGATGGGGGTTGGGAGTGAGGATGGGGATTGGGAGTGACGATGGGGGTTGGGAGTGAGGATGGGGGTTGGGAGTGAGGATGGGGATTGGGAGTGAGGATGGGGGTTGGGAGTGACGATGGGCGTTGGGAGTGAGGATGGGGGATGGGAGAGAGGATGGGGGTTGGGAGTGAGGATGGGGATTGGGAGTGAGGATGGGGATTGGGAGTGAGGATGGGGGTTGGGAGTGAGGATGGGGGTTGGGAGTGAGGATGGGGATTGGGAGTGAGGATGGGGGTTGGGAGTGAGGATGGGGGTTGGGAGAGAGGATGGGGGTTGGGAGTGAGGATGGGGGATGGGAGAGAGGATGGGGGTTGGGAGTGAGGATGGGGATTGGGAGTGAGGATGGGGGTTGGGAGTGAGGATGGGGGATGGGAGAGAGGATGGGGGTCGGGAGTGAGGATGGGGTTGGGAGTGAGGATGGGGATTGGGAGTGAGGATGGGGGTTGGGAGTGAGGATGGGGGATGGGAGAGAGGATGGGGGTCGGGAGTGAGGATGGGGTTGGGAGTGAGGATGGGGGTTGGGAGAGAGGATGGGGGTTGGGAGTGAGGATGGGGTTGGGAGTGAGGATGGGGGTTGGGAGTGAGGATGGGGGTTGGGAGTGAGGATGGGGGTTGGGAGTGAGGATGGGGATTGGGATTGAGGATGGGGTTTGAGAGGGAGGATGGGGTTGGGAGTGAGGACGGGGGTCGGGAGTGAGGACGGGGGTCGGGAGTGAGGATGGGGGTCGGGAGTGAGGATGGGGGTTGGGAGAGAGGATGGGGGTTGGGAGTGAGGATGGGGGTTGGGAGTGAGGATGGGGGTTGGGAGTGAGGATGGGGATGGGGAGTGAGGATGGGGATTGGGAGTGAGGATGGGGGTCGGGAGTGAGGATGGGGGTCGGGAGAGAGGATGGGGGTTGGGAGTGAGGATGGGGGTTGGGAGTGAGGATGGGGGTTGGGAGTGAGGATGGGGGATGGGAGAGAGGATGGGGGTTGGGAGTGAGGATGGGGGATGGGAGAGAGGATGGGGGTTGGGAGTGAGGATGGGGGTTGGGAGAGAGGATGGGGGTTGGGAGTGAGGATGGGGGTTGGGAGTGAGGATGGGGGATGGGAGAGAGGATGGGGGTTGGGAGTGAGGATGGGGGTTGGGAGTGAGGATGGGGGTCGGGAGTGAGGATGGGGGTTGGGAGTGAGGATGGGGATTGGGAGAGAGGATGGGGGTTGGGAGAGAGGATGGGGGTTGGGAGTGAGGATGGGGGTTGGGAGTGAGGATGGGGATTGGGAGAGAGGATGGGGGTTGGGAGTGAGGATGGGGGTTGGGAGTGAGGATGGGGATTGGGAGTGAGGATGGGGGTTGGGAGAGAGGATGGGGGTTGGGAGTGAGGATGGGGGTTGGGAGTGAGGATGGGGATTGGGAGAGAGGATGGGGGTTGGGAGAGAGGATGGGGGTTGGGAGTGAGGATGGGGGTTGGGAGTGAGGATGGGGGTTGGGAGTGAGGATGGGGGTTGGGAGTGAGGATGGGGATTGGGATTGAGGATGGGGTTTGAGAGGGAGGATGGGAGTTGGGAGTGAGGATGGGGGTTGGGAGTGAGGATGGGGGTTGGGAGTGAGGATGGGGGTTGGGAGTGAGGATGGGGATTGGGAGAGAGGATGGGGGTTGGGAGTGAGGATGGGGGTTGGGAGTGAGGATGGGGATTGGGAGTGAGGATGGGGGTTGGGAGTGAGGATGGGGATTGGGAGAGAGGATGGGGGTTGGGAGTGAGGATGGGGGTTGGGAGTGAGGATGGGGGTTGGGAGTGAGGATGGGGGTTGGGAGTGAGGATGGGGGTTGGGAGTGAGGATGGACGTTGGGAGAGAGGATGGGGGTTGGGAGTGAGGATGGGGGTTGGGAGTGAGGATGGGGGTTGGGAGTGAGGATGGGGATTGGGAGTGAGGATGGGGGTTGGGAGAGAGGATGGGGGTTGGGAGTGAGGATGGGGGATGGGAGTGAGGATGGGGATTGGGAGTGAGGATGGGGATTGGGAGTGAGGATGGGGGATGGGAGTGAGGATGGGGGTTGAGAGGGAGGATGGGAGTTGGGAGTGAGGATGGGGATTGAGAGGGAGGATCGGAGCTGGGAGTGAGGATGGGAGTTGGGAGTGAGGATGGGGGTTGGGAGTGAGGATGGGGGTTGGGAGTGAGGATGGGGGTCGTGAGTGAGGATGGGGGTTGGGAATGAGGATGGGGGTTGGGAGTGAGGATGGGGGTTGGAAGTGAGGATGGGTTCGGGAGTGAGGATGGGGGTCGGGAGTGAGGATGGGGGTTGGGAGTGAGGATGGGGGTTGGGAATGAGGATGGGGTTGGGAGTGAGGATGGGGGTTGGGAGAGAGGATGCGGGTTGGGAGTGAGGATGGGGGTTGGGAGAGAGGATGGGGATTGGGAGTGAGGATGGGGGTTGGGAGTGAGGATGGGGGTTGGGAATGAGGATGGGGTTGGGAGTGAGGATGGGGGTTGGGAGAGAGGATGGGGGTTGGGAGTGAGGATGGGGGTTGGGAGTGAGGATGGACGTTGGGAGTGAGGATGGACGTTGGGAGTGAGGATGGGGATTGGGAGTGAGGATGGGGGTTGGGAGTGAGGATGGGGGTTGGGAGTGAGGATGGACGTTGGGAGTGAGGATGGGGATTGGGAGTGAGGATGGGAGTTGGGAGTGAGGATGGACGTTGGGAGTGAGGATGGACGTTGGGAGTGAGGATGGGGGTTGGGAATGAGGATGGGGTTGGGAGTGAGGATGGGGGTTGGGAGAGAGGATGCGGGTTGGGAGTGAGGATGGGGGTTGGGAGAGAGGATGGGGATTGGGAGTGAGGATGGGGGTTGGGAGTGAGGATGGGGGTTGGGAATGAGGATGGGGTTGGGAGTGAGGATGGGGGTTGGGAGAGAGGATGGGGGTTGGGAGTGAGGATGGGGGTTGGGAGTGAGGATGGACGTTGGGAGTGAGGATGGACGTTGGGAGTGAGGATGGGGATTGGGAGTGAGGATGGGGGTTGGGAGTGAGGATGGGGGTTGGGAGTGAGGATGGATGTTGGGAGTGAGGATGGGGATTGGGAGTGAGGATGGGGGTTGGGAGTGAGGATGGGAGTTGGGAGTGAGGATGGGGTTCGGGAGTGAGGATGGGGGTTGGGAGTGAGGATGGGGGTTGGGAGTGAGGATGGGAGTTGGGAGTGAGGATGGGAGTTGGGAGTGAGGATGGACGTTGGGAGTGAGGATGGGGGTTGGGAGTGAGGATGGGAGTTGGGAGTGAGGATGGGGGTTGGGAGTGAGGATGGGGGTTGGGAGTGAGGATGGGGTTGGGAGTGAGGACGGGGGTTGGGAGTGAGGATGGGGGTTGGGAGTGAGGATGGGTTCGGGAGTGAGGATGGGGGTTGGGAGTGAGGATGGGGGTTGGGAGTGAGGATGGGGGTTGGGAGTGAGGATGGGGGTTGGGAGTGAGGATGGGGTTTGGGAGTGAGGATGGGAGTTGGGAGTGAGGATGGACGTTGGGAGTGAGGATGGGGGTTGGGAGTGAGGATGGGGGTTGGGAGTGAGGATGGGGGTTGGGAGTGAGGATGGGGGTTGGGAGTGAGGATGGACGTTGGGAGTGAGGATGGGGGTTGGGAGTGAGGATGGACGTTGGGAGTGAGGATGGACGTTGGGAGTGAGGATGGGAGTCGGGAGTGAGGATGGGGGTTGGGAGTGAGGATGGGGGTTGGGAGTGAGGATGGGAGTTGGGAGTGAGGATGGACGTTGGGAGTGAGGATGGGGGTTGGGAGTGAGGATGGGGGTTGGGAGTGAGGATGGACGTTGGGAGTGAGGATGGGGGTTGGGAGTGAGGATGGACGTTGGGAGTGAGGATGGACGTTGGGAGTGAGGATGGGAGTTGGGAGTGAGGATGGCGGTTGGGAGTGAGGATGGGGGTTGGGAGTGAGGATGGGGGTTGGGAGTGAGGATGGACGTTGGGAGTGAGGATGGGGGTTGGGAGTGAGGATGGACGTTGGGAGTGAGGATGGACGTTGGGAGTGAGGATGGGGGTTGGGAGTGAGGATGGGGGTTGGGAGTGAGGATGGACGTTGGGAGTGAGGATGGGGGTTGGGAGTGAGGATGGGGATTGGGAGTGAGGATGGACGTTGGGAGTGAGGATGGGGGTTGGGAGTGAGGATGGGGGTTGGGAGTGAGGATGGACGTTGGGAGTGAGGATGGGGGTTGGGAGTGAGGATGGGGATTGGGAGTGAGGATGGACGTTGGGAGTGAGGATGGGGGTTGGGAGTGAGGATGGGGGTTGGGAGGGAGGATGGGAGTGAGGATGGGGGTTGGGAGTGAGGATGGGGGTTGGGAGTGAGGATGGGGGTTGGGAGTGAGGATGGGGGTTGGGAGTGAGGATGGGGGTTGGGAGTGAGGATGGGGGTTGGGAGTGTGGATGGGGGTTGGGAGTGAGGATGGGGATTGGGAGTGAGGATGGGGGTTGGGAGTGAGGATGGGGGTTGGGAGTGAGGATGGGGGTTGGGAGTGAGGATGGACGTTGGGAGTGAGGATGGGGATTGGGAGTGAGGATGGGGGTTGGGAGTGAGGATGGACGTTGGGAGTGAGGATGGGGGTTGGGAGTGAGGATGGGGGTTGGGAGGGAGGATGGGAGTGAGGATGGGGGTTGGGAGTGTGGATGGGGGTTGGGAGTGAGGATGGGGATTGGGAGTGAGGATGGACGTTGGGAGTGAGGATGGGGGTTGGGAGTGAGGATGGGGGTTGGGAGTGAGGATGGGGATTGGGAGTGAGGATGGGGATTGGGAGTGAGGATGGGGGTTGGGAGTGAGGATGGGGGTTGGGAGTGAGGATGGACGTTGGGAGTGAGGATGGGGGTTGGGAGTGAGGATGGGGGTTGGGAGTGAGGATGGGGGTTGGGAGTGAGGATGGGGGTTGGGAGTGAGGATGGGGGTTGGGAGTGAGGATGGGGATTGGGAGTGAGGATGGGAGTTGGGAGTGAGGATGGGGATTGGGATTGAGGATGGGGTTTGAGAGGGAGGATGGGAGTTGGGAGTGAGGATGGGGGTTGGGAGTGAGGATGGGGGTTGGGAGTGAGGATGGGGGTTGGGAGTGAGGATGGGGATTGGGAGAGAGGATGGGGGTTGGGAGTGAGGATGGGGGTTGGGAGTGAGGATGGGGATTGGGAGTGAGGATGGGGGTTGGGAGTGAGGATGGGGATTGGGAGAGAGGATGGGGGTTGGGAGTGAGGATGGGGGTTGGGAGTGAGGATGGGGGTTGGGAGTGAGGATGGGGGTTGGGAGTGAGGATGGGGGTTGGGAGTGAGGATGGACGTTGGGAGAGAGGATGGGGGTTGGGAGTGAGGATGGGGGTTGGGAGTGAGGATGGGGGTTGGGAGTGAGGATGGGGATTGGGAGTGAGGATGGGGGTTGGGAGAGAGGATGGGGGTTGGGAGTGAGGATGGGGGATGGGAGTGAGGATGGGGATTGGGAGTGAGGATGGGGATTGGGAGTGAGGATGGGGGATGGGAGTGAGGATGGGGGTTGAGAGGGAGGATGGGAGTTGGGAGTGAGGATGGGGATTGAGAGGGAGGATCGGAGCTGGGAGTGAGGATGGGAGTTGGGAGTGAGGATGGGGGTTGGGAGTGAGGATGGGGGTTGGGAGTGAGGATGGGGGTCGTGAGTGAGGATGGGGGTTGGGAATGAGGATGGGGGTTGGGAGTGAGGATGGGGGTTGGAAGTGAGGATGGGTTCGGGAGTGAGGATGGGGGTCGGGAGTGAGGATGGGGGTTGGGAGTGAGGATGGGGGTTGGGAATGAGGATGGGGTTGGGAGTGAGGATGGGGGTTGGGAGAGAGGATGCGGGTTGGGAGTGAGGATGGGGGTTGGGAGAGAGGATGGGGATTGGGAGTGAGGATGGGGGTTGGGAGTGAGGATGGGGGTTGGGAATGAGGATGGGGTTGGGAGTGAGGATGGGGGTTGGGAGAGAGGATGGGGGTTGGGAGTGAGGATGGGGGTTGGGAGTGAGGATGGACGTTGGGAGTGAGGATGGACGTTGGGAGTGAGGATGGGGATTGGGAGTGAGGATGGGGGTTGGGAGTGAGGATGGGGGTTGGGAGTGAGGATGGACGTTGGGAGTGAGGATGGGGATTGGGAGTGAGGATGGGAGTTGGGAGTGAGGATGGACGTTGGGAGTGAGGATGGACGTTGGGAGTGAGGATGGGGGTTGGGAATGAGGATGGGGTTGGGAGTGAGGATGGGGGTTGGGAGAGAGGATGCGGGTTGGGAGTGAGGATGGGGGTTGGGAGAGAGGATGGGGATTGGGAGTGAGGATGGGGGTTGGGAGTGAGGATGGGGGTTGGGAATGAGGATGGGGTTGGGAGTGAGGATGGGGGTTGGGAGAGAGGATGGGGGTTGGGAGTGAGGATGGGGGTTGGGAGTGAGGATGGACGTTGGGAGTGAGGATGGACGTTGGGAGTGAGGATGGGGATTGGGAGTGAGGATGGGGGTTGGGAGTGAGGATGGGGGTTGGGAGTGAGGATGGACGTTGGGAGTGAGGATGGGGATTGGGAGTCAGGATGGGGGTTGGGAGTGAGGATGGGAGTTGGGAGTGAGGATGGGGTTCGGGAGTGAGGATGGGGGTTGGGAGTGAGGATGGGGGTTGGGAGTGAGGATGGGAGTTGGGAGTGAGGATGGGAGTTGGGAGTGAGGATGGACGTTGGGAGTGAGGATGGGGGTTGGGAGTGAGGATGGGAGTTGGGAGTGAGGATGGGGGTTGGGAGTGAGGATGGGGGTTGGGAGTGAGGATGGGGTTGGGAGTGAGGACGGGGGTTGGGAGTGAGGATGGGGGTTGGGAGTGAGGATGGGTTCGGGAGTGAGGATGGGGGTTGGGAGTGAGGATGGGGGTTGGGAGTGAGGATGGGGGTTGGGAGTGAGGATGGGGGTTGGGAGTGAGGATGGGGTTTGGGAGTGAGGATGGGAGTTGGGAGTGAGGATGGACGTTGGGAGTGAGGATGGGGGTTGGGAGTGAGGATGGGGGTTGGGAGTGAGGATGGGGGTTGGGAGTGAGGATGGGGGTTGGGAGTGAGGATGGACGTTGGGAGTGAGGATGGGGGTTGGGAGTGAGGATGGACGTTGGGAGTGAGGATGGACGTTGGGAGTGAGGATGGGAGTCGGGAGTGAGGATGGGGGTTGGGAGTGAGGATGGGGGTTGGGAGTGAGGATGGGAGTTGGGAGTGAGGATGGACGTTGGGAGTGAGGATGGGGGTTGGGAGTGAGGATGGGGGTTGGGAGTGAGGATGGACGTTGGGAGTGAGGATGGGGGTTGGGAGTGAGGATGGACGTTGGGAGTGAGGATGGACGTTGGGAGTGAGGATGGGAGTTGGGAGTGAGGATGGCGGTTGGGAGTGAGGATGGGGGTTGGGAGTGAGGATGGGGGTTGGGAGTGAGGATGGACGTTGGGAGTGAGGATGGGGGTTGGGAGTGAGGATGGACGTTGGGAGTGAGGATGGACGTTGGGAGTGAGGATGGGGGTTGGGAGTGAGGATGGGGGTTGGGAGTGAGGATGGACGTTGGGAGTGAGGATGGGGGTTGGGAGTGAGGATGGGGATTGGGAGTGAGGATGGACGTTGGGAGTGAGGATGGGGGTTGGGAGTGAGGATGGGGGTTGGGAGTGAGGATGGACGTTGGGAGTGAGGATGGGTGGTTGGGAGTGAGGATGGGGATTGGGAGTGAGGATGGACGTTGGGAGTGAGGATGGGGGTTGGGAGTGAGGATGGGGGTTGGGAGGGAGGATGGGAGTGAGGATGGGGGTTGGGAGTGAGGATGGGGGTTGGGAGTGAGGATGGGGGTTGGGAGTGAGGATGGGGGTTGGGAGTGAGGATGGGGGTTGGGAGTGAGGATGGGGGTTGGGAGTGTGGATGGGGGTTGGGAGTGAGGATGGGGATTGGGAGTGAGGATGGGGGTTGGGAGTGAGGATGGGGGTTGGGAGTGAGGATGGGGGTTGGGAGTGAGGATGGACGTTGGGAGTGAGGATGGGGATTGGGAGTGAGGATGGGGGTTGGGAGTGAGGATGGACGTTGGGAGTGAGGATGGGGGTTGGGAGTGAGGATGGGGGTTGGGAGGGAGGATGGGAGTGAGGATGGGGGTTGGGAGTGTGGATGGGGGTTGGGAGTGAGGATGGGGATTGGGAGTGAGGATGGACGTTGGGAGTGAGGATGGGGGTTGGGAGTGAGGATGGGGGTTGGGAGTGAGGATGGGGATTGGGAGTGAGGATGGGGATTGGGAGTGAGGATGGGGGTTGGGAGTGAGGATGGGGGTTGGGAGTGAGGATGGACGTTGGGAGTGAGGATGGGGGTTGGGAGTGAGGATGGGGGTTGGGAGTGAGGATGGGGGTTGGGAGTGAGGATGGGGGTTGGGAGTGAGGATGGGGGTTGGGAGTGAGGATGGGGATTGGGAGTGAGGATGGGAGTTGGGAGTGAGGATGGACGTTGGGATTGAGGATGGACGTTGGGAGTGAGGATGGGGGTTGGGAGTGAGAATGGACGTTGGGAGTGAGGATGGACGTTGGGAGTGAGGATGGGAGTTGGGAGTGAGGATGGACGTTGGGAGTGAGGATGGGGGTTGGGAGTGAGGATGGACGTTGGGAGTGAGGATGGGAGTTGGGAGTGAGGATGGGGGTTGGGAGTGAGGATGGGGATTGGGAGTGAGGATGGGGGTTGGGAGTGAGGATGGACGTTGGGAGTGAGGATGGGGGTTGGGAGTGAGGATGGGGGTTGGGAGTGAGGATGGGGGTTGGGAGTAAGGATGGGGATTGGGAGTGAGGATGGGGGTAGGGAGGGAGG
Source organism: Scyliorhinus torazame (assembly GCF_047496885.1). Lineage (NCBI taxonomy): Eukaryota > Metazoa > Chordata > Chondrichthyes > Carcharhiniformes > Scyliorhinidae > Scyliorhinus > Scyliorhinus torazame. The sequence goes on from NC_092735.1 coordinate 1,742,136, forward strand.
ATGGGAGTGAGGATGGGGGTTGGGAGTGAGGATGGGGATTGGGAGTGAGGATGGGGATTGGGAGTGAGGATGGGGGTTGGGAGTGAGGATGGACGTTGGGAGTGAGGATGGGGGTCGGGAGTGAGGATGGGGGTCGGGAGTGAGGATGGGGGTTGGGAGTAAGGATGGGGATTGGGAGTGAGGATGGGGTTTGGGAGTGAGGATGGGGTTTGGGAGTGAGGATGGGGGTTGGGAGGGAGGATGGGAGTGAGGATGGGGGTTGGGAGTGAGGGTGGGGGTTGGGAGTGAGGATGGGAGTTGGGAGTGAGGATGGGGGTTGGGAGTGAGGATGGGGATTGGGAGTGAGGGTGGGGGTTGGGAGTGAGGGTGGGGGCTAGGAGTGAGGGTGGGGGTTGGGAGTGAGGATGGGGGTTGGGAGTGAGGATGGGGGTTGGGAGTGAGGGTGGGAGTGATGATTGGGGTTGGGAGTGAGGGTGGGGGTTGGGAGTGAGGGTGGGGGTTGGGAGTGAGGATGGGAGTTGGGAGTGAGGATGGGGGTTGGGAGTGAGGATGGGGATTGGGAGTGAGGATGTGGATTGGGAGTGAGGATGGGGGTTGGGAGTGAGGGTGGGGGTTGGGAGTGAGGGTGGGGGTTGGGAGTGAGGATGGGGGTTGGGAGTGAGGATGGGGGTTGGGAGAGAGGGTGGGAGTGATGATTGGGGTTGGGAGTGAGGATGGGGGTTGGGAGAGAGGATGGGGGTTGGGAGTGAGGATGGGGGTTGGGAGTGAGGATGGGGATTGGGAGTGAGGGTGGGGGTCGGGAGTGAGGATGGGGATTGGGAGTGAGGATGGGGGTTGGGAGTGAGGATGGGGGTTGGGAGTGAGGATGGGGATTGGGAGTGAGGGTGGGGGTTCGGAGTGAGGGTGGGGGTTGGGAGTGAGGATGGGAGTTGGGAGTGAGGATGGGGGTTGGGAGTGAGGATGGGGATTGGGAGTGAGGGTGGGGGTTGGGAGTGAGGGTGGGGGTTGGGAGTGAGGGTGGGGGTTGGGAGTGAGGGTGGGGGTTGGGAGTGAGGATGGGGGTTGGGAGTGAGGATGGGGGTTGGGAGTGAGGATGGGGGTTGGGAGAGAGGATGGGGGTTGGGAGTGAGGATGGGGGTTGGGAGAGAGGATGGGGGTTGGGAGTGAGGATGGGGGTTGGGAGTGAGGATGGACGTTGGGAGTGAGGATGGGGGTTGGGAGTGAGGATGTGCGTTGGGAGTGAGGATGGGGGTTGGGAGTGAGGATGGGTTTTGGGAGTGAGGATGGGCGTTGGGAGTGAGGATGGGCGTTGGGAGTGAGGATGGGGGTTGGGAGAGAGGATGGGGGTTGGGAGTGAGGATGGGTGTTGGGAGTGAGGATGGGGGTTGGGAGTGAGGATGGGGGTTGGGAGTGAGGATGGGGTTGGGAGAGAGGATGGGGATTGGGAGTGAGGATGGGGGTTGGGAGTGCGGATGGGGATTGGGAGTGAGGATGGAATTTGGGAGTGAGGGTGGGAGTGATGATTGGGGTTGGGAGTGAGGAGGGGGGTTGGGAGAGAGGATGGGGGTTGGGAGTGAGGATGGACGTTGGGAGTGAGGGTGGGAGTGATGATTGGGGTTGGGAGTGAGGAGGGGGGTTGGGAGTGAGGATGGGGATTGGGAGTGAGGATGGGGGTTGGGAGTGAGGATGGACGTTGGGAGTGAGGGTGGGAGTGATGATTGGGGTTGGGAGTGAGGAGGGGGGTTGGGATTGAGGATGGGGGTTGGGAGTGAGGATGGGGGTTGGGAGTGAGGATGGGGGTTGGGAGAGAGGATGGGGGTTGGGAGTGAGGATGGGGTTTGGGAGTGAGGATGGGGGTTGGGAATGAGAATGGGGGTTGGGAGTGAGGATGGGGGTTGGGAATGAGAATGGGGGTTGGGAGTGAGGATGGGGGTTGGGAGTGAGGATGGGGGTTGGGAGTGAGGATGGTCGTTGGGATTGAGGATGGGGGTTGGGAGTGAGGGTAGGAGTGAGGATTGGGGTTGGGAGTGAGGATGGGGGTTGGGAGTGAGGATGGGGGTTGGGAGTGAGGATGGGGGTTGGGCGAGAGGATGGGGGTTGGGAGTGAGGATGGGGGTTGGGAGAGAGGATGGGGGTTGGGAGAGGGGATGGGGGTTGGGAGAGAAGGTGGGGGTTGGGAGTGAGGATGGGGGTTGGGAATGAGGATGGGGGTTGGGAGTGAGGATGGACGTTGGGGTGAGGATGGACGTTTGGAGTGAGGATGGAGGTTGGGAGTGAGGATGGGGGTTGGGAGTGAGGATTGGGGCCGGAATGAGGATGGGGGTTGGGAGTGCGGGTGGAGGTTGGGAGTGAGGATGGAGGTTGGGAGTGAGGATGGGGGTTGGGAGTGAGGATGGACGTTGGGAGTGAGGATGGGGGTTGGGAGTGAGGATGGACCTTGGGAGTGAGGATGGGGATTGGGAGTGAGGATGGGGATTGGGAGTGAGGATGGAGGTTGGGAGTGAGGATGGAGGTTGGGAGTGAGGATGGAGGTTGGGAGTGAGGATGGGGGTTGGGAGTGAGGATGGACCTTGGGAGTGAGGATGGGGATTGGGAGTGAGGATGTGCGTTGGGAGTGAGGATGGAGTTTGGGAGTGAGGATGGAGGTTGGGAGTGAGGATGGAGGTTGGGAGTGAGGATGGAGGTTGGGAGTGAGGATGGGGGTCGGGAGTGAGGATGGACGTTGGGAGTGAGGATGGGGATTGGGAGTGAGGATCGGGGTTGGGATTGGGGATGGGGGTCGGGAGTAAGGATGGGGGTCGGGAGTGAGGATGGGGGACGGGAGTGAGGATGGGGATTGGGAGTGAGGATGGGGATTGGGAGTGAGGATTGGGGTTGGGAGTGAGGATGGGGGACGGGAGTGAGGATGGGGATTGGGAGTGAGGATTGGGGTTGGGAGTGAGAATGGGGATTGGGAATGAGGATGGGGGTCGGGAGTGAGGATGGGGGTTGGGAGTGAGGATGGGGATTGGGAATGAGGATGGGGGTCGGGAGTGAGGATGGGGGTTGGGAGTGAGGATGGACGTTGGGAGTGAGGATGGGGGTCGGGAGTGAGGATGGGGGTTGGGAGTGAGGATGCGGATTGGGAATGAGGATGGGGGTCGGGAGTGAGGATGGGGGTTGGGAGTGAGGATGGACGTTGGGAGTGAGGATGGGGGTCGGGAGTGAGGATGGGGGTTGGGAGTGAGGATGGGGGTTGGGAGTGAGGATGGGGGTTGGGAGTGAGGATGGATGTTGGGAGTTAGGATGGACGTTGGGAGTGAGGATGGGGATTGGGAGTGAGGATGGGGGTTGGGAATGAGGATGGGGATTGGGAGTGAGGATGGGGTTGGGAGTGAGGATGGGGGTTGGGAGTGAGGATGGGGATTGGGAGTGAGGATGGGGGTTGGGAGGGAGGATGGGAGTGAGGATGGACGTTGGGAGTGAGGATGGACTTTGGGAGTGAGGATGGGGGTTGGGAGTGAGGATGGGGGTTGGGAGTGAGGATGGGGATTGGGAGTGAGGATGGACGTTGGGAGTGAGGATGGACTTTGGGAGTGAGGATGGGGGTTGGGAGTGAGGATGGGGGTTGGGAGTGAGGATGGGGATTGGGAGTGAGGATGGGGGTTGGGAGTGAGGATGGGGGTCGGGAGTGAGGATGGGGGTCGGGAGTGAGGATGGGGGTTGGGAGTGAGGATGGACGTTGGGAGTGAGGATGGCGGTCGGGAGTGAGGATGGGAGTTGGGAGTGAGGATGGGAGTTGGGAGTGAGGATGGGGGTTGGGAGTGAAGATGGGGATTGGGAGTGAGGATGGGGGTTGGGAGTGAGGATGGGGGTTGGGAGTGAGGATGGGGGTTGGGAGTGAGGATGGACGTTGGGAGTGAGGATGGGGGTCGGGAGTGAGGATGGGAGTTGGGAGTGAGGATGGGAGTTGGGAGTGAGGATGGGGGTTGGGAGTGAAGATGGGGATTGGGAGTGAGGATGGGGGTTGGGAGTGAGGATGGGGATTGGGAGTGAGGATGGGGATTGGGAATGAGGATGGGGATTGGGAGTGAGGATGGACGTTGGGAGTGAGGATGGGGGTTGGGAGTGAGGATGGACGTTGGGAGTGAGGATGGACGTTGGGAGTGAGGATGGGGGTCGGGAGTGAGGATGGGGGTCGGGAGTGAGGATGGGGGTTGGGAATGAGGATGGGGATTGGGAGTGAGGATGGGGTTGGTAGTGAGGATGGGGGTTGGGAGTGAGGATGGGGATTGGGAGTGAGGATGGGGGTTGGGAATGAGGATGGGGATTGGGAGTGAGGATGGGGTTGGGAGTGAGGATGGGGGTTGGGAGTGAAGATGGGGATTGGGAGTGAGGATGGGGGTTGGGAATGAGAATGGGGATTGGGAGTGAGGATGGGGATTGGGATTGAGGATGGGGGTTGGGAGTGAGGATGGACGTTGGGAGTGAGGATGGGGGTTGGGAGTGAAGATGGGGATTGGGAGTGAGGATGGGGGTTGCGAATGAGGATGGGGATTGGGAGTGAGGATGGGGTTGGGAGTGAGGATGGGGGTTGGGAGTGAAGATGGGGATTGGGAGTGAGGATGGGGGTTGGGAATGAGGATGGGGATTGGGAGTGAGGATGGGGTTGGGAGTGAGGATGGGGATTGGGAGTGAGGATGGGGATTGGGAGTGAGGATGGGGGTTGGGAATGAGGATGGGGATTGGGAGTGAGGATGGGGTTGGGAGTGAGGATGGGGGTCGGGAGTGAGGATGGGGATTGGGAGTGAGGATGGGGTTGGGAGTGAGGATGGGGATTGGGAGTGAGGATGGGGATTGGGAGTGAGGATGGGGGTTGGGAGTGAGGATGGGGGTTGGGAATGAGGATGGGGATTGGGAGTGAGGATGGGGTTGGGAGTGAGGATGGGGATTGGGAGTGAGGATGGGGATTGGGAGTGAGGATGGGGGTTGGGAATGAGGATGGGGGTTGGGAGTGAGGATGGGGTTGGGAGTGAGGATGGGGGTCGGGAGTGAGGATGGGGGTTGGGAGTGAGGATGGGGATTGGGAGAGAGGATGGGGGTTGGGAATGAGGATGGGGATTGGGAGTGAGGATGGGGATTGGGAGTGAGGATGGGGGTTGGGAATGAGGATGGGGATTGGGAGTGAGGATGGGGATTGGGAGTGAGGATGGGGGTTGGGAGTGAGGATGGGGGTTGGGAGTGAAGATGGGGATTGGGAGTGAGGATGGGGGTTGGGAATGAGGATGGGGATTGGGAGTGAGGATGGGGATTGGGAGTGAGGATGGGGGTTGGGAGTGAGGATGGGGGTTGGGAGTGAGGATGGGGGTTGGGAGTGAGGATGGGGGTCGGGAGTGAGGATGGGGATTGGGAGAGAGGATGGGGGTTGGGATTGAGGATGGGGGTTGGGAGAGAGGATGGGGATTGGGAGAGAGGATGGGGGTTGGGAGAGTGGATGGGGGTTGGGAGTGAGGATGGGGGTTGGGAGTGAGGATGGGGATTGGGAGTGAGGATGGGGGTCGGGAGTGAGGATGGGGTTGGGAGTGAGGATGGGGGTCGGGAGTGAGGATGGGGTTTGGGAGTGAGGATGGGGATTGGGAGTGAGGATGGGGGTCGGGAGTGAGGATGGGGGTCGGGAGTGAAGATGGGGTTGGGAGTGAGGATGGGAATTGGGAGTGAGGATGGGGATTGGGAGTGAGGATGGGGTTTGGGAGTGAGGATGGGGATTGGGAGTGAGGATGGGGGTCGGGAGTGAGGATGGGCGTTGGGAGTGAGGATGGGGATTGGGAGTGAGGATGGGGGTCGGGAGTGAGGATGGGCGTTGGGAGTGAGGATGGGGATTGGGAGTGAGGATGGGAGTGAGGATGGGAATTGGGAGAGAGGATGGGGATTGGGAGTGAGGATGGGGTTTGGGAGTGAGGATGGGGATTGGGAGTGAGGATGGGGGTCGGGAGTGAGGATGGGGATTGGGAGTGAGGATGGGGATTGGGAGTGAGGATGGGGATTGGGAGTGAGGATGGGGGTCGGGAGTGAGGATGGGGGTCGGGAGTGAGGATGGGCGTTGGGAGTGAGGATGGGGATTGGGAGTGAGGATGGGGGTTGGGAGTGAGGATGGGAGTGAGGATGGGGGTTGGGAGTGAGGATGGGGGTTGGGAGTGAGGATGGGGGTCGGGAGTGAGGATGGGGATTGGGAGTGAGGATGGGGGTTGGGAGTGAGGATGGGAGTGAGGATGGGGGTTGGGAGTGAGGATGGGGGTTGGGAGTGAGGATGGGGTTTGGGAGTGAGGATGGGGATTGGGAGAGAGGATGGGGGTTGGGAGTGAGGATGGGAGTGAGGATGGGGATTGGGAGTGAGGATGGGGGTCGGGAGTGAGGATGGGGTTTGGGAGTGAGGATGGGGATTGGGAGAGAGGATGGGGGTTGGGAGTGAGGATGGGGGTTGGGAGTGAGGATGGGGATTGGGAGAGAGGATGGACGTTGGGAGTGAGGATGGGGATTGGGAGTGAGGATGGGGGTCGGGAGTGAGGATGGGGATTGGGAGAGAGGATGGGGGTTGGGAGTGAGGATGGGGGTTGGGAGTGAGGATGGGGATTGGGAGAGAGGATGGACGTTGGGAGTGAGGATGGGGATTGGGAGTGAGGATGGGGATTGGGAGTGAGGATGGGCGTTGGGAGTGAGGATGGGAGTGAGGATGGGGATTGGGAGAGAGGATGGGGGTTGGGAGAGAGGATGGGGATTGGGAGTGAGGATGGGGGTTGGGAGTGAGGATGGGGGTTGGGAGTGAGGATGGGGGTTGGGAGTGAGGATGGGGGTTGGGAGTGAGGATGGACGTTGGGAGTGAGGACGGGGGTCGGGAGTGAGGATGGGGGTTGGGAGAGAGGATGGGGGTTGGGAGTGAGGATGGGGGTTGGGAGTGCGGATGGGGGTTGGGAGTGAGGATGGGGATTGGGAGTGAGGATGGACGTTGGGAGTGAGGATGGGGGTTGGGAGAGAGGATGGGGGTTGGGAGTGAGGATGGGGGTTGGGAGTGCGGATGGGGGTTGGGAGTGAGGATGGGGATTGGGAATGAGGATGGGGTTGGGAGTGAGGATGGGGGTTGGGAGTGAGGATGGACGTTGGGAGTGAGGATGGACGTTGGGAGTGAGGATGGGGGTTGGGAGAGAGGATGGGGGTTGGGAGTGCGGATGGGGGTTGGGAGTGAGGATGGGGATTGGGAATGAGGATGGGGTTGGGAGTGAGGATGGGGGTTGGGAGTGAAGATGGGGATTGGGAGTGAGGATGTGGGTTGGGAATGAGGATGGGGGTCGGGAGTGAGGATGGGGATTGGGAGTGAGGATGGGGATTGGGAGTGAGGATGGGGGTTGGGAGAGAGGATGGGGGTTGGGAATGAGGATGGGGATTGGGAGTGAGGATGGACGTTGGGAGTGAGGATGGGGATTGGGAGTGAGGATGGGGGTTGGGAGAGAGGATGGGGGTTGGGAGTGAGGATGGGGTTGGGAGTGAGGATGGGGTTGGGAGTGAGGATGGGGGTCGGGAGTGAGGACGGGGGTCGGGAGTGAGGACGGGGGTTGGGAGTGAGGATGGGGTTGGGAGTGAGGATGGGGGTCGGGAGTGAGGACGGGGGTTGGGAGTGAGGATGGGGGTTGGGAGAGAGGATGGGGGTTGGGAGTGAGGATGGGGTTGGGAGTGAGGATGGGGTTGGGAGTGAGGATGGGGGTTGGGAGTGAGGATGGGGGTCGGGAGTGAGGACGGGGGTCGGGAGTGAGGACGGGGGTTGGGAGTGAGGATGGGGTTGGGAGTGAGGATGGGGGTCGGGAGTGAGGACGGGGGTTGGGAATGAGGATGGGGATTGGGAGTGAGGATGGGGATTGGGAGTGAGGATGGGGGTTGGGAGTGAGGATGGGGGTTGGGAGTGAGGATGGGGATTGGGAGTGAGGATGGGGTTGGGAGTGAGGATGGAGGTTGGGAATGAGGATGGGGTTGGGAGTGAGGATGGGGTCGGGAGTGAGGATGGGGTTGGGAGTGAGGATGGGGGTCGGGAGTGAGGACGGGGGTCGGGAGTGAGGACGGGGGTCGGGAGTGAGGACGGGGGTCGGGAGTGAGGATTGGGGTCGGGAGTGAGGATGGGGGTCGGGAGTGAGGATGGGGGTCGGGAGTGAGGATGGGGGTCGGGAGTGAGGATGGGGGTCGGGAGTGAGGATGGGGGTCGGGAGTGAGGATGGGGGTCGGGAGTGAGGATGGGGGTCGGGAGTGAGGATGGGGGTCGGGAGTGAGGACGGGGGTCGGGAGTGAGGACGGGGGTCGGGAGTGAGGACGGGGTTCGGGAGTGAGGACGGGGATCGGGAGTGAGGATGGGGGTTGGGAGTGAGGATGGGGGTTGGGAGTGAGGCTGGGGGTTGGGAGTGAGGATGGGGGTCGGGAGTGCGGATGGGGGTCGGGAGTGAGGATGGGGGTCGGGAGTGAGGATGGGGGTCGGGAGTGAGAATGGGGGTCGGGAGTGAGGATGGGGGTCGGGAGTGAGGATGGGGGTCGGGAGTGCGGATGGGGGTCGGGAGTGAGGATGGGGGTTGGGAGTGAGGAGGGACGTTGGGAGTGAGGAGGGACGTTGGGAGTGAGGATGGATGTTGGGAGTGAGGATGGGGGTCGGGAGTGAGGACGGGCGTCGGGAGTGAGGATGGGGGTCGGGAGAGAGGATGGGGGTTGGGAGTGAGGATGGGGTTGGGAGTGAGGAGGGATGTTGGGAGTGAGGAGGGACGTTGGGAGTGAGGATGGATGTTGGGAGAGAGGATGGGGGTTGGGAGTGAGGATGGGGGTTGGGAGTGAGGATGGGGGTTGGGAGTGAGGATGGGGGTTGGGAGTGAGGATGGGGGATGGGAGTGAGGATGGGGGTTGGGAGTGAGGATGGGGGTCGGGAGTGAGGATGGGGGTTGGGGTTGAGGATGGGGGTTGGGAGAGAGGATGGGGGTTGGGAGTGAGGATGGGGGTTGGGAGTGAGGATGGGGGTTGGGAGTGAGGATGGGGGTTGGGAGTGAGGATGGGGGTTGGGAGTGAGGATGGGGGTTGGGGTTGAGGATGGGGGTTGGGAGAGAGGATGGGGGTTGGGAGTGAGGATGGGGGTCGGGAGTGAGGATGGGGGTTGGGAGTGAGGATGGGGGTTGGGAGTGAGGATGGGGGATGGGAGTGAGGATGGGGGTTGGGGTTGAGGATGGGGGATGGGAGTGAGGATGGGGGTTGGGGTTGAGGATGGGGGTTGGGAGAGAGGATGGGGGTTGGGAGTGAGGATGGGGGTCGGGAGTGAGGATGGGGTTGGGAGTGAGGATGGGGGTTGGGAGTGAGGATGGGGGTTGGGAGTGAGGATGGGGGTTGGGAGTGAGGATGGGGGTTGGGAGTGAGGATGGGGGTTGGGGTTGAGGATGGGGGTTGGGAGAGAGGATGGGGGTTGGGAGTGAGGATGGGGGTTGGGAGTGAGGATGGGGGTTGGGAGTGAGGATGGGGGTTGGGGTTGAGGATGGGGGTTGGGAGAGAGGATGGGGGTCGGGAGTGAGGATGGGGTTGGGAGTGAGGATGGGGTTGGGAGTGAGGATGGGGGTTGGGAGTGAGGATGGGGGTTGGGAGTGAGGATGGGGGTCGGGAGTGAGGATGGGGGTTGGGAGTGAGGATGGGTTTTGGGAGTGAGGTTGGGCGTTGGGAGTGAGGATGGGGGTTGGGAGTGAGGATGTGCGTTGGGAGTGAGAATGGGTTTTGGGAGTGAGGTTGGGCGTTGGGAGTGAGGATGTGCGTTGGGAGTGAGGTTGGGCGTTGGGAGTGAGGATGGGTGTGGGGTGCAGCGGAGACACGTGGACAGACATGGGACTGGATGTTGCTCACTCATTGACACACTGTGCAATGCATCACTCTGACAAACTGTTCTCACTGTTATTTTTATCCCTTATTTCACTTTAATTTAAAATATCTTGCCCTAATGCTGTTACTAAATGTAATTTTCCTTGTGTTAGAGAAGGTGTGAGCTCACTAATAATAAAAATATGATTCGCTAGGGCGGACGGCAAAAAAAACCTTCAAATGCTTCGAGATTGATCTCCTCCCGGCCCCTGTGTTTCTGTAAGTTGGTGTTTTCTGGAGGTAGAGACACACAAAGAGCAGATTTTCCCCGATGGACATGAGTCGGTTTGGTTCTGGAGAATGTTTCGCTTCAGAATGGAGTCTGACGTGAGCTGGAAACCATTTGACCTCTCCGACTATCCTGGGAGGGAGGGAGGAGGCGAGGGAGGGAGGGAGGTGTTGAGGGAGGGAGGGAGGCATCGAGGGAGGGAGGGTGAATGTGAGGGAGGGAGATCATAGATCATAGAATTTACAGTGCAGAAGGAGGCCATTCGGCCCATCAAGTCTGCACCGGCTCTTGGAAAGAGCACCCTACCCAAGGTCAACACCTCCACCCCATCCCCATAACCCAGTAACCCCACCCAACACTAAGGGCAATTTTGGACACTAACAGGCAATTTATCCTGGCCAATCCACCTAACCTACACATCTTTGGACTGTGGGAGGAAACCGGAGCACCCGGAGGAAACCCACGCAGACACGGGGAGAACGTGCAGACTCCGCACAGACAGCGACACAAGCTGGGAATCGAACCTGGGACCCTGGAGCTGTGAAGCAATTGTGCTATCCACAATGCTACCGTGCTGCCCACTAAGGGAGAGAGGAGGTGAGTGAGGGAGGGAGGAGGTGAGGGAGGGAGGAGGTGTGGGAGGAGGTGAGGGAGGGAGAAGGTGAGGGAGCGAGGGAGGAGGTGAGGGAGGGAGGGAGGAGGTGAGGGAGGGAGAAGTTCAGGGAGGGAGGAGCTGAGGGAGGAGGTGAGGGAGGGAGGGAGAAGGTGAGGGTGGGAGGGAGGTGGTGAGGGAGGAGGTGAGGGTGGGAGAGAGGGTGTGAGGGAGAGAGGGAGTGGGAGTGAGGGAGAGAGGGAGGGAGGGAGAGAGAGGGTGGGAGGGAGGGAAGGAGAGAGGGAGGGAGGGAGAGATTGGGAGGGAGTGAGGGAGAGAGGTAGGGAGGGGGAGAGGGAGGGAGGGAGATAGAGGGTGGGAGGGAGGGAAGGAGAGAGGGAGGGAGGGAGAGATTGGGGGCGAGAGAGGGAGTGAGGGAGAGAGGGAGTGAGGGGGAGAGGGAGGAGGTGATGGTTGGAGAAAGGAGGTGAGGGAGGGAGGGAGAAGGGGAGGGAGGGAGGAGGTGAGGGAGGGGGGAGAAGGTGAGGGAGGGAGAAGGTGAGGGAGGGAGGAGGTGAGGGAGGAGGTGAGGAAGGGAGGGAGGAGGTGAGGGAGGGAGGAAGAAGGTGAGGGTGGGAGGGAGGAGGTGAGGGAGGAGGTGAGGGAGGGAGGGAGAAGGTGAGGGAGGGAGGAAGTGAGGGAGGGAGGGTGGAGGTGAGGGAGGGAGGGAGAAGGTGAGGGAGGGAGGAGGTGAGGGAGGAGTTGAGGGAGGGAGGGAGAAGGTGGAGGGAGGAGGTGAGGGAGGGAGGAGGTGAGGGAGAAGGTGAGGGAGGGAGGGAGGAGGTGAGGGAGGGAGGAGGTGAGTGAGTGAGGGAGGAGGTGAGGGTGGGAGAGAGAGTGTGAGGGAGAGAGGGAGAAAGGGAGTGAGGGAGACAGGGAGTAAGGGAGTGAGGGAAGGGGTGGGAGGGAGGGAAGGAGAGAGGGAGGGAGGGAGAGATTGGGAGTGAGAAAGAGAGGGTGGGAGGGAGGGAGAGATTGGGAGTGAGAAAGAGAGGGTGGGAGGGAGGGAGAGATTGGGAGTGAGAAAGAGAGGGTGGGAGGGACAGAGATAGGGGGAGGGAGGGATGGAGGGAGAGCGGGAGGAGCCTGGGGGCTGCTGTGGGACCTGCATAAGGAACAACGTTTGGGGTTAGCCTGAGGCCTCTCCCCCGTCACACCAGCTGCCAACCTGTCCAGCAGCAGAATCAGCCCAGCTCCAGGACTGTCAGGGTATTGCCAGGAGCCCCCCCCTCCCCCACACCCCGCCCTCCCCCGCCGGCCCCTCTGACCGAGGACCCGAGGCAGTAATTATTCACCCAGCTCCTCTCTGCTGGGTGGGGATGGGTTAAACTCGACCAGCGTGCGTGGGTAAACCTGCCACCTGATGCGAAGTCATTGCGATGACAGCCTCTCCACCTCCACATGCACGAGAATGAGATCACAAATGTTCCAAGTTGTTGTAATTAGTCGCTGCTTTCTGTGTCCTTGCCGCTCGACAATTCTGTTACTGGATTAGTCAATCCAAGGGGGGGCTCCAATGGCTCAGAGTCGACAGGGCAAATCCCACCTCAGCACCTGGGGAATTTAAATTCAATTCAATAACTCTGTAATTAAACAGTTGCTTTCAGCGATCGCGGCCGTAATTATCATTAAAACCCCTCCGGTTCACTCAGGTCCTTCGGGGAGGGAAATCTGCCGTCCTCACCCAGTCTGAACGACATGTCAACTCCATCCCACATTGCTACAATTGCAGACAGTTGGGACATTTTGCTAAAGAATGCAATGGCCCTAAAAAAACACAGAGAGCCCAACCGACAGGCACTCTCAATAAGAAAAAGGCAGAGCCCCTACATAGCGTTAGCCCCCAGTCCGATCAGACAGACGTGACTGGAACGGACTGACGGTGTACAGGCTCCCCCAGTTGGGTCTGCGATACCCTTTGGGATAGGTCAGGACGACCCGTAGTCGCAGCAAAGGTTAGGGGACAGCCGATCGAGCTTCTCTGGGACACAGGAGGGTCCCGCACAACCTTAAATTCCTCCACCCTTGGTAAGGACACGTGGCCCACCACAGCCACTATCACCCTCAGCGGCTTCACAGGCCACTCACAACAGGGGCATATCACAACCCCTGTACCCATCCAAATCGGCACCATTAATACAAAACACCCCGTAGTGTTAGTCGACCTGCCCCCAACAGCAGAGCACATTTTGGGGATCGACTTCATGAACTCTCACCACCTCTCCTTCGATCCAGTCAACCACTGTGTCTGGAAGATGGTGAAATCCGCTAGAGCCCCCGCAACGCTCAATATAGGGGACTACATGAACAAAATTAGCGCAGTAGGCGAGTTTTGGTTCAACCTCACCACACTCAGCACGGACCGGCAGGTTAGGGCAGTCCTGCAAAAGAACAGGGCAGCATTCGCGACCCACAAACACGACTGTGGACGGATGACCGGTTCCGTACAGATAACCGGACCCTCGACCCCAAAAGCAGTACGGATTCACCCTAGAAGCAGAGGGAGAAACCCTCAAGGTTATAGAAAACTTATTAGAGCTTATTACCCGATCAGTAGCCTCGACTAATAATGCCCCGATTTGGCCAATGAGAAAGCCCGACAGATCATGGCGCTTGACCATTGATTATCGGGAACTCAATAAAGTCACCCCCGCAGCAGCCCCCACCGTTGCAACAAGTCCCGAGACCATGCTCAAACAGGGACTCCATGCCCGATATTTCACGGTTTTGGACGTCAGTAATGGGTTCTGGTCCATTCCATTGGCAAAGGCGTGCCAGTACAAATTTGCCTTCACCTTTAAAGCACAGCAGTACACGTGGACATGCCTGCCACAAGGATTCCACAACTCTCCCTCCATTTTCCACCGACAGCTGGCAAATGGACTAGCGAAATTTTCTCGCCCCGAATGCCTGGTTCAGTACGTAGACGATCTACTACTGCAGACAGACACCAAGGAAGAGCACATTGAGCTTCTGTCCGAACTCCTGGAATTACTACATTCCATTGGCTGTAAAGTCAACCCCAAAAAGGCCCAGATATTGGAAGAGAAAGTGGTATATTTGGGACAATTATCACACACGGCAAACGCGAGATCGAGCACAAAAGAATTGACTCGATTGCTAAATTGCCCGTTCCGCAGAACGTTTCAGCCCTCCGGTCGTTTTTAGGACTGGTTGGCTACTGCCGAAACCACATTGATGGTTTCGCCAGCAAGGCAGCGCCCCTCTCAGACCTCCTAAAGAAAGGAGCCCCCTGGGAATGGCTTCCGCAGCATACGGATGCTGTGGACTCGCTAAAACAGGCGCTCATAGCCGCCCCCGCACTACAAGTTCCCGACCCGCTTTCCCCTTACGCCATAGAGGTAGCGACCACAGACCGCACCCTTTCAGCCGTGCTCCTGCAGGAACGGCACGACCAGCTCAGACCCGTGGCTTATGCCTCCCGGATTTTAGATGCTGTGGAGCAGGGATTCTCAGTCTGTGAGAGGCACCTGCTCGCAGTTTTCTGGGCAGTTCAGTACTTCTCATACATCACCGGACTGAACCCCATCACCATTTTGACCGAGCACACCCCCACCCAACTTTTACTAGACGGACGACTTAAAGACGGTACCGTCAGCCAAATCCGCGCTGCTAGGTGGACCCTTCTCTTACAAGGACGGGACATCACAGTCAAACGGACCAAAACACACACATACTTCGCGGACAATCTACAGAACCCCGGAACCCCCCATGAGTGTGAAATCATCTCACCCCACCATGGTACAGGCCCCTTTATAGCTAAAACACCCCCCAGAAAACTAGCCACTCCATCTCAGAACCCCCCTCACCCGGACATGTGTGACCCATTAGGATCTATGTGGATGGATCTTCCACAGTCCTGGATGGGCAACGCATAACAGGTTGTGGGATTTATGTTGAGGACGCGCCCTCGAGTAAATCGCATTAAAATTACCCGGACACTTAGGCGCGCAGGCAGCAGAGCTTGCGGCCATCGCGTACATAGTAGAGCACCCAGATTCTTTCCCCAGCCCAGCAGACATATACTCAGACAGTCTATACGTCTGCAACAACCTCACTGAATTTCTGCCCCTCTGGGAAACAAGAGGATTTGTTTCCGCGGATGGGAAACCCCTCTCCTCAGCCCCATTACTCCGCCATATTTTGGAAAAAGCCAAGAACCGGACTTTTGGCATTATAAAAGTCCGCAGCCACCATCGTTCCTCCCCCCCTGTAAATGTAAAAGCCGACACACTGGCTAAGGCAGGATCCAGGCATGGGTACTTTTGGAAGCCCCCCGAGTGCGCCCCAGTGAGTGCGCCAGTGACTGCAGTTCAGGTCACGCGGACTAGGATCGAGGATCTAGTAGAGGCCCAGAAGCAGGATAGCGCTCTCACTGAGATTGCGAAAGGCAAGTTTCCAGCCTCATACAGGAGGTACAGAAATACAATAACCACACATGACAGTGTGGTGCTAAAGGACACCCTTTATGTAGTTCCTGAGCAGGATAGGAACCAATTAATCTGTTTATTCCATGATGGTCATGGCACCAGGGAATCGAACCCACCGCAGCCCACCTCAAACAGCTTTGCTGGTGGCCTAATCTCAAAGAGGATGTATCTCATTACATTGAGAATTGCCTCATCTGCGCTCAGAACAACCCCGACAGATATGCCAAAAAGGCCCAACTCAGCCACACCCGATCCGTTAACGGCCCCTGGACTAACCTCCAGATTGATTTTATAGGTCCATTGCCCCCTTGAAGGAATGGCTATAAATATGTTCTGGTGGTCATAGACACTTTTACAAAGTGGGTGGAAGCATTTCCAGCCCGCACCAACACAGCCAAAATCCTAACTGAAGTTAAAAACTCACCACTATTCTTAGAATTCCCCCTATACCAAAAAAAGGGTCGATATTCTAAATGGTGAACAGGAATTCTCACTCCCCGACTCCGATGCAAGCTTCAGTGGGTGCTATTCAGGTCAAACTATATTTTCAAGTTATCCCCTGGTATAATCCATACCTTCACCGAAGAATTTTACCTACTTACCCCTCAGTAGCATTGATATCCTGGGTCCTGCGATGCTAAGTAAGTAAAGTGGGCTAATAACCACTGTTTCAGGTTAAAATTTTAAAGTTATTTTATTATTATATATTTTCTTTTAAAAGCTGTAATTACTGTCTTTACAGAAAGGAAAAAGATCTTGCTTCTGGATCCTTCTGGTTGGTTGAAGGGACCTTCAGGCCCAACTTGACAATCAACCTTCTTTTTAAAGTCTGGTCTTCTTTAGATGTATTCGCTGATGAGCTCGGTTGCTGTGTCCTATCTTTCCCATGTACCGAGCTGTGAGAGCTGACTCTGCCAGCTGTCCCCTTTCTTCGGGTTTTTATATATTTCTCAGTTATCTAGTTTTTATGACCTTATTGCTAAGTAACTCTTGATTCTCTTTGATTGTAAAAAGTATCTTTGGTCTAAACATTCATTTTGACATAACCTCATCTCATAGATCTGATTACAGTGTGTCCTTTGTGATGTTCAAAATGCTTTGGTTTCAATAGAGGTGTGAATTTTAATTCCTGTCATTTCTGTAGTTTTATTTTCCAATTGTGTCCTCAGCTCAATTTTGACTTTGATTTTGGTTTTGAATTATGTTTCTCGTAGACTGAGAGCCTCCAGTTTTCTTTAATTTACCTGGTATTAGCAAATTTTCACACTTCGAATTATCACAAAATTCAACTGAACTCATCCATTCTTTTCCAGCTGCTCACTAAGATAGTTACTTTCAATGAAGGTGTAAGCCATTGTTTTTGGCTTCATTCAAAATCCTGTTTGTCTTGTTTGCTAAGCCTGCTTGACGAAGGCTATCTGCATTTTACTATCCTTCCCTGGCAGCTGCTGTTAGCCCTTTGTGGGATCTTTCCCTGTATCCTCTCATGTTTCTCTCAGACCAGATATTGCCAGACTTCCATGTTTCAAATGACACATTTTTCCATATTATCAATTACATAACCCACCACATTTTTACAAGATGGGGACTCCCCCGCAGTATTGAGTTGGACCAAGGTTCTCACTTTACGGGATGGGTCATGCAGAACGTCCTCACGATATTTGGCATCACCCAAAAATTCCACATTGCGTACCACCCTCAGTCGAGTGGTGTAGTGGAGCGCATGAATCGGACCCTAAAAACCACCCTCAGAAAAATGGTCCAGCAGAACAACACCACTTGGGACTCAGTCCTCCCTTTTGCGCTGATGTTTTTGCGTAACACTGTTTCCACCTCCACAGGTTACACCCCACACACCCTCATGACCGGACGCCCCATGAAAGGGACAGAATACTTGTTGGGTTTAGACCTGACCAGCCCTGAAGTTACGGCCCTCACCCACGAGAAAGCCGTTGAACAATTACTTGTAAATGTAAAAACGGCTCAGTTAGCAGCCGCTGTTAAACTGGGCACTAAAAGAAAACAGAGCAAGGCCTGTTTTGAAAAGGCACTGTAGCACCATCGATCACACACGAGGCGAGACGTAAAGAACTTCAATCGAGGCTTTATTGAGCAGACTTGTTCAGACTTGTTCCCCAGCAGCTCAGTCACAGAATGCAGCTGCGGGGATTAAACCCAGGTTCTTATACCCCGCCTATCTGGGTGGAGCCCAGTAGGCGGCAGATCCAATCGGGATCCAGCATCTGTCCTCCAATAGCTCCTCAGCATTCATGGTGTACCGTATTACCCTTAATACATACCACCACATTCTCCCCTTGTTAAAAAAGAACCCGGCGGGGTGGTGGGTGGTATGGTGGTAGGGGTTTACAGGGTCGGTGCCTTAACCATTGAACAATATACAACCATGCCGCTTTTACTGGGCCACCGAATTATTCACATTTTACCCGATTAGCAGCGTTAACTATTTACAACAATGCCGCTTTACTGGGCCACTGAATTAAATACATCGTAAGTCGATTCGATGAGTCGAGATGGTGCTCTGGTCGCCCTTTCCGATCGTCTCAGCCCGGGTGGTGGTGCTGGTGCTGGCTCGGGTCCGGTCGACTCTGGGAGCATCGCGCTGTCCCTCCCTGTTTCCTTACTCCTGGGCGGGCCTCGGAGGAGAACCGATCCCCCCGGGAAGGGGGTGGCTGTGGGGTGCACCGGCGGGAGTGAGGGGGTGGTGATTGGTGTTGGGGGGGGTGGGGAGCTCCGGCGGGCGCCAGGTCCTGCAGAGAGACCGTGTCCTGTCGGCCGTCTGGGTACGCCACGTAGGCGTGCTGCGGGTTTGCGTGGAGTAGATGTACCTTTTCCACCAGTGGGTCCGATTTGTGCGCCCGCACATGTTTCCGGAGCAGGATGGGTCCCGGGGCCGCCAGCCAGGTCGGAAGTGACGTTCCAGAAGCGGACCTCCTACTGAAGACAAGGAGGCGCTCATGAGGCGTTTGGTTAGTGGTGGTACACAGCAGGGACCGGATAGAGTGAAGGGCATCCGGGAGTACTTCCTGCCAGCGGGAAGTTGGGAGACTCCTAGACCGTAGGGCCAGTAGGACGGTCTTCCAGACCGTTCCGTTCTCCCTCTCTACCTGCCCGTTCCCCCGGGGGTTGTAGCTGGTCTTCCTGCTCGAGGCGATGCCCTTGCTGAGCAGGAATTGACGCAGCTCGTCACTCATGAAGGAGGACCCCCTGTCGCTCTGGATGTAGGCGGGGAAACCGAACAGGGTAAAGATGGTGCCGAGGGCTTTAATGACCGTGGCTGCGGTCATGTCGGGACAGGGGATGGCGAAGGGGAAGCGGGAGTATTCGTCAACGACGTTAAGAAAGTACGTGTTGCGATCGGTGGAGGGGAGGGGGCCTTTGAAGTCCAGACTGAGGCGTTCAAAGGGACGGGAAGCCTTTATCAGGTGTGCACCATCCGGCCTGAAAAAGTGCGGTTTGCATTCTGCGCAGATTTGGTGACTGTTCGGACGTCCTCGACGGAGTACGGGAGGTTGCGGGTCTTTATGAAGTGATAGAAACAAGTGACCCCCGGGTGGCAGAGGTCCTTGTGGAGGGCTTGGAGACGGTCCACTTGTGCGTTGGCACAAGTGCCGCGAGATAGGGCATCGGACGGCTCGTTCAGCTTTCCGGGCCGGTACAAGATCTCATAGTTGAAGGTGGAGAGTTCGATCCTCCACCGCAGGATCTTGTCGTTTTTTATCTTGCCCCGTTGTGCATTATCGAACATGAAGGCTACCGACCGTTGGTCGGTGAGGAGAGTGAATCTCCTAACGCCCAGGTAATGCCTCCAATGTTGCACAGCTTCCACTATGGCTTGGGCCTCCTTTTCTACTGAGGAGTGGCGAATTTCTGAAGCGTGGAGGGTCCGGGAGAAAAAGGCCACGGGTCTGCCCACTTGGTTGAGGGTGGCCGCCAGAGCTACGTCGGACGCGTCGCTCTCGACTTGGAAGGGGAGGGACTCGTCGATGGCGCGCATCGTGGCCTTTGCGATATCCGCTTTGATGCGGCTGAAGGCCTGGCGAGCCTCTGTCGACAGGGGAAAAGTAGTGGACTGGATTAGTGGGCGGGCCTTGTCTGCATACTGGGGAACCCACTGGGCGTAATAAGAAAAGAACCCCAGGCAGCGTTTCAGGACTTTGGCACAGTGGGGGAGAGGGAACTCCATGAGGGGGCGCATGCGTTCAGGGTCGGGGCCTATCACTCCATTACGCACTATGTAGCCCAGGATGGCTAGACGGTCGGTGCTGAACACGCATTGTTCCTCGTTGTAGGTGAGGTTGAGAGCGTTAGTGGTCTGGAGGACTTTTTGGAGGTTGGCGTCGTGGTCCTGCTGGTCGTGGCCACAGATGGTGACGTTGTCGAGGTACGGGAACGTGGCCCGGAAACCGTGCTGGTCAACCATTCGGTCCATCTCCCGTTGGAAGACCGAGACTCCGTTCGTGATGCCGAATGGAACCCTTAAGAAGTGGTATAGCCGCCCGTCTGCTTCGAAGGCAGTGTACTTGCGGTCACCGGGGCGAATGGGGAGCTGGTGGTAGGCGGACTTGAGGTCCACGGTGGAGAAGACCTTGTACTGTGCAATCCGATTGACCATGTCGGATATGCGGGGGAGAGGGTACGCATCTAGCTGCGTGTACCTGTTGATGGTCTGACTGTAATCTACGACCATCCTTTGCTTCTCTCCTGTCTTCACTACTACCACCTGGGCTCTCCAGGGACTATTGCTGACCTGGATGATGCCTTCCTTCAGCAGCCGCTGGACTTCGGACCTGATAAACGTCCGGTCCTGGGCGCTGTACCGTCTGCTCCTAGTGGCGACGGGTTTGCAATCCGGGGTAAGGTTCGCAAACAGGGAGGGCGGTTCAACCTTGAGTGTCGCGAGGCCGCAGACAGTCAGTGGGGGTATAGGGCCGCCAAATTTAAATGTTAAGCTCTGGAGGTTGCATTGGAAATCCAACCCCAGGAGGGTGGGAGCGCAGAGGTGGGGAAGGACGTACAGCCGGTAATTCTTGAACTCTCTCCCGTGCACCGTTAGGTTTGCGATGCAGAACCCTTTGATTTCAACGGAGTGGGACCCCGCCGCCAGGAAAATGTTTTGAGTGCTTGGCCGAATTACAAGGGAACAGCATCTTACCGTGTCCGGGTGAATAAAACTCTCCGTGCTCCCCGAGTCGATCAAACACGGCGCCTCGTGCCCGTTCACCAGCACCTTTGTCGTTGTCGTCTGGAGCATCCGGGGCCGCGACTGGTCGAGGGTCACCGATGCCAAACGTGGTTGGTGTATCAGATGGCAGTGTCCATGGATCGCACGCGGCCCGTGGGTAGGAGGATGGCGGCGCCCGTCCCCCCCTCGTGGTGTCCGGGGTCCAAAATTGCGGCGCCCGTTGGCTGCCCGTGGGTCGCTGGGGGGGGTTGAGCCCGTGGTCCCATTTGTTCCCCGGAGATAGCGGCGACCCCACGGGACTGGCACACCGCTGCGTAGTGCATCTTTTTACCGCAGCTTTCGCAGGTGGCCGAGCGGGCCGGGCAGCGCTTGCGGGGGTGTTTTGGCTGCCCGCAAAAGTAGCAGCGGGGGCCCCCCGGGTGGTCTGGGATTCTGGCTGCGCATGCTTGCGGAGGGGTGGGGGTTGCCGGGGGGTCGATCGCGGCGGGGGTCCACGGAGCCCAAGGGGCTGCAGCGCGGTCGGGGGCGGAGGCGCGGGCGTTTTGGGAAGCCACGTCGAGGGAGGCCGCAAGGGCCCGTACCTCTGTGATCCGAGAGAGTCTTTCTCTAAACGTCTCTGGCGAATTTGCGACGATGCCAAACCTGCTACGGAAGCGTCTCTGATCAGGAGGTCCGTATGTTCGTTCGCCGTAACCGCTGGGCAGTTGCAGTTTCGTCCCAGGATCGTTAGAGCATTGAAGAAATCGTCTAGCGATTCCCCGGGGATTTGTCGTCTCGTCGCGAGCTGGTAGCGTGCGTAGACCTGTTTGACGGGCCTAATGTAGATCTCCTTCAGCAAGTTGATCGCCGCTGGGAATTCTTCCGCGCCCTCGATGAGTGAGTAGATTTCGGGACTCACCCTGGAATGCAGGACCTGCATCTTCTGGTCTTCTGTTGGTCTGCCGGGGGCCGTTCGGAGGTATCCCTCAAAGCACGCCAGCCAGTGCTTAAACGCAGATGTTGCGTTAGCTGCTTGGGGGCCGATTCGCAGGCACTCCGGGGCGATCCGGAGCTCCATATTCCTTTTTAAGTCTGCTCAATAAATTGTAGCACCATCGATCACACACGAGGCGAGATGTAAAGAACTTCAATCGAGGCTTTATTGAGCAGACTTGTTCAGACTCGTTCCCCAGCAGCTCAGTCACAGAATGCAGCTGTGGGGATTAAACCCAGGTTCTTATACCCCGCCTATCTGGGTGGAGCCCAGTAGGCGGCAGATCCAATCGGGACCCAGCATCTGTCCTCCAATAGCTGTTCGGCATTCATGGTGTACCGTATTACCCCTAATACACACCACCACAGGCAGTACATGCAACGGAGTATAATATAGGCCAACAATTGATGTTGTCTGTGTGTAACCCCAGCACATTTCTGTCTCCGAAATACTCGGGTCCGTACTCCATTACGGATAAAGTAAGCCCATCGGTATATAAAATCAAATACCCAAATGGTAAGACTGCGTGGTTTCACATAAACCAGTTAAAGGCTTATGGAGCACAGTCAAACCACTCCCACCACGTCATGCTTGACGCAGCCGACCAAACCCCGCCCACAGCCAACGTAACCACACCCACCCCTTCCACGTCCAGCTCAGACACGGACTCGCCCCCGACTCCACCCACAAACTTTACGCTCCGCCCCGGAACGCCCACAGACTGCAGCAGCACAGACAGCGACTGTGACTCTGACGACAGCGACAGCACGCCTCCCTACTATCCTGGTCCCACACCCAGCAACTCCGACCTCGACTCCAGTGACCCCTTCCTCATCACCTACTTAAATAAACCCCACCACCGACCACCGAACCACACGGACGACCCCGACTTTATCCCCACTCAACTTGACGAACGCCATTGGCACCGCGACAACTCCTACAGACTCATCCGCAATGACGAGAGCAACCCCAACTCACACCACGCAGCCCTCTCAGCATTAATTCACTCCAGAGTTTGGCACCCGGGAGAAGGGGACGACCTTGAGTCAGACCCCCAATCCGCCAACCCCTTTGCGACCCTGTTCGCAACAGAGAACTGAGGTGTCCACACGATGATTTAAAGGAGACACTTGGTGAAAAGTGTTGTCCTTCCTGGTGGAACCTGCAGGATGTTTTCCGTTGTTTGTATGTTTGTTTAATGTTGTTTGTCCGACAGGAGAATTTTTCTCACACGCCCGTCCTGCCGAAACCTCGGAGGACTTGCCTCAGACACCCACCGAGACCAGACGCTTGTTCAGAGGAACTAACTTTTCAGCTGATACTTGTTCGGGTATCAGACGCCCGATCGTAACTGCTCTTCTGATTTGACGGGAGATTCAGAACAGCAATCCCACCGTGATGACTACATTTTTGTCCGTTCTTGTTGGTTGCTCAGGCAGTGGAGAAACGGCGTGAGACCCGCCCTGCCTGGGGACCCCCCCGTTGGTCAATCACGCTCGGGTAGGGGACATACGGTATTGGTACCCGTCCTACCCGGGGACTCCATCCAAGTCTTACCCGTGCGGCCCATATGCACCTCATTCGACCTTTTCCTTTCAAAAACAGTTTTATTTATTTAGGCGACCTTTGGGTTGCTGCCAAATGCTATTTACATCCTGGAACATTTGGATGATAAACTTAGCACTGGTCCACCATTGGGAAGTGTGCCGTGTCCTAACATTTGTTTTGAAAAAAAATGAGGGGGTCACATATAGTGACCAATTATAAGGGAATAATTGGCCCCGCAGGACAGACTCACTAACACACCGGATATTATACCAAGGTAGTTACAGATACTATGCTTGTTTTACAGAACTCCAGAAGCTCCAGGACCGGAGAAAACAGAGAACACAAAGACAGAAAAGAAAGAGGACAGCCATGAGGACTTCTTTCATCGTGATCAACATTTTTATACTGGACATTTGGCTGCGCGAGAACGCGGACCCCATCACTCCAAACCCCCCAGCCGTTATTGTTTCACTGCCCCGCAGTACCGAGGGCCCAGTCACCAGCGACATTGCATTATCCTGGTGTGCCAGATTCATAACCTGGGACTCCCTGTCGTACGTTATTGAGGCACTGTTAGCGTTGGCGATACTCTGCTGTGCAGTACAGACTATGCGCCTCCGCAAGTGGAGGAGGAGAGCGTACCGCGCTCGAACCCCGGTATATAGGATCCAATCCCCTATGTTCGGGTATGACCAGACCCCAGACCCCCGCGACCTATAATACAAAAATAAAGAACAAGCACTTGCGTTTCCCTGTAAATAAAAAGATGTACAAACTTTCATGAAAAAAAATGTGTATGATCCTGAGCTTGACTGCCAAGCCAGGAAAGAATATATGGAATGTTATGATTGTTGTTGTATGTTTTAGAGAGATAGGATGATGCAATGCTTGCTGAGTGTATTAGGTAAAATTAGAGGTTCCAAGTTTTATTTTTTTTTGATACATGCCCCTGCCTGACATAGGGCCGTCAAGAATTGTTCAGGTAAATTTTTGTGCATAGCTAGGGTCAGAGTAGTGGCCATGTAGGAGGTGCCCCCCCCCCCCCCGGTCAGGGAACGGAAAGGACAAAATTTATGTGATCCTTCACACTTCGCGTTAGGATCACAAGGAGGGTCTGTAGCCACCTAAAATGGCTGATTCCCTATTAATTTGGCCAAAACCCGATTTAAAATGGCTAACCGAAAAGGCTGATGGGAAAAGCAGCCAACAGGACACAAACGGACAGCTGCAGACAGAATAGCGTATTCGGCTCTGGGGAAGTCGGCCCAGATCGATACTCAAGACTATTAGCAGCGCATCAACCCAGACATCCACAGTTAAATCGGCTATCCCCGGGAACAATTGCAACATATTAGCAATTGAATGCTGGGCCAGACCTGTCGGCGCCTGCAGTGGCCGAAACAAAGACAGGTGAGCGACCACCCCCCGATCGAGGAATCGGCCCGTTATTGGACACATCGACCCCAGAGATTGGGGACAGATCCAATCTCTTGGGACTCAGGGTCAAGGGCCGCCCCGGGAGGCGGGAAGCCCCTGGGCCCTATAAAAGTGAGGGGCCAAGTTCAGATCTCTCTCTCTCTCCCTTCTTCACCTGCTCGAGACCTTCGCAAGAACCGTAAGTTTGACTCCAGCGGTCGCTACCCGATAAAGACTCCTAGCCATCGACCCGTATCAGCCTTTTGAATCCCGCAGGCCAGATCCGATTCGATAAACCATTCGTTTCCCTGACCTGGTGGGCCCTTCCTAAAGTTAAGTATTGGCCAGTAGTGATAGGTTTCTATATAGATAGTAGGATTATTATGTAAGCATTAATTGTTGTATATAATAGATGACCGTTGATTTCAATCTTACTAAGCGGTGTGCTGTCTTATTAATCATAACTCGAGCTTGAACCACGTAGCGGTATCAGAGAGATACCTGGCGACTCGTGAGCAAAGGTGACATAATCAGAGCTAATAAACTAAGGCTAAAAAGAGCAACAGAAGCTCAAGCCCTTCTAGTCTAGTAGCCTGAATCTCAGTATTCTCCTCGACAACATTGTCTTTTCCTGTGTGAATACTGACGAAAAATATTCATTGAGCACCTCTCCTATCTCCTCAGACTCCACGCACAACTTCCCACTACTGTCCTTGACTGGCCCTACTCTTACCCTAGTCATTCTTTTATTCCTGACATATCTACAAAAAGCTTTCGGGTTATCCTTGATCCTACCTGCCAAAGACTTCTCATGTCCCCTCCTGGCTCTTCTTAGCTCTCTCTTTCGGCCCTTCCTCGCTACCTTGTAACTCTCGAGAGCCCTAACTGAACCTTCATGTCTCATCTTTACATAAGCCTCCTTCTTCCTCTTGACAAGTGTTTCGACTGCTTTAGTAAACCACGGTTCCCTTGCTCGACCACTTCCTCCCTGCCTGACAGGTACATACTTATCAAGGGCACGCAGTCGCTGTTCCTTGAACAAGCTCCACATTTCCATTGTGCCCATCCCCTGCAGTTTTCCTCTCCATCCGATGTACCCTAAGTCTTGCCTCATCGCATCATAATTGCCTTTCCCCCAGATATAACTCTTGCCCTGCGGTATATACCCATCCCTTTCCATCACTAAAGTAAACGTAATCGAATTGTGGTCACTAACACCAAAGTGCTCTCCGACCTCCAAGTCTAACATCTGTCCTGGTTCATTACCCAGTACCAAATCCAATATGGCCTCGCCTCTCGTTGGCCTATCTACATACTGTGTCAGGAAACCCTCCTGCACACATTGGACAAAAACGGACCCATCTAATGTACTCGAACTATAGCGTTTCCAGTCAATATTGGGAAAGTTAAAGTCCCCCATAACAACTATCCTGTTGCTTTCGCTCCTATCCAGAATCATCTTTGCAATCCTTTCCTCTACATCTCTGGAACTTTTCGGAGGCCTATAGAAAACCCCTAACAGGGTGACCTCTCCTTTCCTGTTTCATAGAACATAGAACATAGAACAATACAGCGCAGTACAAGCCCTTCGGCCCACGATGTTGCACCGAAACAAAAGCCATCTAACCTACACTATGCCATTATCATCCATATGTTTATCCAATAAACTTTTAAATGCCCTCAATGCCCTACAGTAGTTCACTACTGTAGCAGGTAGGGCATTCCACGGCCTCACTACTCTTTGCGTAAAGAACCTACCTCTGACCTCTGTCCTATATCTATTACCCCTCAGTTTAAAGCTATGCCCCCTCGTGCCAGCCATTTCCATCCGCGGGAGAAGGCTCTCACTGTCCACCCTATCCAACCCCCTGATCATTTTGTATGCCTCTATTAAGTCTCCTCTTAACCTTCTTCACTCCAACGAAAACAACCTCAAGTCCATCAGCCTTTCCTCATAAGATTTTCCCTCCATACCAGGCAACATCCTGGTAAATCTCCTCTGCACCCGCTCCAAAGCCTCCACGTCCTTCCTATAATGCGGTGACCAGAACTGTACGCAATACTCCAAATGCGGCCGTACCAGAGTTCTGTACAGCTGCAACATGACCTCCCGACTCCGGAACTCAATCCCTCTACCAATAAAGGCCAACACTCCATAGGCCTTCTTCACAACCCTATCAACCTGGGTGGCAACTTTCAGGGATCTATGTACATGGACACCTAGATCCCTCTGCTCATCCACACTTTCAAGAACTTTACCATGAGCCAAATATTCCGCATTCCTGTTATTCCTTCCAAAGTGAATCACCTCACACTTCTCTACATTAAACTCCATTTGCCACCTCTCAGCCCAGCTCTGCAGCTTATCTATTTCCCTCTGTAACCTGCTACATCCTTCCACACTATCGACAACACCACCGACTTTAGTATTGTCTGCAAATTTACTCACCCACCCTTCTGCGCCTTCCTCTAGGTCATTGATAAAAATGACAAACAGCAACGGCCCCAGAACAGATCCTTGTGGTACTCCACTTGTGACTGTACTCCATTCTGAACATTTCCCATCAACCACCACCCTCTGTCTTCTTTCAGCTAGCCAATTTCTGATCCACATCTCTAAATCACCCTCAATCCCCAGCCTCCGTATTTTCTGCAATAGCCTACCGTGGGGAACCTTATCAAACGCTTTGCTGAAATCCATATACACCACATCAACTGCTCTACCCTCATCTACCTGTTCAGTCACCTTCTCAAAGAACTCAATAAGGTTTGTGAGGCACGACCTACCCTTCACAAAGCCATGCTGACTATCCCTGATCATATTATTCCTATCTAGATGATTATAAATCTTGTCTCTTATAATCCCCTCCAAGACTTTACCCACTACAGATGTGAGGCTCACCGGTCTATAGTTGCCGGGGTTGTCTCTGCTCCCCTTTTTGAACAAAGGGACCACATTTGCTGTCCTCCAGTCCTCTGGCACTATTCCTGTAGCCAATGATGACATAAAAATCAAAGCCAAAGGTCCAGCAATCTCTTCCCTGGCCTCCGAGAGAATCCTAGGATATTATCCCATCAGGTCCCGGGGACTTATCTATTTTCAGCCTGTCCAGAATTGCCAACACCTCTTCCCTACGTACCTCAATGCCATCTATTCTGTTAACCTGGGGCTCAGCATTCTCCTCCACAACATTATCTTTTTCCTGAGTGAATACTGACGAAAAATATTCATTTAGTATCTCGCCTATCTCTTCAGACTCCACACATAATTTCCCATCCCTGTCCTTGACTGGTCCTACTCTTTCCCTAGTCATTCGCTTATTCCTGACATACCTATAGAAAGCTTTTGGGTTTTCCTTGATCCTTCCTGCCAAATACTTTTCGCCAGTATAACTCACCCCCCCCCGTAACCCAGTCGCCAGTATAACTCACCCCCCCTGTAACCCAGCCGCCAGTATAACTCTCCCCCTGTAACCCAGCCGCCAGTATACCTCACCCCCCCGTAACCCAGTCGCCAGTATAACTCACCCCCCCTGTAACCCAGCCGCCAGTATAACTACCCCCCCTGTAACCCAGCTGCCAGTATAACTCACCCCCCCTGTAACCCAGCCGCCAGTATAACTCACCCACCCCCCCCGTAACCGAGTCGTCAGTATAACTCACCCCCCCTGTAACCCAGCCGCCAGTATAACTCCCCCCCCTGTAACCCAGCCGCCAGTATAACTCAGCCCCCGTAACCCAGCCGCCAGTATAACTCACTCCCCCCCCTGTAACCCAGTCGCCAGTATAAGTCCTCCCCCCCGTAACCCAGCCGCCAGTATAACTCCCCCCCCCCCGTAACCCAGCCTCCAGTATAACTCCCCCCCTACCCCCGTAACCCAGCCGCCAGTATAACTCACACTCCCCCCCCCACACCCCCTCCCTCTGCCACCCAGCCACGGAGCAGCAGAATGTATAATTCACACTGAAAACTTGCAGCTACAGAAACATTCCTGTCTCTGGTGTTTCTGATGCTGTTGCCTTGACCTTTCTGAGCGAGGCCCCGATAGCAAGCTGAAATCCCGCATTCAGCAGCCAAAGTCTGGAAATTATGTCTTTAGTTAGTAATGAACTTTTCATTTCCGAACACAATTCACAATGTCATTCGGAAATGGGCTAATGAGGACAGAAATGTGGAAAGGCAGCTTGGCAAAGCGATTCTCTGCATTTATCTGTAGTGTAAGAATGTCAGGAGACCCCAGACCCGTGTTATGCTCCTCGTGCTCAATGTGGGAGTTCCGGGACGCGGCCGATGCCCCTGACTCCTTCATGTGCGGGAAGTGTGTCCAGCTGCAGCTCCTGTTAGACCGCATGACGGCTCTGGAACAAAGAAATGTCCAGACAGGAACAGGCCCTTCGGCCCTCCAAGCCCGTGCCGACCATACTGCCCGACTAAACTACAATCTTCTACACTTCCTGGGTCCGTATCCCTCTATTCCCATCCTATTCATGTATTTGTCAAGATGCCCCTTAAATGTCACTATCGTCCCTGTTTCCACTACCTCCTCCGGTAGCGAGTTCCAGGCACCCACTACCCTCTGTGTAAAAAACTTGCCTCGTACATCTACTCTAAAACTTGCCCCTCGCACCTTAAACCTATGCCCCCTAGTAATTGACCCCTCTACCCTGGGGAAAAGCCTCTGACTATCCACTCTGTCTATGCCCCTCATAATTTTGTAGACCTCTATCAGGTCGCCCCTCAACCTCCTTCGTTCCAGTGAGAACAAACCGAGTTTGTTCAACCGCTCCTCATAGCTAAAGCCCTCCATACCAGGCAACATTCTGGTAAATCTCTTCTGCACCCTCTCTAAAGCCTCCACATCCTTCTCGTAATATGGCGACCATAATTGAACACGATACTCCAAGTGTGGTCTAACTAAGATTCTATACAGCTGCAACATGACTTGCCAATTCTTATACTCAATGCATCGGCCAATGAAGGCAAGCATGCCGTATGCCTTCTTGACTACCTTCTCCACCTGTGTTGCCCCTTTCAGTGACCTTTGGACCTGTACTCCTAGATCTCTTTGACTTTCAATACTCTTGAGGGTTCTACCATTCACTGTATATTCCCTACCTGCATTAGACCTTCCAAAATGCATTACCTCACATTTGTCCGGATTAAACTCCATCTGCCATCTCTCCGCCCAAGTCTCCAAACAATCTAAATCCTGCTGTATCCTCTGACAGTCCTCATCGCTATCCGCAATTCCACCAACCTTTGTGTCGTCTGCAAACTTACTAATCAGACCAGTTACATTTTCCTCCAAATCATTTTATATACTACAAAGAGCAAAGGTCCCAGCACTGATCCCTGTGGAACACCACTGGTCACAGCCCTCCAATTAGAAAAGCATCCTTCCATTGCTACTCTCTGCCTTCTATGACCTAGCCAGTTCTGTATCCACCTTGCCAGCTCACCCCTGATCCTGTGTGACTTCACCTTTTGTACTCGTCTACCATGAGGGACCTTGTCAAAGGCCTTACTGAAGTCCATATAGACAACATCCACTGCCCTACCTGCATCAATCATCTTAGTGACCTCCTCGAAAGACTCTATCAAGTTAGTGAGACACGACCTTCCCTTCACAAAACCGTGCTGCCTCTCACTAATACGTCCATTTGCTTCCAAATGGGAGTAGATCCTGTCTCGAAGAATTCTCTCCAGTAATTTCCCTACCACTGAAGTAAGGCTCACCGGCCTGTAGTTCCCGGGATTATCCTTGCTACCCTTCTTAAACAGAGGAACAACATTGGCTATTCTCCAGTGCTCCGGGACAACCCCTGAAGACAGTGAGGATCCAAAGATTTCTGTCAAGGCCTAAGCAATTTCCTCTCCAGCCTCCTTCAGTATTCTGGGGTTGATCCCATCAGGCCCTGGGGACTTATCGACCTTAATATTTTTTAAGACACCCAACACCTCGTCTTTTTGGATCTCAATGTGACCCAGGTTATCTCCACACCCTTCTCCAGTCTCAACATCTACCAATTCCTTCTCTTTGGTGAATACTGATGCAAAATATTCATTTAGTACCTCGCCCATTTCATAGAATCATAGAATCATAGAAGTTTACAGCATGGAAACAGGCCCTTCGGCCCAACCAGTTCATGCCGCCCAGTTTTTACCATTAAGCTAGTCCCAGTTGCCCGCACTTGGCCCTCTGGCTCCATACATAGATTCCCTTGCCTATCCTTCAGTGGGCCAACCCTTTCCCTGGCTACCCTCTTGCTTTTTATGTACGTGTAAAAAGCCTTGGGATTTTCCTTAACCCTATTTGCCAATGACTTTTCGTGACCCCCTTCTAGCCCTCCTGACTCCTTGCTTAAGTTCCTTCCTACTTTCCATATATTCCACACAGGCTTCGTCTGTTCCCAGCCTTTTAGCCCTGACAAATGCCTCCTTTTTCTTTTTGACGAGGCCTACAATATCTCTCGTTATCCAAGGTTCCCGAAAATTGCCGTATTTATCCTTCTTCCTCACAGGAACATGCCGGTCCTGAATTCCTGACACTTGAAAGCCTCCCACATGTCAGATGTTGATTTGCCCTCAAACATCCGCCCCCAATCTATGTTCTTCAGTTCCCGCCTAATATTGTTATAATTAGCCTTCCCCCAATTTAGCACATTCATCCTAGGACCACTCTTATCCTTGTCCACCAGTACTTTAAAACTCACTGAATTGTGGTCACTGTTACCAAAATGCTCCCCTACTGAAACATCTACCACCTGGCCGGGCTCATTCCCCAATACCAGGTCCAGTACCGCCCCTTCCCTAGTTGGACTGGCTACATATTGTTTTAAGAAGCCCTCCTGGATGCTCCTTACAAACCCCGCCCCGTCTAAGCCCCTGGCACTAAGTGAGTCCCAGTCAATATTGGGGAAGTTGAAGTCTCCCATCACCACAACCCTGTTGTTTTTACTCTTTTCCAAAATCTGTCTACCTATCTGCTCCTCTATCTCCCGCTGGCTGTTGGGAGGCCTGTAGTAAACCCCCAACATTGTGACTGCACCCTTCTTATTCCTGATCTCTACCCATATAGCCTCACTGCCCTCTGAGGTGTCCTCCCGCAGTACAGCTGTGATATTCTCCCGAACCAGTAGCGCAACTCCACCTCCCCTTTTACATCCCCCTCTATCCCGCCTGAAACATCTAAATCCTGGAACGTTTAGCTGCCAATCCTGCCCTTCCCTCAACCAGGTCTCTGTAATGGCAACAACATCATAGTTCCAAGTACTAATCCAAGCTCTAAGTTCATCTGCCTTACCCGTAATGCTCCTTGCATTAAAACATATGCACTTCAGGCCACCAGACCCGCTGTGTTCAGCAACTTCTCCCTGTCTGCTCTGCCTCAGAGCTCCACTGTCCCTATTCCCTAGTTCTCCCTCAATGCTCTCACCTTCTGACCTATTGCTCCCGTGCCCACCCCCCTGCCATACTATAAACCCTCCCGTGTGACACTAGCAAACCTCGCGGCCAGGATATTTATGCCTCTCCGGTTTAGATGCAACCCGTCCTTCTTATATAGGTCACACCTGCCCCGGAAGAGCTCCCAGTGGTCCAGATAATGGAAACCCTCCCTCCTACACCAGCTGTTTAGCCACGTGGTTAGCTGCTCTATCTTCCTATTTCTCGCCTCACTGGCACGTGGCACAGGGAGTAATCCCGAGATTACAACCCTAGAGGTCCTGTCTTTTAACTTTCTGCCTAGCTCCCTGAACTCCTGCTGCAGGACCTCATGCCCCTTCCTGCCTATGTCGTTAGTACCAATATGTACAACAACCTCTGCCTATTTGCCCTCCCCCTTCAGGATGCCCTCTACCCGTTCGGAGACATCCTGGACCCTGGCACCAGGGAGGCAACATACCATCCTGGAGTCTCTTTCACGTCCAGAGAAGCGCTTATCTGTGCCCCTGACTATAGAGCCCCCTATTACTATTACTCTTCTGCGCTTTGACCCTCCCTTCTGAACATCAGAGCCAGCCGTGGTGCCACTGCTCTGGCTGCTGCTGTTTTCCCCTGATAGGCTATCCCCCTCGACAGTATCCAAAGGGGTATACCTGTTCGAGAGGGGGACAACCACAGGGGATTCCTGCACTGATTGCCTGCCCTTTCTGGTGGTCACCCATTTCTCTGTCTGTACCTTGGGTGTGACCACATTTATATAACTGCTATCTATGACACTTTCCACCACCTGCATGCTCCTAAGTGCATCCAATTGCTGCTCCAACCGAACCATGCGGTCTGTGAGGAGCTCCAGTTGGGTGCACTTTCTGCAGATGAAGCTATCCGGGACGCTGGAAGCCTCCCGGACCTGCCACATCTCACAGTCAGAGCACTGCACCCCTCTAACTGACATTGCGTCAATTAATTAAAATTAAAATTAAAAAAATTTTTTTTTTAAAGTATATTTTAAAAAAAATTTAAAAGTTACTGTCAACTATCTGTTTCCTCGCACTAGATTTCTAATAGAAATGCGAAAGCTAAATATAGTACTCTCCGATCTCTGGCTTAGATACCCCTCTAAATTATAATTAAGTAATTATGTTTAATTAGTTACCAATGCTTAATTTTTTTAATTTAGTGTAGATTCCCAACCAGCCACTCAGGCCACAGCTTTTCTGTGATGTCACTTCAGTTTCCCCCCGACACACACAATTTGAAAAAGGTGTAAAAGTAAAAATGAGTAAAAATCACTTACTTACCTTCTTACCTTCTGAGGGTCTTAGATGTTCTCAGGTTCTCTCGCTGACAGAGACTGCTCCTCCTCCTCCAAACGGCTCCTGAAACTAGGCCGCGATCTTTTAAAATCTCCGCTCCGACTCGCAGCTCCCGCGCTTTTTAAATCTCCTGCGCTTTTTAAATCTCCCGGCTCTCTCTCCTCTCGCGCTGTTTTCACTGTCCCGGCTCTTTCTCCTCCCGCGCTGTTTTCAATGTCCCGGCTCACTCTCCTCCCGCGCTGTTTTCAATGTCCCGGCTCACTCTCCTCCCGCACTGTTTTCACTGTCCCGGCTGTCTCTCTTCTCGCGCTGTTTTCACTGTCCCGGCTCACTCAGCTCCCGCGCTGTTTTCACTGTCCCGGCTCTCTCTCCTCCCGCGCAGTTTTCACTGTCCCGGCTCTCTCTCCTTTCCGCTGTCCCGGCTCACTCACCTCCCGTGCTGTTTTCGCTGTCCCGGCTCTCTCTCCTCCCGCGCTGTCTTCAATGTCCCGGCTCCCTCTCCTCCCGCGCTGTTTTCACTGTCCCGGCTCACTCACCTCCCGCGCTGTTTTCACTGTCCCGGCTCACTCAGCTCCCGCGCTGTTTTCAATGTCCCGGCTCACTCAGCTCCCGCGCAGTTTTCACTGTCCCGGCTC
This sequence comes from Scyliorhinus torazame, assembly GCF_047496885.1. NCBI lineage: Eukaryota > Metazoa > Chordata > Chondrichthyes > Carcharhiniformes > Scyliorhinidae > Scyliorhinus > Scyliorhinus torazame. Next base: position 1,775,900 of record NC_092735.1, read on the forward strand.
ACTCACCTCCCGCGCTGTTTTCACTGTCCCGGCTCACTCAGCTCCCGCGCTGTTTTCAATGTCCCGGCTCACTCAGCTCCCGCGCAGTTTTCACTCTCCCGGCTCACTCACCTCCCGCGCTGTTTTCAATGTCCCGGCTCACTCACCTCCCGCGCTGTTTTCAATGTCCCGGCTCTCTCTCCTCCCGCGCTGGTTTCAATGTCCCGGCTCACTCTCCTCCCGCGCTGTTTTCACTGTCCCGGCTCTCTCTCCTCCCGCGCTGTTTTCACTGTCCCGGCTCACTCACCTCCCGCGCTGTTTTCAATGTTCCGGCTCACTCACCTCTCGCGCTGTTTTCAATGTTCCGGCTCTCTCTCCTCCCGCGCTGGTTTCAATGTCCCGGCTCACTCTCCTCCCGCGCTGTTTTCACTGTCCCGGCTCTCTCTCCTCCCGCGCTGTTTTCACTGTCCCGGCTCACTCACCTCTCGCGCTGTTTTCAATGTCCCGGCTCACTCACCTCCCGCGCTGTTTTCACTGTCCCGGCTCACTCCCCGTGGAGATTTTTGTTTCCCTGTCGTATCGTTGTAGTGGTGAGCTTTGCTTTGAGCTCGAGCCACTCTGCTTGATGTGTGGGTAGCCACTGGAATGCAGTGGACTTCTTTACCAGATGCCTGAGAGCCGTGGTGTGTGAGGTCAAGTTGGAAATACATTCCGAGGAAGCGTAGAACCGCCTTTTTGTCTTTCCGGGGCCTTCGTGGCATTAATGGCCTTGACCTTGTCCGAATCTGGTCGCACACCCTGCTGGGTCAGGCCGCCCAAGAACTTGATGGTTGACAAAGGAGCACTTGGCCTTGTTCAGCTTGAGGCCGTTTGCGTGGACACGTCGAAAGACTTGTTTGAGACGAGATATGTGTTCCTCAGGGGTCGTGGACCATCATAGACACGCACATCCTCAGTGCCCTCAAGCATCTGTTCCATGATCCTGTGGAAGATTTCAGAGGCTGAGACGATGCCGAGCGGTTATAACAGTACCTGCCAAATGTTGTGTTGAAAGTGCAGAGCTTCCTGCTGGACTCGTCCAGTTGTATCTGGCTTCGTGAAGAATTTGGCGTGTGCCATCTCACTGGTCAGTTCCTTCCGCTTCAGGATTGGGTAGTGTTCCCGCATTATGTTCTGGTTAAGATCTTTGGGATCTATGCATATCTGCAACTCTCCTGAGGGCTTGTTCACACAGACCATCGAGCTGACCCAGTCAGTCGGTTCCGTCACTTTGGAGATGATGCCCTGGTCTTGGAGCTCCTGCAGCTGTTCCTTTAAACGTTCCTCCAGAGGAGCCGGCACCCGGCGTGGTGCATGGATCACAGGCGTGGCATCAGGCCGGAGTAGGATCTTGTAGCAGTCTGGCAGAGTGTCCATTCCATCAAACACATCCGGATATTGCGCCAGGATGTCATCAATGTCAGCCGGAAGATCCACATTGGCAGAGGACATGGCATGGACTCGCTGTACGAGGTGGAGTAGCTGGCATGCATGGGCACCGAGCAGGGATGCCTTGTCAGGCTTGACGATTTCGAATCGCAGTGTGGCATTGATGGTCTTGTTGGAGACAAACAGATGACTGGATCCAAGTGCAGTTATGGCATTGCCATTATAATCGAGGAGCTGGCAGAAGAATTTTGGGTTGCTTTTTAATGCGGTCAAAATCAGCTAGGTCGCGTGTTCACGGCAGCTCCCGCCGAGGTCGGTATTTCGGGCAGCTGAACGGGACGGCGGCGGCATTTGGAGGCTGAGGCCGGTGTGGGAACGGGTGCAGGGGAGGTTCCCCCCCCCCCCCGGATTGCACGGAGAGAACGAGGAGTGAGACCGGCAGACGCGCAAACGTGGGGAAGAAGGCAGAGAAGGTCCGGGAAGACAAAATGGCTGCCGGAGAAGATCGGGAAGTGTGGGCCCAGTGGACCAAAGAACAACAAGAATTCTTAAAAGATTGCTTTGTGGAGCTTAAAACGGAGATGCTGGCCTCCATGGAGAGAATTGTGGTGGTCCAGAAGGCACAGGAGAAGGAGATCAAGGAGGTGAGGAGGAAGGTGGCGGAGAACGAGGACGAGATCCTGGGCCTGGCGGTGAAGGTGAAGGCACGCGAGGCGCTCCAATAGAGATGGCAGGAGAGGCTGGATGACCTCGAGTGCAGGTCTCGGAGCCACAATCTGCGGATCCTGGGCCTTGCTGAAGGAGCGGAGGGGGCGGACGCGAACACGTACGTGGCCACGATGTTGGGGACGCTGATGGGCGCGGGGGCCTTCCCGCGGCCCGTGGGGCTGGATGGGGCGCACGGGGTCCTCGCCAGAAAGCCGAGGGTAAACGAGCCACCGAGGGCGATGGTGATACTGTTTCAGCGCTTGGCAGACCGGGAGCGAGTCCTGCGGTGGGCGCAGTAAGTGGGAGAACGGAGAGATCCGCATCTACCAGGACCTGGGAGCTGAGCTGGCGAGGAGGCGTACGGGGTTCAACCGGGCTAAGCGGTCCTCCACAGCAAAGGGGTGAAGTTTGGGCTCCTTCATCCGGCGAGACTGTGGGTAACGTACCAGGACAGGCACCATTACTTTGATAGGCCAGGTGAGGTGTGGTCATGCATCAGGCAGGAGAAGCTGGACCTGAACTAAGGGACTGTTGTCTGGGGGTGAAATGTGCGGGTGGGGGTGGACCGGGGGTAAGATGGTAAAGAATAAGATTATTTGCTTGTCTGCTCCAGTTTGGTCGGTGGTTTTGTTGTTTGTTTTGTTTCTCAGGGGTTTGGTTTTAGGGGGCTGCTTTGCTGACTGAAGGGGAGCCAGGTGAGGGGTATGGATGGAGAGTCGGGCGGGGGGGGGGTCGCCGAGGGGAGGGCTGGAATCGGGAGGCAGGGGCACGTGGCGGGCCGAAAAAGGGAGATGGCTAGTCGGCGGGATGGGGGGGTGGTTACCCACCGACCAGGCTGATCACGTGGAACGTGAGGGTCCTGAATGGGCCGGTCAAGCGGTCCCGCGTGTTCCCGCATTTGAAGGGGTTGAAGGCGGACGTGGCCATGTTGCAAGAGACGCACTTAAAGCTCGCGGACCAGACAAGGCTGAGGAAAGGATGGGTGGGACAGATGTTTCACTCGGGGTTAGACTCCAAGAGTGGCAATTCTGGTCAGTAAACGAGTGGCGTTTGAGGCGGGAGCATCGTGGCAGACAAGGGGGGCAGGTCTATAATGGTGAGTGGCAAGCTGCAGGGGGCCTGGGTGGTGTTAGTGACTATATATGCCCCGAACTGGGACGATGCGGACTTTATGAGGCGCGTGTTGGGTAGAATCCCGGACTTGGAGATAAGTCACCTGATTAGGGGAGAGGACTTTAATACGGTCTTGGATCCGAGCTTGGATCGTTCCACGTCCAGAACGGGAAAGAGGCCGGCGGTGGCCAGGGCCTTGTGGGAGCTCATGGGCCAGATGGGGGGTGTGGACCTGTGGAGGTTTGCGCGTCCAAGGGCGAAGGAGTTCTCCTTTTTCTCCCATGTCCATAAAGTCTATTCACGGATAGACTTCTTTGTGTTGAGTAGGGCGCTGATCCCCAGGGTGGAGGGGGTTGAATACTCGGCCATTGCGGTCTCGGACCATGCCCCGCACTGGGTGGACCTGCGACTGGGGGCGGAGCGGGGTCAGCGCCCTCTCTGGCGACTGGATGTGGGGCTGCTGGCGGACGAAGAGGTGTGCGGGCGGATAGAACATAGAACATAGAACATAGAACATAGAAAATACAGCACAGAACAGGCCCTTCGGCCCACGATGTTGTGCCGAACCTTTGTCCTAGATTAATCATAGATTATCATTGAATTTACAGTGCAGAAGGAGGCCATTCGGCCCCTTGAGTCTGCACCAGCTCTTGGAAAGAGCACCCTACCCAAACTCAACACCTCCACCCACCACCAAGGGCAATTTGGACATTAAGGGCAATTTATCATTGGCCAATTCACCTAACCCGCACATCTTTGGACCGTGGGAGGAAACCGGAGCACCCGGAGGAAACCCACGCAGACACGGGGAGGACACGCAGACTCCGCACAGACAGTGACCCAAGCCGGAATCGAACCTGGGACCATGGAGCTGTGAAGCAATTGCGCTATCCACAATGCTACCGTGCTGCCCTTAAGAACAAATAAATCTACACAATATCATTTTACCGTCATCCAACAGCTGCTTGAAGGTCCCTAATGTTTCCGACTCAACTACTTCCACAGGCAGTGCATTCCATGCCCCCACTACTCTCTGGGTAAAGAACCTACCTCTGATATCCCTCCTATATCTGATATCCTCCTATAGGGAGGAGCATTGAGAATTATGTGGGAGCGAATGACGCAGGGGAGGTAAGGGTGGCAGTGGTGTGGGAGGCTCTGAAGGGGAGAGTTAATCTTCATCAGGTCCCACAGAGAGAAGAAGGAGAGGGCGGAGAGGGAGAGACTGGTGGGAGAGTTACTCCGGGTAGACAGGAGGTACGCGGAGGCCCCAGAGGGGGGGCTGCTGAACTAACGCCGGAAACTTCAGGCGGAGTTTGACCTGCTGTCCACGGGGAAGGCGGAGGCGCAGCTGAGGAAAGCGAAAGGGGCGGTTTATGAGTATGGGGAGAAGGCGAGTAGGATGCTGGCGCATCAGCTGTGCAGGAGGGAGGCGGCCAGAGAAATTGGGGGAGTGCGGGATAGGGAGGGCAACATGGTGCTGAGCCCAGAAAGGGTCAATGAAGTCTTCAGGGAGTTCTACGGGAGGTTATACAAGTCGGAACCCCCCGGGGAGGGGGAAGGGATGAGTCAGTTTAAAGACCGGTTGAGGTTCCCGAGGGTGGAAGTGGAGTGGGTGGAGGGATTGGGGGCCCCAATTGAGCTGGAGGAGGTAGTCAGGGGGCTGGCAAGCATGCAGTCGGGCAAGGCCCCGGGTCCGGACGGCTTCCCTGTGTGGTAGTCTGTGTAGAGGTATTACGGTACCTGGTAATGCTGGAACACCATTGGTAGATATTGTATGTTCCTATTGGTCAAGCTGTATGGTAGCTCCGCCCTGCGAGGCGGGGTATAAGAGCCCGTGCCGCCCCAGCAGCCTTCTTTCTGTACCTGAGCTGCTGGGGGAAACATCTAGCTTATTAAAGCCTTCAGTTGGACTACAACCTCGCTTTACTGGTCATTGATCGTGCATCAATTTAATACGCTAGATTTAAAAGGATGGAGCTCCGAATCAAGCCGGAGTGTCTGCAACTCAGCCCCCACGCGGCGAACTCAGCGGCAATCTTCAAGCACTGGCTGGCGTGTTTTAAAGGATACCTCGGGACGGCCGAAAACACACCCACAGGAGAGCAGAAAATGCAAGTCCTGCACTCGAGGGTGAGCCTGGAAATCTACACCCTCATCGAGGAAGCGGACGACTTCGATGCAGCAATGGAGCTGCTAAAAGGACATTATATTCGCCCGGTAAACCAGGTCTACGTCCGATATCTGCTAGCAACGAGGTGACAAATCCCTGGGGAATTGCTGGAAGAATTCTACCGTGCGCTCCTGTCGTTGGGGAGAAACTGCAGCTGCCCGCAGGTTTCAGCGAGAGAACCCACTGAACTCTTGATCCGGGACGCATTCGTGGCAGGTATGCTGTCCTCCCAAATCCGCCAGCGATTGCTGGAAAAAGACACCCTAGGCCTCAAGGAGGCACGGGCCCTTGCAGGCTCCCTGGATGTGGCCTCCAGAAACGCCCGCGCTTACGTTCCCGACCGCGCGGCAGCCCCCTGGGCAGCGTGGAACCCCTCCGCAGCCGACCACGAGACATTCCCCATCCCCCATAGGCCTGCGCTGCAAGGCGGCCTGGTAACCCCGGGGGCCCCGCTGCTACTTTTGCGGGCAGGCCAAGAACCCCCGCCAGCGCTGCCCGGCCCGCGCATCCACCAGCAAGGGATGCGGTAAAAAGAGCCACTTTGTGGTGGTATGCCAGGCCCGTGCGGTCGCCGCGGTCTCCGGTGGTGAATGCGGATCGCCACCACAACCCTCTCCACGTCCCCGTGCGGCCAGCGGGCGCCGCCATCTTGTCCTGCTGACGCCACGTGCGATGGATGGGCGCCGCCATTTTGTGCACTCCCAGCCATGTGCGACCAATGGGAGCCGCCATCTTGGATGGACTCCCAGGACCCCAGCTCGGCTCACCGCACATCGCCCGAAGAGAACACTCAACTGCCGCGATTAGCCTCGGTGACTCTGGATCAGTCTCGGCCTCGAACACTCTCAACTGCTACAACAACAGTACTAATCAACGGGCACGAGACGTCCTGCTTAATCGACTCTGGGAGCACAGAGAGATTCATACACCTCGACACGGTAAGGCGCTGTTCTCCCCTCGTCCACCACGTTAATCAAAAAATCTCCCTGGCCTCGGGTTCCCACTCAGTGGAGATAAAGGGGTTTTGTGCAGCAAACCTCACAGTCCAGGGAAGGGAGTTTAAAAATTACCGGCTCTACGTCCTTCCCCACCTCTGCGCGGTCATTGAAGTCAGTAACAGCCTCTGGAGAGCTCAAGTAGTGGTGGTAAAGACCGGGGAGAAGCATAGGATGGTCATCGAGTATAGCCAGACCATCAACAGGTTTACGCAGCTGGATGCGTACCCTCTCCCCCGCATATCCGACCTGGTAAACAGGATTGCGCATTACAAGGTCTTCTCCACGGTGGATCTCAAGTCCGCCGACCACCAGCTCCCCATCCGCACGAGTGACCGCAAATACACTGCCTTCGAGGCAGACGGGCGGCTCGATCACTTCTTAAGGGTTCCCTTCGGTGTCACCAACGGGGTCTCGGTCTTCCAGCGCGAGATGGACCGAATGGTTGACCGGTACGGTTTACCGGCAACATTCCCGTATCTCGATAATGTCACCATCTGCGGCCATGACCAGCAGGACCACGACACCAACTGCCGAAAATTCCTCCAGATCCCCAAAGTTCCTTAACCTGACATACAACAAGGATAAATGTGTGTTTAGCACCGACCGCCTAGCCATCCTCGGCTCCATAGTGCGAAATGGAGTTATAGGCCCCGACCCTGAGTGCATGCGCCCCCTTATGGAGTTCCCCCTCCCTCTCTGCTCCAAGGCCCTGAAACGCTGCCTAGGGCTTTTCAGCTACTACGCCCAGTGGGTCCCCAACTATGCGGACAAGGCCCGTCCCCTGATCCAATCCACAGCTTTTCCCCTGTCGATAGAGGCCCGCCAGGCCTTTAGCCGCATCAAAGCAGACATTGCAAAGGCCACGATGCGCGCCATCGACGAGTCCCTCCCCTTCCAGGTCGAGATTGATGCGTCTGACGTATCTCTGGCGGCCACCCTCAACCAAGCGGGCAAACCCGTGGCCTTCTTCTCACGTACCTTCCATGCTTCCGAAATCCGCCACTCCTCAGTGGAAAAGGAAGCTGTGGCGCACAAAGACTCCATGAGACGAATAGAGTGAAGTCGATGAGGCTTTATTAAGCGTGTCTGTTCCCCAGCAGCTCGATAGTAAACTGGCCTGCGGGGGAGAACACCGGCTTCTTATACTCCGCCTTCAGGGCGGAGCTTGAGGTCAACGGCCAACCAGGACCCGGGATCTGTCAGCCAATGACATTAGGGCTTCCAGTCCCACATGACCCCCAATACATACTACCACATTCACCCCTTGTCAAAAATGAACCCGGCGGGGTGATGCTTCGTATGGTGGTAAGGGTTTACAGGGCTGGTCCTGGGAGGATAGTACAGTTACATGGTAGTACAGTATTGGACAGTTTCGTCCTGTTACAACTATTTACAGAGGGTATAGGAAAAAAACAAAATGTTCTTTGAACAGTCCATCTTTGTTTTACATCGACGCCACGAGTCGGTCGGGCGGTCTGGTCGTCCGTGTCGATCGCCTCGGCCCCGGCGGTGGTGGTGGTGCTTGTACCAGCGTTGTCGCTTCCAGGAGCCGCACGGTTTCAGCTGTCGGTGCAAAGGGGAGGGGGACCGATCCTCCTGGGAAGGGGGCGGTCGCGGGGTGCGGCGGTGGCAGGAAGGGGGGCGGTTGGGTTGATGGTGTTGGGGGGGGTGTGCGTGGTGCCGGCGGGCGCCAGATCCCGCAGGGAGACCGTGTCCTGTCGGCCGTCGGGGTACTCCACGTAGGCGTACTGGGGGTTTGCGTGGAGGAGGTGAACCCTTTCGACCAACGGGTCTGCCTTATGTGCCCGCACATGCTTTCGGGTCCTGGGGCCGCCAGCCAGGTCGGCAGCGACGTTCCAGAGGACGACCTCCTAGGGAAGACAAGGAGACGCTCGTGCGGCGTTTGATTAGTGCTCGTACATAATAACGACCGGATGGAATGGAGAGCGTCCGGGAGGACCTCCTGCCACCGTGAAACTGGGAGATCCCTGGACCGTAGGGCCAGTAGGACGGCCTTCCAGACCGTGCCGTTCTCCCTCTCTACTTGCCCGTTCCCCCGGGGGTTGTAGCTGGTCGTCCTGCTTGAAGCTATACCCTTGCTGAGCAGGAACTGGCGCAGCTCGTCACTCATGAAAGAGGACCCCCGTCGCTGTGGACGTATGCGGGGTAACCGAACAGTGTGAAGATGCTGTTCAGGGCTTTAATGACTGTGGCCGCGGTCATGTCGGAGCAGGGAATGGCAAAAGGGAAGCGGGAGTATTTGTCCACTACATTAAGAAAATATGCGTTGCGGTTGGTGGAGGGGAGGGGCCCTTTGAAATCGAGACTGAGGCGTTCAAAGGGGCGGGAAGCCTTAATCAGGTGCGCTCCATCTGGCCTGAAAAAATGCGGCTTGCTTTCCGCGCAGATGTGGCAGTCCCTTGTGACTGTACGGACCTCTTCTAAAGAGTATGGGAGATTGCGGGACTTGATAAAGTGGAAAAACCGAGTGACCCCCGGGTGGCAGAGGTCCTCGTGGAGGGTTTGGAGACGGTCTATTTGTGCGTTGGCACATGTGCCGCGGGATAGGGCATCGGACGGCTCGTTCAGCTTTCCGGGCCGGTACAAGATCTCATAGTTGAAGGTGGAGAGCTCGATCCTCCACCGCAAGATCTTGTCGTTTTTAATTTTGCCCCGCAGTGCATTATCGAATATGAAGGCTACCGACCGTTGGTCAGTGAGGAGAGTGAATCTCCTGCCGGCCAGGTAATGCCTCCAATGTCGCACAGCTTCCGCTATGGCTTGGGCTTCCTTTTCCACTGAGGAGTGGCGGATTTCTGAAGCGTGGAGGGTTCGGGAGAAAAAGGCCACGGGTCTGCCCGCTTGGTTAAGGGTGGCCGCTAGAGCTACGTCGGAGGCGTCGCTCTCGACCTGGAAGGGGAGGGACTCGTCGATGGCGTGCATCGTGGCCTTTGCGATGTCCGCTTTGATGCGGCTGAAGGCCTGGCAAGCCTCTGTCGGCAGAGGGAAGGTCGTGGTCTGTATTAGGGGGCGGGCCTTGTCTGCGTACTGGGGGGCCCACTGGGCGTAGTATGAAAAAAAACCCAGGCAGCGTTTCAGGGCTTTTGGGCAGTGCGGGAGGGGAAATTCCATGAGTGCGCGCATACGTTCGGGGTCGGGGCCTATTATCCCATTGCGTACTATGTAGCCCAGAATGGCTAGCCGATCGGTGCTAAAAACGCACTTGTCCTCGTTGTACGTGAGGTTCAAGGCTTTGGCGGTCTGGAGGAATTTTTGGAGGTTGGCGTCGTGGTCCTGCTGATCGTGGCCGCAGATGGTTACATTGTCGAGATACGGGAACGTGGCCCGCAACCCATGTTGATCAACCATTCGGTCCATCTCCCGTTGGAAGACCGAGACCCCGTTTGTGACGCCAAAAGGGACCCGTAGGAAATGGTATAATCGCCCGTCTGCCTCGAAGGCTGTGTACTTGCGGTCACTTGGGCGGATGGGGAGCTGATGGTAGGCGGACTTGAGGTCCACGGTGGAGAAGACCTTATATTGGGCAATCCGATTGACCATGTCGGATATGCGGGGGAGAGGGTACGCGTCTAGTTGTGTGTACCTGTTGATGGTCTGGCTGTAGTCAATGACCATCCTTTGTTTCTCCCCTGTCTTCACTACTACCACCTGCGCTCTCCAGGGACTATTGCTGGCCTGGATTATGCCTTCCTTTAGTAGCCGCTGGACTTCGGAGCGAATGAAGGTCCGGTCCTGGGCGCTGTACCATCTGCTCCTAGTGGCGACGGGTTTGCAATCCGGGGTGAGGTTCGCAAACAAGGACGGGGGTTGCACCTTGAGGGTAGCGAGGTCACAGATAGTGAGTGGGGGTATGGGGCCTCCGAATTTAAACGTAAGGCTCTGTAGAGTACATTGGAAATCTAATCTCAGCAAGGTGGGGGCACAGAGTTGGGGAAGGACGTTAAGTTTGTAGTTTTTGAACTCCCTCCCCTGCACCGTTAGGGTAACTATGCAGAATCCCTGGATCTGTACGGAGTGGGATCCTGCAGCTAGGCAAATCTTTTGTGCGCTGGGATAGGTGGTTAAGGAACAGCGTCTTACCGTGTCGGGGTGTATAAAGCTTTCTGTGCTCCCGGAGTCGACTAGGCATGGCGTCTCGTGGCCGTTAATTAGGACCGTTGTCGTCGTCGTCTGGAGTGTCCGGGGCCGAGCCTGATCGAGCGTAACCGAAGCGAGCCGTGGTTGTAGTAGTGGGGTGGCGTCCGTTGTTGCCGTCCAAGATGGCGTCGGGGATGGACAAAATGGCCGCCCCCATACATCGCACGTGGCTGGGGGGTCACAAGATGGCGGCGGGGGTGGACAAAATGGCCGCCCCCATGCGTCGTACAGGTCTGGGGCGGTCCAAGGTGGCGGCGCCCTTCCTCCCCTCGTGGTGGCCGGGACCCAAAATGGCAGCATCTGCGGGTCGCACATGGTGTGCTGGGGGGTCTGGGGAGCGCTCGGACCGCGAGCGCTAGGACCGCGCGGAGCTCCCTCACCGCGAGCTCTTGGACCGCGAGCGCTAGGACCGCGCAGTGCTCCCCCACCGGGGACAGCGGTGGTCGGGGCCCAAGTCGGCGGTGCCGGCGGGTCAGGCGTGGGGCGCGGGACAGGGGTGAGGGTGGCGTTAGGGACGCGAAAAACTCCCTCCTCTCCGTGGGGAGTGTTGGCCGGGACCCAAAGCGGTAGCGCCGGCGGCGGGTCATACATGGGCTGCGGGGAGGGGGGTTGGGGAGCGTAGGCGGCGTGCAGGGCTCCCAGTTCTCCCGGGACCGCGGTGGTCGGGACCCAGAGCGGCTGCGCCTGCGGGGTGTCCGGGGGGGGGGGGTGGGTTTGCCGCGATGGGTACGTACGGGGCCCAATGGTCTGCCGCGCGGTCGGGGCCGTAGGCGTGGGTATTACGCGCGGCCAGGTCTAGGGAGGCTGCTAGGGCCCGGGCCTCTGAGAGTCCTAGCGACTCTTTTTCTAAAAGTCTTTGGCGGATTTGGGAGGATTGCATACCTGCCACAAAAGCATCGCGCATTAACATGTCCGTGTGTTCGTTTGCATTCACCGACGGGCAGCTGCAGGCTCGTCCCAAAATCAGCAGCGCGGCGTAGAATTCGTCCATCGATTCTCCGGGAGCTTGCCGTCTCGTCGCGAGCTGGTAGCGAGCGTAGATTTGGTTAACTGGGCGAACGTAGAGATTTCTCAGTGCTGTGAACGCCGTCTGGAAATCGTGGGTGTCTTCAATGAGGGTGAAAATCTCCATGCTCACCCTCGAGTGCAGGACCTGTCGTTTTTGGTCTTCTGAGACCCGGCCGGTGGTCGGTCTGAGGTCGGCCTCGAAGCAAGTCTGCCAGTGCGTGAAGGCTGCTGCCGCGTTCACTGCGTGGGGGCTGATCCTCAGGCATTCCGGGATGATCCTGAGCTCCATAGTCCTTTTTAGGCACGCTTAATAAATTGTAGCGCACAAAGACTCCGTGAGACGAATAGAGTGAAGTCGATGAGGCTTTATTAAGCGTGTCTGTTCCCCCGCAGCTCGATAGTAAACTGGCCTGCGGGGGAAGGCAACGGCTTCTTATACTCCGCCTTCAGGGCGGAGCTTGAGGTCAACGGCCAACCCGGACCCGGGATCTGTCAGCCAATGACATTAGGGCTTCCAGTCCCACATGACCCCCAATACATACTACCACAGAAGCCCAGGCCATAGTAGAAGCTGTGCGGCATTGGAGGCATTACCTGGCCGGCAGGAGATTCACTCTCCTCACGGACCAACGGTCGGTTGCTTTCACGTTCGATAATGCACAGCGGGGCAAGGTAAAAAACGGTAAGATCTTGCGGTGGAGGATCGAACTCTCCACCTATGACTACGAGATCTTGTATTGTCCCGGGAAGCTAAACGAGCCCCCTGATGCCCTGCCCCGCGGCACATGAGCCACTGCACAGGTGGACCGCCTCCGAGCCCTCCACGAGGACCTCTGCCACCCGGGGGTCACTCGTTTTTTCCACTTTAATCAAGACCAGCAACCTGCCCTACTCCATCGAGGAGGTCAGGACAGCCACCAGGGACTGCCAAATCTGCGCGGAGTGCAAACCGCACTTCTACCGACCAGAGAGGGCGCATCTGATAAAGGCTTCCCGTCCCTTTGAACGCCTCAGCATGGATTTCAAAGGACCCCTCCCCTCCACCGACCGCAACACGTATTTCCTGAACATGATTGACGAGTACTCCCGGTTCCCATTCACCATCCCCTGCCCCGACATGACCGCAACCACCATCATCAAGGCCCTTCAGGGTATTTTTACACTGTTCGGTTTCCCCGCGTACATTCACAGTGATAGGGGGTCCTCCTTTATGAGCGACGAACTGCGTCAATTCCTGCTCAGCAAAGGCATCGCCTCCAGCAGGACGACCAGTTACAACCTCCGGGGTAACGCGCAGGTAGAGAGGGAGAACGGAACGGTCTGGAAGACCATCCTGCTGGCCCTTCAGTCCAGGAATCTCCCAGTCTCCCACTGGCAGGAAGTCCTCCCGGATGCCCTCCACTCCACCCGGTCGCTGCTTTGTACCACGACCAACCAAACACCTCACGAACGTCTCCTTGTCTTCCCCAGGAAGTCCTCCGCTGGGACCTCGCTCCCGACCTGGCCAGCGCCACCCGGACCCATCCTGCTCCGAAAACACGTGCGGGCGCACAAGTCGGACCCGTTGGTCAACAAAGAACAAAGAACAAAGAAATGTACAGCACAGGAACAGGCCCTTCGGCCCTCCAAGCCCGTGCCGACCATGCTGCCCGACTAAACTACAATCTTCTACACTTCCTGGGTCCGTATCCCTCTATTCCCATCCTATTCATGTATTTGTCAAGATGCCCCTTAAATGTCACTATCGTCCCTGCTTCCACCAACTCCTCCATAGCGAGTTCCAGGCACCCACTACCCTCTGCGTAAAACACTTGCCTCGTACATCTCCTCTAAACCTTGCCCCTCGCACCTTAAACCTATGCCCCCTAGTAATTGACCCCTCTACCCCGGGGAAAAGCCTCTGACTATCCACTCTGTCTATGCCCCTCATAATTTTGTAGACCTCTATCAGGTCGCCCCTCAACCTCCTTCGTTCCAGTGAGAACAGACCGAGTTTATTCATCCACTCCTCATAGCTAAAAAGGGTCGAGAGGGTCCATCTTCTCCACGCTGACCCCCAGTACGCCTACGTGGCGTACCCCGATGGCCGGCAAGATACGGTCTCCCTACGAGACCTGCCGCCCGCCGGATCCCCACGCACACCCCAGCCACTAGTCCCACCCTCCCTCCCATCAGTGCACCTTACAGGAGGACCGGTCCTTCCGCCGGCCCCGTCTAGGCCCCCCCACCCACCGACGCACCCCGCAGACGCTCCCTTCCCAGGTCAACCGCTGTCCCCACCAGCGCCGTCTAGGGGTGTTGAAGCTGCCACAGGGATGGAGGCCACGCTCCCGGAGTCACAGACGCCTGAGCCTCCACCGGAGTCACCACCGAAGCTCCGACGATCACAGAAGACGACCAGGGCCCCCGATCGACTGATTGCTTCATTTTAAAGTGTATAGTTAATTGTGAATCTGTAAATAGTTACAAAACGCTGTACGGAGGTATTTACGGTACCTCCATAACTATAATTCTACCACGTTACCATGTTGTAATATCAAGCCACCACCCCCGCCGGACTCTTTTTTAACAGGAGGTGAATGTGGTAATCTGTGTCGAGGTATTACGGTACCTGGTAATGCTGGAACACCATGGGTCGATATTGTATGTTTCCTATTGGTCAAGCTGTATGGTAGCTCCGCCCTGCGAGGCGGGGTATAAGAGCCCGTGCCGCCCCAGCAGCCTTCTTTCTGCACCTGAGCTGCTGGGGGAAACATCTAGCTTATTAAAGCCTTCAGTTGGACTACAACCTCGCTTTAGTGGTCACTGATCGTGTGTCACCGTGTAGAATTTTATAAGAAGCTCTCGGAGCTGCTGAGCCCGCTCCTGATGAGAACCTTCAATGAGGAAAGGAGAAAGGGATCCTCCCTCCGACAATGTCGCAGGCATTGATCTCGCTTATCCTGAAGAAGGAGAAGGATCCGCTTCAGTGTGGGTTCCAACAGGCCGATATCACTCCTGAACGTGGATGCCAAGCTGTTGGCGAACATTCTGGCCACCAGAATAGAGGATGTGTCCCGGGAGTGATTGGGGAGGACCAGACGGGGTTTGTTAAGGGCAGGCAGCTGAACGCGAATGTGAGGAGGCTCCTGAATATCATCATGATGCCCTCGGAGCGGGGGGGGGGGGGGAGGTGGAGGTGGTCGCTGCGATGGACGCGGACAAGGCCTTTGACAGGGTGGAGTGGGAGTATCTGTGGGAGGGGCTAGGCAGGTTTGGATTTGGGGAGGGGTTTATAGGGTGGGTCAAGCTGCTGTATCAGGCCCCTGTAGCGAGTGTGTCCACAAACCGGCTGAGGTCGGAATATTTCAGGGGGACGAGGCAGGGGTGTCCCATGTCCCCATTGCTGTTTGATTATCATAGAATTTACAGTGCAGAAGGAGGCCATTCGGCCCATCGAGTCTACACCAGCTCTTGGAAAGAGCACCCTACCCAAGGTCAACACCTCCACCCTATCCCCGTAACCCAGTAACCCCACCCAACACTAAGGGCAATTTATCATGGCCAATCCACCTAACCTGCACATCTTTGGACTGTGGGAGGAAACCGGAGCACCCGGAGGAAACCCACGCAGACACGGGGAGGACGTGCAGACTCCGCACATACAGTGACCCAAGCCGGGAATCGAACCTGGGACCCTGGATCTGTGAAGCAACTGTGCTATCCACAATGCTACCGTGCTGCCCTGGCAATTGAGCCGTTGGCCATTGCGCTCAGGACTTCGGGGGATTGGAGGGGGCTGGTGCGCGGAGGGGAGGAGCACCGGGTCTCCCTCTACGCGGATGACCTGTTGTTGTATATTTCGGACCCGTTAGAGGGGATGGGGGAGGTCATGCGGATCTTGGGGGACTTCGGGAGGTTCTCGGGGTATAAGTTGAACGTGGGGAAGAGTGAGCTGTTC
Organism: Scyliorhinus torazame; assembly: GCF_047496885.1. NCBI lineage: Eukaryota > Metazoa > Chordata > Chondrichthyes > Carcharhiniformes > Scyliorhinidae > Scyliorhinus > Scyliorhinus torazame. The sequence continues at coordinate 1,791,405 of NC_092735.1, forward strand.
GTGGTCCACAGTAGGGGCCAGGAGGAGAGACTGAGGGAGCTCCCGCTCAGAATAGTGGAGAGGAGCTTTCGGTACTTGGGGATACAAGTGGCCAGGAACTGGGATGCCCTGCACAGGCTCAACTTAACCCGGCTCGTGGAGCAGATGGAAGGAGAGTTTAAAAGGTGGGATATGCTCCCGCTTTCCCTGGCGGGACGGGTGCAGACTGTGAAGATGACGGTTCTCCCCAGATTCCTCTTCGTATTTCAGTACCTCCCCATTTTCATCCCCAAGTCCTTCTTTAAGCGGGTGAATAGGATTGTGATGGGATTTGTGTGGGCAAAAAGAACCCCGCGAGTCAAAAGGGCTTTCTTGGAGCGTAGCGGGGGGGGGACACGGGGGGGGGGGGGGGGGGGGTGCGGGGGACTGGCTCTGCCGAACTTCTGCGGTAAAAACTGGGCGGCCAATGTGGCCATGATTAGGAAGTGGATGATGGAGGATGGGGCGGCGTCATGCAAAGGCACCAGCCTAGGGGCACTAGTCACGGCTCCACTGCCGTTCTCGCCGGCGCGATACACCACTAGTCCGGTGGTGGCGGCGGCCCTGAGGATTTGGGGGCAGTGGAGGAGACACAGGCAGGAGGAGGGGGCCTGTGTGTGGACCCCGATGCAGAATAACCACAGATTTGCTCCAGGTAGGATGGATGGGGGGTTCCAAGGCTGGTATAAAGGATTGCAAAGATGATTCTGGATAGGAGCGAAAGCAACAGGGTAGTTGTTATAGGGGACTTTAACTTTCCAAATATTCACTGGAAAAGATATAGTTCGAGTACTCTGGATGGGTCCGTTTTTGTCCAATGTGTGCAGGAGGGTTTCCTGACACAGTATGTAGATAGGCCAACGAGAGGCGAGGCCATATTGGATTTGGTGCTGGGTAATGAACCAGGACAGGTGTTCGATTTGGAGATCCTGGCTCGAAGAATTCTCTCCAGTAATTTCCCGACCACTGAAGTAAGGCTCACCGGCCTGTAGTTCCCGGGATTATCCTTGCTACCCTTCTTAAACAGAGGAACAACATTAGCTATTCTCCAGTCCTCCGGGACATCACCTGAAGACAGTGAGGATCCAAAGATTTCTGTCAAGCCCTCAGCAATTTCCTCTCCAGCCTCCTTCAGTATTCTGGGGTAGATCCCATCAGGCCCTGGGGACTTATCTACCTTAATATTTTTTTAAACGCCCAACACCTCGTCTTTTTGGATCTCAATCTGACCCAGGCTATCTACACACCCTTCTCCAGACTCAACATCTACCAATTCCTTCTCTTTGGTGAATACTGATGCAAAGTATTCATTTAGTACCTCGCCCATTTCCTCTGGCTCCACACATAGATTCCCTTGCCTATCCTTCAGTGGGCCAACCCTTTCCCTGGCTACCCTCTTGCTTTTTATGTAAGTGTAAAAAGCCTTGGGATTTTCCTTAACCCTATTTGCCAATGACTTTTTGTGACCCCTTCTAGCCCTCCTGACTCCTTGCTTAAGTTCCTCCCTACTTTCCTTATATTCCACACAGGCTTTGTCTGTTCCCAGCCTTTTAGCCCTGACAAATGCCTCCTTTTTCTTTTTGGCGAGACCAACAATATCTCTCGTTATCCAAGGTTCCCCAAAATTGCCGTATTTATCCTTCTTCCTCACAGGAACATGCCTGAATTCCTTTCAACTGACATTTGAAAGCCTCCCACATGTCAGATGTTGATTTACCCTCAAACAACCGCCCCCAATCTAGGTTCTTCAGTTCCCGCCTAATATTGTTATAATTAGCCTTCCCCCAATTTAGCACATTCATCCTAGGACCACTCTTATCCTTGTCCACCAGCACTTTAAAACTTACTGAATTGTGGTCACTGTTCCCAAAATGCTCCCCTACTGAAACTTCTACCACCTGGCCGGGCTGATTCCCCAATACCAGGTCCAGTGCCGCCCCTTCCCTAGTTGGACTGTCTACATATTGTTTTAAGAAGCCCTCCTGGATGCTCCTTACAAACTCTGCCCCGTCTAAGCCCCTGGCACTAAGTGAGTCCCAGTCAATATTGGGGAAGTTGAAGTCTCCCATCACCACAACCCTGTTGTTTTTACTCTTTTCCAAAATCTGTCTACCTATCTGCTCCTCTATCTCCCGCTGGCTGTTGGGAGGCCTGTAGTAAACCCCCAACATTGTGACTGCACCCTTCTTATTCCTGATCTCTACCCATATAGCCTCACTGCCCTCTGAGGTGTCCTCTCGCAGTACAGCTGTGATATTCTCCCTAACCAGTAGCGCAACTCCGCCACCCCTTTTACATCCCCCTCTATCCCGCCTGAAACATCTAAATCCTGGAACGTTTAGCTGCCAATCCTGCCCTTCCCTCAACCAGGTCTCTGTAATGGCAACAACATCATAGTTCCAAGTAGTAATCCAAGCTCTAAGTTCATCTGCCTTACCCGTAATGCTCCTTGCATTAAAACATATGCACTTCGGGCCACCAGACCCGCTGTGTTCAGCAACTTCACCCTGACTGAACAGGTAGATGAGGGTAGAGCAGTTGATGTGGTGTATATGGATTTCAGCAAAGCGTTTGATAAGGTTCCCCACGGTAGGCTATTGCAGAAAATACGGAGGCTGGGGATTGAGGGTGATTTAGAGATGTGGATCAGAAATTGGCCAGCTGAAAGAAGACAGAGGGTGGTGGTTGATGGGAAATGTTCAGAATGGAGTTCAGTTACAAGTGGAGTACCACAAGGATCTGTTCTGGGGCCGTTGCTGTTTGTCATTTTTATCAATGACCTAGAGGAAGGCGCAGAAGGGTGGGTGAGTAAATTTGCAGACGATACGAAAGTCGGTGGTGTTGTCGATAGTGTGGAAGGATGTAGCAGGTTACAGAGGGATATAGATAAGCTGCAGAGCTGGGCTGAGAGGTGGCAAATGGAGTTTAATGTAGAGAAGTGTGAGGTGATTCACTTTGGAAGGAATAACAGGAATGCGGAATATTTGGCTAATGGTAAAGTTCTTGAAAGTGTGGATGAGCAGAGGGATCTAGGTGTCCATGTACATAGATCCCTGAAAGTTGCCACCCAGGTTGATAGGGTTGTGAAGAAGGCCTATGGAGTGTTGGCCTTTATTGGTAGAGGGATTGAGTTCCGGAGTCGGGAGATCATGTTGCAGCTGTACAGAACTCTGGTACGGCCGCATTTGGAGTATTGCGTACAGTTCTGGTCACCGCATTATAGGAAGGACGTGGAGGCTTTGGAGCGGGTGCAGAGGAGATTTACCAGGATGTTGCCTGGTATGGAGGGAAAATCTTATGAGGAAAGGCTGATGGACTTGAGGTTGTTTTCGTTGGAGAGAAGAAGGTTAAGAGGAGACTTAATAGAGGCATACAAAATGATCAGGGGGTTGGATAGGGTGGACAGTGAGAGCCTTCACCCGCTGATGGAAATGGCTAGCACGAGGGGACATAGCTTTAAACTGAGGGGTAATAGATATAGGACAGAGGTCAGAGGTAGGTTCTTTACGCAAAGAGTAGTGAGGCCGTGGAATGCCCTACCTGCTACAGTAGTGAACTCGCCAACATTGAGGGCATTTAAAAGTTTATTGGATAAGCATATGGATGATAATGGCATAGTGTAGGTTAGATGGCTTTAGTTTCGGTGCAACATCGTGGGCCGAAGGGCCTGTACTGCGCTGTATTGTTCTATGTTCTATGTTCTATGTCTGCTCTGCCTCAGAGCCACACTGTCCCTATTCCCTAGTTCTCCCTCAATGCTCTCACCTTCTGACCTATTGCTCCCGTGCCCACCCACCTGCCATACTAGTTTGAACCCTCCCATGTGACACTAGCAAACCTCACGGCCAGGATATTTATGCCTCTCCAGATTAGATGCAACCCGTCCTACTTATATAGGTCACACCTGCCCCGGAAGAGCTCCCAGTGGTCCAGATAACGGAAACCCTCCCTCCTACACCAGCTGTTTAGCTACGTGTTTAGCTGCTCTATCTTCCTATTTCTAGCCTCACTGGCATGTGGCACAGGGAGTAATCCCGAGATTACAACCCTCGAGGTCCTGTCTTTTAACTTTCTGCCTAGCTCCCTGAACTCCTGCTGCAGGACCTCATGCCCCTTCCTGCCTATGTCGTTAGTACCAATATGTACAACGACCTCTGCCTGTTTGCCCTCCCCCTTCAGGATGCCCACTACCTGTTCGGAGACATCCTGGACCCTGGCACCAGGGAGGCAACATACCATCCTGGAGTCTCTTTCACGTCCACAGAAGCGCCTATCTGTGCCCCTGACTACAGAGTCCCCTATTACTATTGCTCTTCTGCGCTTTGACCCTCCCTTCTGAACATCAGAGCCAGCCGTGGTGCCACTGCTCTGGCTGCTGCTGTTTTCCCCTGATAGGCTATCCCTCCCGACAGTATCCAAAGGGGTATACCTGTTCGAGAGGGGGACAACCACAGGGGATTCCTGCACTGACTGCCTGCCCTTTCTGGTGGTCACCCTGCACCTTGGGTGTGACCACATTTATATAACTGCGATCTATGACGCTTTCCGACACCTGCATGCTCCTAAGTGCATCCAATTGCTGCTCCAACCGAACCATGCGGTCTGTGAGGAGCTCCAGTTGGGTGCACTTTCTGCAGATGAAGCCATCCGGGATGCTGGAAGCCTCCCGGACCTGCCACATCTCACAGTCAGAGCATGTTGACAAATGTGAGGTTATCCATTTTGGTAGGATTAACAGCAAAAGGAATTATTATTTAAATGATAAAATATTAAACCATGCTGCTGTGCAGAGAGACCTGGATGTGCTAGTGCATGAGTCGCAAAAAGTTGGTTTACAGGTGCAACAGGTGATTAAGAAGGCAAATGGAGTTTAGTCCTTCATCGAGAAAGCGCTATCAATCTGTAAATCCTTTCCGTGTCCGGGCCGGGTGAGGTTTCCCGTGTTGGGTCATATTAAGCCGCAGGATCAACTCCTGGGATGGAGTTTAAGACTAGGGAGGTTCTGCTGCAATTGTATAAGGTGTTAGTGAGGCCACACCTGGAGTATTGTGTTCAGTTTTGGTCTCCTTACTTGAGAAAGGACGTACTGGCACTGCAGGGTGTGCAGAGGAGATTCACTAGGTTAATCCCAGAGCTGAAGGGGTTGGATTATGAGGAGAGGTTGAGTAGACTGGGACTGTACTCGTTGGAATTTAGAAGGATGAGGGGGGATCTTATAGAAACATATAAGATTATGAAGGGAATAGATAGGATAGATGCGGGCAGGTTGTTTCCACTGGCGGGTGAAAGCAGAACTAGGGGGCATAGCCTCAAAATAAGGGGAAGTAGATTTAGGACTGAGTTTAGGAGGAACTTCTTCACCCAAAGGGTTGTGAATCTATGGAATTCCTTGCCCAGTGAAGCAGTTGAGGCTCCTTCATTAAATGTTTTTAAGATAAAGATAGATAGTTTTTTGAAGAATAAAGGGATTAAGGGTTATGGTGTTCGGGCCGGAAAGTGGAGCTGAGTCCACAAAAGATCAGCCATGATCTCATTGAATGGCGGAGCAGGCTCGAGGGGCCAGATGGCCTACTCCTGCTCCTAGTTCTTATTTCTTATGTTCTTATGAGCGGCGATAGCAGGGAGGAGATTGCAGGGGCTCTAATCCAAATTTTAATTCCTCTCTGGCCTCGGGGGAGGTGCCAGAGTATTGGAGAACCGTGAATGTGGACCCACTATTGAAGAAAAGTTGTAGAGACAAACCAGCGGAGTACAGACCACTGAGTCTCACATCGGGTGGATTCAAAATTTTACTTAGCTGTGGGAGACAGAGGTTGATGATAGCCGCTTTAGTGAATGGAAGCCAGTGTCCTGGGGGTATCACAGGGCTGTGTGCTGGGTGTCCAGTGGGGTATCACAGGGCTGTGTGCCGGGTGTCCAGTGGGGTATCACAGGGCTGTGTGCTGGGTGTCCAGTGGGGTATCACAGGGCTGTGTGCTGGGTGTCCAGTGGGGTATCACAGGGCTCTGTGCTGGGTGTCCAGTGGGGTATCACAGGGCTGTGTGCCGGGTGTCCAGTGGGTTATCACAGGGCTGTGTGCTGGGTGTCCAGTGGGGTATCACAGGGCTGTGTGCTGGGTGTCCAGTGGGGTATCACAGGGCTGTGTGCTGTGTGTCCAGTGGGGTATCACAGGGCTGTGTGCTGGGTGTCCAGTGGGGTATCACAGGGCTGTGTGCTGGGTGTCCAGTGGGGTATCACAGGGCTGTGTGCTGTGTGTCCAGTGGGGTATCACAGGGCTGTGTGCTGGGTGTCCAGTGGGGTATCACAGGGCTGTGTGCCGGGTGTCCAGTGGGGTATCACAGGGCTGTGTGCTGGGTGTCCAGTGGGGTATCACAGGGCTGTGTGCTGGGTGTCCAGTGGGGTATCGCAGGGCTGTGTGCTGGGTGTCCAGTGGGGTATCACAGGGCTGGGTGACCAGTGGGGTATCACAGGGCTGTGTGCTGGGTGTCCAGTGGGGTATCACAGGGCCGGGTGTCCAGTGGGGTATCACAGGGCTGTGTGCTGTGTGTCCAGTGGGGTATCACAGGGCTCTGTGCTGGGTGTCCAGTGGGGTATCACAGGGCTGTGTGCTGGGTGTCCAGTGGGGTATCACAGGGCTGTGTGCTGGGTGTCCAGTGGGGTATCACAGGGCTGTGTGCCGGGTGTCCAGTGGGGTATCACAGGGCTGTGTGCTGTGTGTCCAGTGGGGTATCACAGGGCTCTGTGCTGTGTGTCCAGTGGGGTATCACAGGGCTGTGTGCTGGGTGTCCAGTGGGTATCACAGGGCTGTGTGCTGGGTGTCCAGTGGGGTATCACAGGGCTGTGTGCTGGGTGTCCAGTGGGGTATCACAGGGCTGTGTGCCGGGTGTCCAGTGGGGTATCACAGGGCTGTGTGCTGGGTGTCCAGTGGGGTATCACAGGGCTGTGTGCCGGGTGTCCAGTGGGGTATCACAGGGCTGTGTGCTGGGTGTCCAGTGGGGTATCACAGGGCTGTGTGCTGGGTGTCCAGTGGGGTATCACAGGGCTGTGTGCTGGGTGTCCAGTGGGTATCACAGGGCTGTGTGCTGGGTGTCCAGTGGGGTATCACAGGGCTCTGTGCTGGGTGTCCAGTGGGGTATCACAGGGCTGTGTGCCGGGTGTCCAGTGGGTTATCACAGGGCTGTGTGCTGGGTGTCCAGTGGGGTATCACAGGGCTGTGTGCTGGGTGTCCAGTGGGGTATCACAGGGCTGTGTGCTGTGTGTCCAGTGGGGTATCACAGGGCTGTGTGCTGGGTGTCCAGTGGGGTATCACAGGGCTGTGTGCTGGGTGTCCAGTGGGGTATCACAGGGCTGTGTGCTGTGTGTCCAGTGGGGTATCACAGGGCTGTGTGCTGGGTGTCCAGTGGGGTATCACAGGGCTGTGTGCCGGGTGTCCAGTGGGGTATCACAGGGCTGTGTGCTGGGTGTCCAGTGGGGTATCACAGGGCTGTGTGCTGGGTGTCCAGTGGGGTATCGCAGGGCTGTGTGCTGGGTGTCCAGTGGGGTATCACAGGGCTGGGTGACCAGTGGGGTATCACAGGGCTGTGTGCTGGGTGTCCAGTGGGGTATCACAGGGCCGGGTGTCCAGTGGGGTATCACAGGGCTGTGTGCTGTGTGTCCAGTGGGGTATCACAGGGCTCTGTGCTGGGTGTCCAGTGGGGTATCACAGGGCTGTGTGCTGGGTGTCCAGCGGGGTATCACAGGGCTGTGTGCTGGGTGTCCAGTGGGGTATCACAGGGCTGTGTGCCGGGTGTCCAGTGGGGTATCACAGGGCTGTGTGCTGTGTGTCCAGTGGGGTATCACAGGGCTCTGTGCTGTGTGTCCAGTGGGGTATCACAGGGCTGTGTGCTGTGTGTCCAGTGGGGTATCACAGGGCTCTGTGCTGTGTGTCCAGTGGGGTATCACAGGGCTCTGCGCTGTGTGTCCAGTGGGGTATCACAGGGCTGTGTGCTGGGTGTCCAGTGGGGTATGACAGGGCTGTGTGCTGGGTGTCCAGTGGGGTATCACAGGGCTGTGTGCTGGGTGTCCAGTGGGGTATCACAGGGCTGTGTGCTGGGTGTCCAGTGGGGTATCACAGGGCTGTGTGCTGGGTGTCCAGTGGGGTATCACAGGGCTGTGTGCCGGGTGTCCAGTGGGGTATCACAGGGCTGGGTGTCCAGTGGGGTATCACAGGGCTGTGTGCCGGGTGTCCAGTGGGGTATCACAGGGCTGTGTGCTGGGTGTCCAGTGGGTATCACAGGGCTGTGTGCTGGGTGTCCAGTGGGGTATCACAGGGCTGTGTGCTGGGTGTCCAGTGGGGTATCACAGGGCTCTGTGCTGGGTGTCCAGTGGGGTATCACAGGGCTCGGTGCTGGGTGTCCAGTGGGGTATCACAGGGCTGTGTGCTGGGTGTCCAGTGGGGTATCACAGGGCTGTGTGCTGGGTGTCCAGTGGGGTATCACAGGGCTGTGTGCCGGGTGTCCAGTGGGTATCACAGGGCTGTGTGTCCAGTGGGGTATCACAGGGCTGTGTGCTGGGTGTCCAGTGGGTATCACAGGGCTGTGTGCTGGGTGTCCAGTGGGGTACCACAGGGCTGTGTGCTGGGTGTCCAGTGCGGTATCACAGGGCTGTGTGCTGGGTGTCCAGTGGGGTATCACAGGGCTGTGTGCTGGGTGTCCAGTGGGGTATCACAGGACTGTGTGCCGGGTGTCCAGTGGGGTATCACAGGGCTCTGTGCTGGGTGTCCAGTGGGGTATCACAGGGCTGTGTGCTGGGTGTCCAGTGGGGTATCACAGGGCTCTGTGCTGGGTGTCCAGTGGGTATCACAGGGCTGTGTGCTGGGTGTCCAGTGGGGTATCACAGGGCTCTGTGCTGGGTGTCCAGTGGGTATCACAGGGCTGTGTGCCGGGTGTCCAGTGGGGTATCACAGGGCTCTGTGCTGGGTGTCCAGTGGGGTATCACAGGGCTCTGTGCTGGGTGTCCAGTGGGGTATCACAGGGCTGTGTGCCGGGTGTCCAGTGGGGTATCACAGGGCTCTGTGCTGGGTGTCCAGTGGGGTATCACAGGGCTGTGTGCCGGGTGTCCAGTGGGGTATCTCAGGGCTGTGTGCCGGGTGTCCAGTGGGGTATCACAGGGCTGGGTGTCCAGTGAGGTATCACAGGGCTGTGTGCCGGGTGTCCAGTGGGTATCACAGGGCTGTGTGCTGTGTGTCCAGTGAGGTATCACAGGGTTGTGTGCTGGGTGTCCAGTGGGGTATCACAGGGCTGTGTGCTGCGTGTCCAGTGGGGTATTACAGGGCTGTGTGCCGGGTGTCCAGTGGGGTATCACAGGGCTGTGTGCCGGGTGTCCAGTGGGGTATCACAGGGCTGTGTGCTGTGTGTCCAGTGAGGTATCACAGGGCTGTGTGCTGGGTGTCCAGTGGGGTATCACAGGGCTGTGTGCTGGGTGTCCAGTGGGGTATCACAGGGCTGTGTGCTGGGTGTCCAGTGGGGTATCACAGGGCTCTGTGCTGGGTGTCCAGTGGGTATCACAAGGCTGGGTGTCCAGTGGGGTATCACAGGGCTGTGTGCTGGGTGTCCAGTGGGGTATCACAGGGCTGTGTGCCGGGTGTCCAGTGGGGTATCACAGGGCTGTGTGCTGGGTGTCCAGTGGGGTATCACAGGGCTGTGTGCTGGGTGTCCAGTGGGGTATCACAGGGCTCTGTGCTGGGTGTCCAGTGGGGTATCACAGGGCTGTGTGCTGGGTGTCCAGTGGGGTATCACAGGGCTCTGTGCTGGGTGTCCAGTGGGTATCACAGGGACCTGTGCTGTGTATCCAGTGGGTATCACAGGGCTGTGTGCTGGGTGTCCAGTGGGGAATCACAGGGATCTGTGCTGGGTGTCCAGTGGGGTCCCACAGGGCTGTGTGCTGGGTGTCCAGTGGGGTATCACAGGGCTGTGTGCTGGGTGTCCAGTGGGGTATCACAGGGCTGTGTGCCGGGTGTCCTGTGGGGTATCACAGGGCTGTGTGCTGGGTGTCCAGTGGGGTATCGCAGGGCTGTTTGCCGGGTGTCCAGTGGGGTATCACAGGGCTGTGTGCTGGGTGTCCAGTGGGTATCACAGGGCTGTGTGCTGGGTGTTCAGTGGGTATCACAGGGCTGTGTGCTGGGTGTCCAGTGGGTATCACAGGGCTGTGTGCTGGGTGTCCAGTGGGGTATCACAGGGCTCTGTGCTGGGTGTCCAGTGGGGTCCCACAGGGCTGTGTGCTGGGTGTCCAGTGGGTATCACAGGGATCTGTGCTGTGTATCCAGTGGGTATCACAGGGCTGGGTGTCCAGTGGGGTATCACAGGGCTGTGTGCTGGGTGTCCAGTGGGGAATCACAGGGATCTGTGCTGGGTGTCCAGTGGGGTCCCACAGGGCTGTGTGCTGGGTGGCCAGTGGGGTATCACAGGGCTGTGTGCTGGGTGTCCAGTGGGGTATCACAGGGCTGTGTGCCGGGTGTCCAGTGGGGTATCACAGGGCTGTGTGCTGGGTGTCCAGTGGGGTATCACAGGGCTGTGTGCCGGGTGTCCAGTGGGGTATCACAGGGCTGTGAGCCGGGTGTCCAGTGGGGTATCACAGGGCTCTGTGCTGGGTGTCCAGTGGGTATCACAGGGCTGTGTGCTGGGTGTCCAGTGGGTATCACAGGGCTGTGTGCTGGGTGTCCAGTGGGTATCACAGGGCTGGGTGTCCAGTGGGGTATCACAGGGCTGTGTGCTGGGTGTCCAGTGGGGAATCACAGGGCTGTGTGCTGGGTGTCCAGTGGGTATCACAGGGCTGTGTGCTGGGTGTCCAGTGGGTATCACAGGGCTGTGTGCTGGGTGTCCAGTGGGTATCAAGGGCTGTGTGCTGGGTGTCCAGTGGGGTATCACAGGGCTGTGTGCCGGGTGTCCAGTGGGGTATCACAGGGCTGTGTGCCGGGTGTCCAGTGGGGTATCACAGGGCTCTGTGCTGGGTGTCCAGTGGGTATCACAGGGCTGTGTGCTGGGTGTCCAGTGGGTATCACAGGGCTGTGTGCTGGGTGTCCAGTGGGTATCACAGGGCTGGGTGTCCAGTGGGGTATCACAGGGCTGTGTGCTGGGTGTCCAGTGGGGAATCACAGGGATCTGTGCTGGGTGTCCAGTGGGGTCCCACAGGGCTGTGTGCTGGGTGTCCAGTGGGGTATCACAGGGCTGTGTGCTGGGTGTCCAGTGGGGTATCACAGGGCTGTGTGCTGGGTGTCCAGTGGGGTATCACAGGGCTGTGTGCTGGGTGTCCAGTGGGTATCACAGGGCTGTGTGCTGGGTGTCCAGTGGGTATCACAGGGCTGGGTGTCCCGTGGGGTATCACAGGGCTGTGTGCTGGGTGTCCAGTGGGGAATCACAGGGATCTGTGCTGGGTGTCCAGTGGGGAATCACAGGGATCTGTGCTGGGTGTCCAGTGGGGTATCACAGGGCTGTGTGCTGGGTGTCCAGTGGGGTATCACAGGGCTGTGTGCTGGGTGTCCAGTGGGGAATCACAGGGATCTGTGCTGGGTGTCCAGTGGGGTCCCACAGGGCTGTGTGCTGGGTGTCCAGTGGGGTATCACAGGGCTGTGTGCTGGGTGTCCAGTGGGGTATCACAGGGCTGTGTGCTGGGTGTCCAGTGGGGTATCACAGGGCTGTGTGCTGGGTGTCCAGTGGGGTATCACAGGGATCTGTGCTGGGTGTCCAGTGGGGTATCACAGGGCTGTTTGCCGTGTGTCCAGTGGGGTATCACAGGGCTGTGTGCTGGGTGTCCAGTGGGGTATCACAGGGCTGTGTGCCGTGTGTCCAGTGGGGTATCACAGGGCTGTGTGCTGGGTGTCCAGTGGGGTATCACAGGGCTGTGTGCCGTGTGTCCAGTGGGGTATCACAGGGCTGTGTGCTGGGTGTCCAGTGGGGTATCACAGGGCTGTGTGCTGGGTGTCCACTGGGGTATCACAGGGCTGTGTGCTGGGTGTCCAGTGGTGTATCACAGGGCTGTGTGCTGGGTGTCCAGTGGGGTCCCACAGGGCTGTGTGCTGGGTGTCCAGTGGGGTATCACAGGGCTGTGTGCTGGGTGTCCAGTGGGGTATCACAGGGATCTGTGCTGGGTGTCCAGTGGGGTCCCACAGGGCTGTGTGATGGGTGTCCAGTGGGGTATCACAGGGCTGTGTGCTGGGTGTCCAGTGGGGTATCACAGGGCTGTGTGCTGGGTGTCCAGTGGGCTATCACAGGGATCTGTGCTGTGTATCCAGTGGGTATAACAGGGCTGGGTGTCCAGTGGGGTATCACAGGGCTGTGTGCTGGGTGTCCAGTGGGGTATCACAGGGCTGGGAGTCCAGTGGTGTATCACAGGGCTGTGTGCTGGGTGTCCAGTGGGGTATCACAGGGATCTGTGCTGGGTGTCCAGTGGGGTCCCACAGGGCTGTGTGCCGGGTGTCCAGTGGGTATCACAGGGCTGTGTGCTGGGTGTCCAGTGGGGTATCACAGGGCTGTGTGCTGGGTGTCCAGTGGGGTATCACAGGGCTGGGAGTCCAGTGGTGTATCACAGGGATCTGTGCTGGGTGTCCAGTGGGGTCCCACAGGGCTATGTGCTGGGTGTCCAGTGGGGTATCACAGGGCTGTGTGCTGGGTGTCCAGTGGGGTATCACAGGGCTGTGTGTCCAGTGGGGTATCACAGGGCTGTGTGCTGGGTGTCCAGTGGGGTATCACAGGGCTGTGTGTCCAGTGGGTATAACAGGGCTGGGTGTCCAGTGGGTATCACAGGGCTGGGTGTCCAGTGAGGTATCACAGGGCTGGGAGTCCAGTGGGTATCACAGGGCTGTGTGCTGTGTATCCAGTGGGTATAACAGGGCTGGGTGTCCAGTGGGTATCACAGGGATCTGTGCTGGGTGTCCAGTGGGGTATCACAGGGCTGTGTGCTGTGTGTCCAGTGGGGTATCACAGGGATCTGTGCTGGGTGCCCAGTGGGGTATCACAGGGCTGTGTGCTGGGTGTCCAGTGGGGTATCACAGGGCTGTGTGCCGGGTGTCCAGTGGGGTATCACAGGGCTGTGTGCTGGGTGTCCAGTGGGGTATCACAGGGCTGTGTGCTGGGTGTCCAGTGGGGTATCACAGGGCTGTGTGCTGGGTGTCCAGTGGGGTATCACAGGGCTGTGTGCTGGGTGTCCAGTGGGGTATCACAGGGCTGTGTGCTGGGTGTCCAGTGGGGTATCACAGGGCTGTGTGCTGGGTGTCCAGTGGGGTATCACAGGGCTGTGTGCTGGGTGTCCAGTGGGGTATCACAGGGCTGTGTGCTGGGTGTCCAGTGGGGTATCACAGGGCTGTGTGCTGGGTGTCCTGGGGGTCCCACAGGGCTGTGTGCTGGGTGTCCAGTGGGGTATCACAGGGCTGTGTGCTGGGTGTCCAGTGGGGTATCACAGGGCTGTGTGCTGGGTGTCCAGTGGGGTATCACAGGGCTGTGTGCTGGGTGTCCAGTGGGGTATCACAGGGCTGTGTGCAGGGTGTCCAGTGGGGTATCACAGGGCTGTGTGCTGGGTGTCCAGTGGGGTATCACAGGGCTGTGTGCTGGGTGTCCAGTGGGGTATCACAGGGCTGTGTGCTGGGTGTCCAGTGGGGCATCACAGGGCTGTGTGCTGGGTGTCCAGTGGGTTTTCACAGGGCTGTGTGCTGGGTGTCCAGTGGGGTATCACAGGGCTGTGTGCTGGGTGTCCAGTGGGGTATCACAGGGCTGTGTGCCGGGTGTCCAGTGGGGTATCACAGGGATCTGTGCTGGGTGTCCAGTGGGTATCACAGGGCTGTGTGCTGGGTGTCCAGTGAGGTATCACAGGGCTGGGAGTCCAGTGGTGTATCACAGGGCTGTGTGCTGTGTGTCCAGTGGGGTATCACAGGGATCTGTGCTGGGTGTCCAGTGGGGTATCACAGGGATCTGTGCTGGGTGTCCAGTGGGGTCCCACAGGGCTGTGTGCTGGGTGTCCAGTGGGGTATCACAGGGCTGTGTGCAGGGTGTCCAGTGGGTATCACAGGGCTGTGTGCTGGGTGTCCAGTGGGGTCCCACAGGGCTGTGTGCTGGGTGTCCAGTGGGGTATCACAGGGCTGTGTGCAGGGTGTCCAGTGGGTATCACAGGGCTGTGTGCTGGGTGTCCAGTGGGGTATCACAGGGCTGTGTGCTGGGTGTCCACTGGGGTATCACAGGGCTGTGTGCTGGGTGTCCAGTGGGGTATCACAGGGCTGTGTGCTGGGTGTCCAGTGGGGTATCACAGGGCTGTGTGCTGGGTGTCCAGTGGGGTATCACAGGGCTGTGTGCTGGGTGTCCAGTGGGGTATCACAGGGCTCTGTGCTGGGTCTCCTATTGTTTGTCATTTATATAAATGACCTCGATGACTATGTGGGGGGGGGATCAGTAAGTTTGCGGATGACACAAAGATTGTCCGGGTGGTTAACAGTGAGGTTGAGCGTCCCGGGTTCCAGGAAGATACAGACGGGATGGTCACATGGGCGGATAAGTGGGAGATGGAATTTAACCCTGAAAAGTGTGAGGTGTTACACTTTGGAAGGAGCAATGTGACAAGGAAGTGTTCAATGAACGGCCTGACACTGGGAAGCTCCGAGGGACAAAGGGACCTTGGCCTGTTTGTCCAGATCTCTGAAGGCAGAAGGACAGGTTAATAGGGGGGTGAAATAGGCATATGGGACACTCGCTTTTATCAATCGTGGCAGAGATTACAAAAGCAGGGAGGTCATGCTGGAGTTGTTTAGAACTTTGGTGAGGTCACAGCTGGAGCACTGGGTGCAGTTCTGGTCGCCACATTATGGGAAGGATGTGATTTACTGGAGGGGGTGCAGAGTGTCATGATATCCACATCAGCATATCATGGTGCAGTCACACACACACTGATGGACAGGTAGATGGACCAACCAACACACACATAACATCACAGCCAATCACCAGTGAGAGCACACGCACTATAAAACAGGGAACACCACAGATCCCGCTCATTCTACCAGGAGACAGTTCAGAGCACAGAGCTCACAGCGTGCCACTCAGACATACACCATGTGCTGAGTGTCTCACCAAGATAGTGTTAGGGCTGGGTCCACAGGTTAGCTGGTGAAGTACGAACCACCGCCAGGAGAATGCATCGGACACCAGGAAGATCGCCCTCCTCCTCCCCACGGCGGGGCAACAGGCCATCCACATCTATAACTCCCTGGCATTCGCGGAAGGCGAGGACAAAACAAAATATAAGACGGTGCTTCTGAAGTTCGAGGAACACTTCAGCGTGGAAGTCAATGAGAGCTTCGAGAGGCACCTCTTCCAGCAGCGCCTGCAGGGTAAGGATGAGCCTTTCCAATCTTACTTGACACACCTCCGTATCCTCGCGCAGTCCTGCGGCTATGAGGCCACCTCCGATTCCATGATTCGGGATCAGATAGTTTTTGGAGTCATCTCGGACACCCTACGCCAGCAGCTCCTTAAAATAAAGCGCCTCACCCTAGCCACCGCCATCGAGACCTGCGTCCTCCATGAGAACGCGACCAGCCGGTACTCCCAAATCCAGGCGGCCGAAATGGCACGGGTCCTACGGGGTGGAGCAGGTCCAGTCGATCGAGTTCCTCCCGGCCCGCGGCCCGGATGAGGCGGCCATTTTGCGCGCTTTCCGAGGCTTGTACGCGCCAAAAGAGGGGACGCTGACACAGAGGGACATGATGCGCAGGGCCGCACCGCGCATGCGCGGTGGTGCAACGACCGCCATGACATCACAACGTGCGGCAACTGTGGCTCCGCCCATTTAAAGCGGCAATGTCCGGCCAAAGCGCGACAATGCCTCCGCTGTGGCAGGATGGGCCACTACGCTTCCTGCTGTCGAGCAGCTCAACCTGCCAACTCCCAACAATTCCGCCAGCCTCGCAGGGACGTGCGGGCGATCCAGCCCCCCTACACTGAGCCATACCCAGACAGTATGCAGACCCGCGATACCGAAGACAGGGAGCCCTTCCGCGTTGCGGTAATCCACAAGAACCGGATGTCCCCAAGTCGGAACCACCAGCCGCTGCCAGTGCACAGCATTGATCCGGGCGATGAGTGGTGTGCCACCCTAACGGTCAACCGATCACAGATCACATTCCGCCTGGACACTGGTGCCTCCGCCAATCTCCTCACATGGTCAGCCTTCCAGACCCTGAAGGTTAAACCACCGATTCTGCCATCCCACTGCCAGCTGGTTGACTACAATGGAAACGTCATCCCGGCCACGGGGTCCTGCCAGCTCGAGGTTACACACAACTCACACAAAGCCACATTATCTTTTGAAATCGTTGGATCCTCGAAGGACTCTCTGTTAGGCGCAGAGGCGTGCAAGATCCTCCACCTCGTTCAGTGGGTACACACTCTGTCTCCAGAAGGCACGTCCGATTTCCCGGATGCAGACTTTAGGGCGCAGCTCCACTCACTCCTCGCGCACAACCAGGAGGTTTTCGAGGGCATGGGCACACTGCCCTACACTTACAGAATACGGCTCAAACCGGACGCCACCCCGGTCATTCACGCACCTCGTAGGGTCCCAGCACCACTCAAGGACCACCTCAAGCAACAGCTGCAGGACCTGCAGGACCAAGGAGTGCTTTCCCGGGTCACGGAGCCTACGCCGTGGGTCAGCTCCATGGTGTGCGTCAAGAAGCCCTCCGGCGAGCTCCGGATCTGCATTTACCCGAAATACTTGAATTCCAACATCATGAGGGAACACTACCCCATACCTAAGCGGGAAGAGATCACGAGCGAAATGGCCCGGGCAAAAATATTCACCAAGCTTGCTGCCTCAAAGGGTTTTTGGCAGATTCAACTGGATCAGTCCAGCAGGAAGCTGTGCACTTTCAACACTCCCTTTGGCAGGTTCTGCTACAATAGAATGCCATTCGGCATCATTTCTGTTTCCGAAGTGTCCCATCGCATCATGGAACAGATGATGCAGGGCATCGAAGGGATAGGCGTCTACGTACACGACATTATCATCTGGTCCACCACACCACAGGAGCACATCAGTCGTCTCCAGCGCGTCTTTGCACGGATACGAGATCAGGGCCTGCGCCTCAACCGAGCCAAGTGCTCTTTTGGCCAAACTGAGCTAAAGTTTTTGGGGGGACCACATCTCCCGGTCGGGTGTGCGGCCGGATGCCGACAAAGTGGCAGCCATCGCAGCCGTGCAGCGGCCGTCAGACAAGAAGGCAGTGCTGCGCTTTCTCGGGATGGTCAACTTCCTGGGGAAGTTTATTCCCAACCTTGCCTCGCACACAACGGCTCTTCGCCACCTGGTGAAGAAGACCACGGAGTTCCAGTGGCTGCCCGCACACCAGAGTGAATGGGAGGAGCTCAAGGTCAAGCTCACCACTGCCCCGGTACTGGCGGTTTTCGATACCACACGGGAAACAAAGATCTCCACGGATGCCAGCCAATCGGGTATTCGTGCAGTCCTCCTGCAACGGGACGACACTGCAGCATGGGCCCCGGTTGCCTATGCGTCGTGGGGCCATGCCCCCTCAGAACAGCGATTATGTATATGGCCTCCGCAGTTCACTGTGGAGACCGACCATCGCCCCCTGGTCGGCATCATTCAGAAGGACCTCAACGATATGACCCCTCACCTCCAGCGCATTCTGCTCAAGCTCCAGAGGTACGACTTCCAACTTGTCTACACCCTGGGGAAGGATCTCATCATCGCGGATGCTCTGTCCAGGGCGGTGAACACACCGCCCGACTCGGGGGGGTTCGTTTGTCAGGTCGACGTACAAGTAGCCTTCACATCGGCCAATCTGCCGGCCACTGATGCACGTCTGGCCCACATTCGCCGTGAGACTGCGGCTGACCCCCTTCTACAACGTGTGATGCACCACATGACGGAAGGGTGGCTCAAAGGGCAGTGCCCACAATTCTACAATGTCCGGGACGACTTGGCCGTCATTGGCGATGTCCTCCTAAAGTTGGACCGGATCGTGATTCCACACAGCATGCACAGGCTGGTCCTCGAACAATTACACAAAGGCCATCTTGGGGTTGAGAAGTGCAGGCGGAGGGCCTGAGAAGCTGTGTACTGGCTGGGCATCAGCGACGACATCGCCAACATGGTGCTCAACTGCCCCGCCTGCCAAAGGTTTCAGCCGGCGCAACCCCCTGAGTCGCTTCAGCCCCATGAGTTGGTCACGTCCCCCTGGGCGAAGGTGGGTGTGGACCTCTTTCATGCACTCGGCAGGGACTACATCATTCTGATTGACTACTTCTCAAGTTATCCGGAGGTCATACGCCTGCACGACACAACGTCATCAGCTGTCATCCGGGCATGCAGAGAAACCTTTACTCGCCATGGAATTCCGCTCACCGTCATGTCTGACAACGGGCCTTGCTTTGCGAGCCAAGAATGGCCTTCCTTTGCCACTTCATACAACTTCACACCTGTGACATCCAGCCCTCTGCATCCTCAGTCGAATGACAAGGCGGAAAAGGGCGTCCACATTGTGAAGCGGCTCCTCTGCAAGGCTGCTGATGCCGGATCTGACTTCTGTTTAGCCCCGCTGGCCTATCGCTCGGCCCCACTGTCCACGGGCCTCTCGCCAGCCCAGCTGTTGATGGGTCGCGCCCTCAGGACCACTGTGCCGTCCATTCATGTTCCTAAACCCGACCATGCTCCAGTACTGCAAAGGATGCGACAGCAGCGTGCTCAGCAGAAGGTGGCACATGACGCTTGGGCGACTGATGTTCCTGCCCTGGCGCCTGGAGACAACGTCCGCGTACACCTACCGGAGGGTGGCTGGTCGGCAACCGCCGAGATTCTCCGCCGCGTGGCTCACCGCTCGTTCCTGGTTCGTATGCCTGATGGCTCCATTCGCCGCCGTAATCGGCGGGCCCTTCGTCTGGTTCCGCGCTCGCTACGAGATCATGCACCGGTGCCACGTCCTCCTGTTGTCCCTTTGTTGAGCTTCCTGCCACTCTACCTCTTCCTCTATCGCCTGTGGCCAGGCCCATTCCTCAGCCGGTGGATCCTGACCCACCCTTGAGGCGGTCAACCCAAATTCATCGCCCACCTGAGAGACTTGACGGATGAGCCTGTTAGCACATTGGACTCACTGAATCGTTTTACAGACTGTTAACAATTTTTTTTCTTGTCGTTCATTGTTCCAGAAGTTCTCTCTCGTCGTTTGCTGAATGCATTTGTTCTGTTATTGGTACAACCTCGTTGCTCTGTTGCACCTGACACCTTCCTCTGTATATAGTTTAGCCTCATGTACATGTTGTAAATATTGCACACACATACTCAGATACACTCAGTACACATTTCTATTTATTATGATGTAGGCACATATCCTTGTGAAAGGGGGGGATGTCATGATATCCACATCAGCATATCATGGTGCAATCACACACACACTGATGGACAGGCAGTTGGACCAACCAGCACACACACAACATCGCAGCCAATCACCAGTGAGAGCACACGCACTATAAAACAGGGAACACCACAGTTCCCGCTCATTCTACCAGGAGACAGCTCAGAGCACAGAGCTCACAGCGCGCCACTCAGACATACACCATGTGCCTCACTAAGATAGTGATAGGGTTGGGTCCACAGGGTAACTGGTGAAGTACGAACCACAGCCAGTAGTTAGTTGTTACAGTTGTTTAGACAATAAACCAGAGTTGTACCATCTCCAGCCGTGTTGGATCATTTGTGCAACGGAACACCCAACACGGCACAGAGGAGATTCATCAGGATGTTGCTGGGATGGAACATCTCGGTGATGAAGAGAGGTTGGGGCTTGGGTTGTTTTCACTGGAGCAGAGAAGACTGAGGGGCGACCTGATCGAGGTGGACAGGATTCTGAGGGGCACGGACAGGGTGGATGGGGAGCAGCTGTTCCCTGTAGTTGAAGAGTCAGTAACGAGGGGGTCACAAGTTCAAGGTCAGGGGCAGGAGGCTTAGGGGGTATTTGAGGAAAAACGGTTTCCCCCAGAGGAAGTTGAGGGTCTGGAACGCACTGCCTGGGAGGGGGGGGGGAGGGTCTGGAACGTGCTGCCTGGGAGGGGGGAGAGGCGGGTCTGGAACGCTCTGTCTGGGAGGGGGGGAGAGGGTCTGGAATGCACTGTCTGGGAGGGGGGGAGGGGCGGGTCTGGAACGCTCAGTCTGGGAGGGGGGGGCAGTGGCGGGTCTGGATTGCTCTGTCTGGGAGGGGTGGGAGGGTCTGGAACGCACTGTCTGGGAGGGTGGGGAGAGGGTCTGGAACGCGCTGCCTGGGAGGGGGGGGGGCAGTGGCGGGTCTGGAACGCTCTGTCTGGGAGGGTGGGGAGGGTCTGGAACGCACTGTCTGGGAGGGTGGGGAGGGTCTGGAACGCGCTGCCTGGGAGGGGGGTAGAGGCGGGTCTGGAACGCTCTGTCTGGGAGGGTGGGTGGGGAGGGTCTGGAATGCGCTGTCTGGGAGGGTGGGTGGGGAGGGTTTGGAACGCTCTGTCTGGGAGGGGGCGAGAGGCGGGTCTGGAATGCGCTGTCTGGGAGGGGGGAGAGGGTCTGGAACGCGCTGCCTGGGAGGGGGTAGAGGCGGGTCTGGAACGCGCTGCCTGGGCGGGGGGGGGGAGGGTCTGGAACGCGCTGCCTGGGAGGGGGGAGAGGGTCTGGAACGCGCTGCATGGGAGGGGGTAGAGGCGGGTCTGGAACGCGCTGCCTGGGAGGGTGGGTGGGGAGGGTCTGGAATGCGCTGTCTGGGAGGGGGGAGAGGGTCTGGAACGCTCAGTCTGGGAGGGGGGGAGAGGCGGGTCTGGAACGCTCTGTGTGGGAGGGTGGGTGGGGAGGGTCTGGAATGCGCTGTCTGGGAGGGGGGGTAGAGGCGGGTCTGGAACGTGCTGCCTGGGAGGGGGGGGAGAGGCGGGTCTGGAACGTGCTGCCTGGGAGGGGGGGAGAGGCGGGTCTGGAACGTTCTGTCTGGGAGGGGGGGAGAGGGTCTGGAACACTCTGTCTGGGAGGGTGGGGAGAGGGTCTGGAACACGCTGCCTGGGGGGGGGGAGAGGCGGATCTGGAACGCTCTGTCTTGGAGGGTGGGGAGGGTCTGGAACACGCTGCCTGGGAGGGTGGGGAGAGGGTCTGGAACGCGCTGGCTGGGAGGGGGGGGGAGGCGGGTCTGGAACGCTCTGTCTGGGAGGGGGGGAGAGGCGGGTCTGGAACGCTCTGTCTTGGAGGGTGGGGAGGGTCTGGAATGTGCTGTCTGGGAGGGGGGGAGAGGCGGGTCTGGAACGCGCTGCCTGGGAGGGGGGGAGAGGCGGGTCTGGAATGCGCTGCCTGGGAGGGGGGGAGAGGCGGGACTGGAACGCTCTGTCTGGGAGGGGGGGAGAGGCGGGTCTGGAACGCGCTGCCTGGGAGGGGGGGAGAGGCGGGACTGGAACGCTCTGTCTGGGAGGGGGGGAGAGGCGGGTCTGGAACGCGCTGCCTGGGGGGGGGAGAGACGGGTCTGGAACGCGCTGCCTGGGAGGGGAGGAGGGGCGGGTCTGGAACGCTCAGTCTGGGAGGGGGGAGAGGCGGATCTGGAACGCTCTGTCTGGGAGGGGGGAGAGGCGGGTCTGGAATGCGCTGCCTGGGAGGGGAGGAGGGGCGGGTCTGGAACGCTCAGTCTGGGAGGGGGGGAGAGGCGGATCTGGAACGCTCTGTCTCGGAGGGGGGGAGAGGCGGATCTGGAACGCGCTGCCTGGGAGGGGGGAGAGGCGGGTCTGGAACACACTGTCTGGGAGGGGGGGAGGGGCAGTGGGTGGGGAGCTAACACACTTTTCCTCGTTGTATGTGAGGTTCAGGGCGTTAGCGGTCTGGAGGAACTTTTGGAGGTTGGCGTCGTGGTCCTGCTGATCGTGGCCGCAGATGGTTACGTTGTTGAGATACGGGAACGTGGCCTGCAACCCGTGCCGGTCAACTATTCGGTCCATCTCACGTTGGAAGACCGAGACCCCGTTTGTGACACCAAATGGGACCCTTAGGAAGTGGTATAGACGCCCGTCTGCCTCGAAGGCTGTGTACTTGCGGTCACCTGGGCGGATGGGGAGCTGGTGGTAGGCGGACTTGAGGTCCACGGTGGAGAAGACCTTGTACTGGGCAATCCGATTGACCATGTTGGATATGCGGGGGAGAGGGTACGCATCTAGCTGCGTGTACCTGTTGATGGTCTGACTATAGTCTATGACCATCCTTTGCTTCTCCCCGGTCTTTACTACTACCACCTGGGCTCTCCAGGGACTATTGCTGGCCTGGATTATGCCTTCCTTCAGTAGCCACTGGACTTCAGACCGAATAAATATCCGGTTCTGGGTGCTGTACCGTCTGCTCCTAGTGGCGACGGGTTTGCAATCCGGGGTGAGGTTTGCAAACAAGGATGGCGGTTCAACCTTGAGGGTTGCGAGGCCGCAGATAGTGAGTGGGGGTATTGGGCCGCCGAATTGGAAGGTTAGGCTCTGCAGGTTACACTGGAAATCTAATCCCAGTAATGTGGGCGCGCAGAGTTGGGGAAGGACGTAGAGCCTGTAGTTTTTAAACTCCCTCCCTTGCACCGTTAGGTTCGCGATGCAGAACCCTTTGATCTCTACGGAGTGGGATCCTGCAGCTAGGGAAATCTTTTGCGTGCTTGGATGGATGGTCAGAAAACAGTGTCTTACCGTGTCTGGGTGAATGAAACTTTCGGTGCTCCCGGAGTCGATCAGGCATGGTGTCTCGTGTACGTTTATCAGCACCGTCGTTGTCGTCGTCTGGAGTGTCCGGGGCCGTGCTTGATTCAGCGTCACCGAGGCCAGATGTGGTCGTAGTGTCGCGGCGTCTGCTTCGGACCCCGTGGAGCCGTCGATGCTGGGGTCCTTTGTTGTCAACCAAGATGGTGGCGTCCATGAATCGCGCGCGGCCGGGGGTGGACAAAATGGCCGCCCCCATGGATCGCACGTGGCTGGTGGGGGGTCACAAGATGGCGGCGCCCATCCTCCCCTCGTGGTGCCTGGGACCCAAAATGGCGGCGCCCGCGGGTCGCACATGGGGCGCTGGGGGGTTGGGGAGCGTTTGGGATGCGCTGGGCTCGTTCTTCTCCGGGGATTGCGGCGACCCCCCGGGACCGGCACACAGCCGCGTAATGGCCCTTCTTGCCGCAGCTTTTACAAATAGCTGCGCGGGCCGGGCAGCGCTGCCGGGGGTGTTTCGCTTGCCCGCAGAAATAGCAGCGGGCCCCCCCGGGATGGTCTGGCGCTTTAACAGCGCAAGACTGTGAGGTGGGGGGGGGGGTTGTCGCGACGGGGGTCCATGGAGCCCGAGGGGCTGCCGCGCGGTCGGGGCCGTAGGCGCGGGCGTTTTGCGAGGCCACATCTAGGGAAGCTGCGATGGCCCGTGCCTCTGAGAGTCCCAGCGACTCTCTTTCTAAAAGTCTTTGGCGGATTTGGGGAGAGTTCATACCTGCCACAAATGCAGCGCGAATTAGCAGGTCCGTGTGTTCGATCGCGTTCACCGGCGGGCAGCTGCAGCCCCGTCCCAAAATTAGCAGCGCGGCGTAGAATTCCTCTAGCGATTCTCCAGGACTTTGCCGTCTCGTCGCTAGTTGGTAGCGCGCGTAGACCTGGTTAACGGGCCGAACGTAGATGCTCTTCAGTAATGCGAGCGCCGTCGGGAAATCCTCTGCGTCTTCTATGAGAGGGTAAATTTCCGGGCTTACCCTCGAGTGCAGGACCTGCATTTTCTGGTCTTCTGTGATCCGGCCGGGGGCCGTTCGGAGGTAGCCTTCAAAACAAGCTTGCCAGTGTTTAAAAACTGCTGCCGAGTTCGCTGCGTGGGGGCTGATCCGCAGGCATTCCGGGGCGATCCGGAGCTCCATAGTCTTTTAAGCTCGCTTAATGAATTGTAGCGCACAATGACTTACGAGAGAGACGAGAAGTGATGAAGTCGATGAGGCTTTATTAAGCGAGACTTGTCCCCAGCAGCTCAGGAACAGAATGAAGCGGCGGGGAGAAGCTCGGGTTCTTATACTCCGCCTTCAGGACGGAGCCAGGAGTCAGCAGCCAACCAGGACCCGGGATCTGTCAGCCAATAGCATCACGGCTTCACAGTCCCACATGACCCCTAACACATAGCACCACAGGCGGGTCTGGAACGCTCTGTCTGGGAGGGTGGGAGAGGCGGGTCTGGGACGCTTTGTCTGGGAGGGGGGGAGAGGCAGGTCTGGAACGCTCTGTCTGGGAGGGGGGAGAGGGGGGTCTGGAATGTGCTGCCTGGGAGTGGGGAGAGGGGGGTCGCCTCACATCCTTTAAAAAGTACCCGGATCATAGAATTTACAGTGCAAGAAGGAGGCCATTTGGCCCATCGAGTCTGCACCGTCCCATGGAAAGAGCACCCGACCCAAGCCCACACTATTCGGCTGGCCGTGGTACTGGCTGGAAGGTATTCCGCCCGCAGGTCGGTGACCAGTGGTGTCCCGCAGGGATCTGGGACCTCTGCTCTTTGTGGTTTTTATAAATGACTTGGATGAGGAAGTGGAAGGGTGGGTTAGTAAGTTTGCCGTGACACGAAGGTTGGTGGAGTTGTAGATAGTGTTGAGGGATGTTGCAGGTCACAACAGGACATTGACAGGATGCAGAGCTGGGCTGAGAAGTGGCAGATGGAGTTTAACCTCGATAAATGTGAAGTGATTCATTTTGGAAGGTCGAATTTGAATGCTGAGTACAGGGTTAAAGGCAGGATTCTTGGAAGTGTGGAGGAACAGAGGGATCTTGGGGTCCACGTTCATAGATCCCTCAAAGCAGCCACCCAGGTTGATAGGGTTGTTAAGAAGGCATATGGTGTGTTGGTTTTCATTAACAGGGGGATTGAGTTTAAGAGCCGCAAGGTTTTGCTGCAGCTTTATGAAACCCTGGTTAGACCACACTTGGTATATTGTGTCCCGTTCTGGTCGCCTCATTATAGGAAGAATGTGGATGCTTTGGAGAGGGTACAGAGGAGATTTACCAGGATGCTGCCTGGACTGGAGGGCATGTCTTATGAAGAAAGGTTGAGGGAGCGAGGGCTTTTCTCACTGGAGCGAAGAAGGCAGAGAGGTGACTTGATAGAGGTGTACAAGGTGATGAGAGGCATGGATAGAGTGGATAGCCAGAGACATTTCCCCAGGGTGGAAATGGCTGTCACGAGGGGACATAATTTTAAGGTGATTGGAGGAAGGTATAGGGGAGATGTCAGAGGTCGGTTCTTTACACAGAGAGTGGTGGGTGTGTGGAATGCACTGCCAGCAGAGGTGGTGGAGTCAGAGTCATTAGGGACATTTAAGCGACTCTTCGACAGGCACATGGACAGCAGTAAATTGAAGGGGTGGAGGTTAGGTTGATCTTAGATTTGGATAAATGGTCAGCACAACATCGTGGGCCGAAGGGCCTGTACTGTGCTGGACTGTTCTATGTTCTATCCCTGTAACCCAGTGACCCAACCTAACCTTTTTGAACACTAAGGGCAATTTATCATGGCCAATCCACCTAACCTGCACATCTTTGGACTGTGGGAGGAAGCCGGAGCACCCGGAGGAAACCCACGCAGACACGGGGAGAACGTGCAGACTCCGCACAGACAGCGACCCAAGCCGGGAATCGAACCTGGGACCCTGGAGCTGTGAGGCCGCAGTGCTAACCACTGTGCTACCGTGCTGCTGGATGAGCACTTGGCACGTCACAACATTCAAGGCTATGGGCCAAGTGCTGGCCAATGGGGTTAGCTGGACAGGTCAGGTGCTTTTCATGCATCGGTGTGGGCTCGGTCGGCCAAAGCACCTCTTGTGTGCTCTGTTATTCTGTAATTCCGTGATTAACCTTTAAATTCTGCACTGTAAATTTTATGATCTAATAAAACCTGCAACTGAAAGCTGGTCTCAGTAAAGGTGAGCAGGAAACTAGCATCGATTGTTGTAAAAACTCATCTGGGTCACTAATGTCCTTCAGGGAAGGAAATCTGCCGTCCTTACCCGGTCTGGCCTACACGTGACTCCAGACCCACGGCAATGTGGTTGACTCTGAACTGCCCCCCTGGAATGGCCGAGCGAGACACTCGGTTCCAGGGGCCAATAGGGATACTCACCTGCTGAGTGTTTCCAACATATTCTGGTTTTGCCAAGCTCAGTTTGGTTCGCAATTTAAATAGTTCCTGAAGCTGTCAGTGTGCATCCTATTGCCTGAATGCAGCAAAGACCACGTGCCTTGCCACAGCACTGCCTGGGATAACAATCTTCCTTAAATAACTCACCCTCCGTCTGCCTGCATCAATCTTCATTTGATATGTTAGTAGACAGAGTTGAAACGTATGAAATCCATTTGGTAACAGTCCTCTGCGGTGCCTTGAGTGTGTTCATCAAAGGCTCCATCTGCAAGCGTTCTATTCTTATCTCAGAATCTCATCTATTTCAGCCTCTTTCGCTATTGATACATGTGTGTATTTTGGGAGTTTGTGCACTTTCGTGTGGAGACCGAGAATGAAATCTGCCAAGATTGGCAGCCGGGAATAAAATGATTCCAACAGCTTCACATCCTTGCCTTCCGCCACCTCCCAGTGTCCTGTCCTGCCACATTTCCCGGAAGCACTGTCCAATATCTACCCTTCCTCCTCATAACCTGTGCTGTACGAGCCCTGGATCGGTTGGTATCAGCCATAGAAAGATTAACCAAAATACTGGTACAATGAATATTTCAGGGGAGACGATGATGGATTGATGAGGTCTCTGGTTAATTCAGGGACCCAAGCTAATACCCCGAAGACAAGGGTTCAAATCCCAACACGGCACCCAGTAGAATTTAAATTCCATTCATAAAATCGAGAATTGAAATCCTGCCTAAGTAATGGTGACCAGGAAACTATCATCGATTGTTGTAAAAAATCCAGCTGGGTCACTAATGCCCCTTCAGAGACGGAAATCTGCCGTCCTTACCCGGTCTGGCCGACATGTGACTCCAGACCCACAGCAATCTGGGTGACTCTTATGAATTACAGGGTCAACGGCAGGGTTCTGAGGAATGTGGAGGAACAGAGAGATCTTGGGGTTCATGTCCACAGATCTCTGAAGGTTGCCACTCAAGTGGATAGAGCCGTGAAGAAGGCCTATAGTGTGCTAGCGTTTATTAACAGGGGGCTTGAGTTTAAGAGCCGCGGGGTTATGCTGCAATTGTACATTGTCATGATATACACCAATATATCATGGTGCAGACACACACACACACTGATGGACACACAGCGGGACCAATCAACAAAGGTGCAAAGGAGATTTACCAGGATGTTGCCTGGAATGGAGAGTAGGTCTTACGAGGAAAGGTTGAGGGTGCTAGGCCTTTTCTCATTAGAGCAGAGAAGAATGAGGGCCGACTTGATAGAGGTTTATAAGATGATCAGGGGAATAGATAGAGTAGACAGTCAGAGACTTTTTCCCCGGGTGGAACAAACCATTACAAGGGGACATAAATTTAAGGTGAAAGGTGGAAGATATAGGGGGGATGTCAGAGGTAGGTTCTTTACCCAGAGAGTAGTGGGGGCATGGAATGCACTGCCTGTGGAAGTAGTTGAGTCGGAAACATTAGGGACCTTCAAGCAGCTATTGGATAGGTACATGG
Source organism: Scyliorhinus torazame (assembly GCF_047496885.1). Classification (NCBI taxonomy): domain Eukaryota; kingdom Metazoa; phylum Chordata; class Chondrichthyes; order Carcharhiniformes; family Scyliorhinidae; genus Scyliorhinus; species Scyliorhinus torazame. The sequence continues at coordinate 1,819,064 of NC_092735.1, forward strand.
ATTACGGTTAAATGATATAGTGTAGATTTATTTGTTCTTAAGGGCAGCACGGTAGCATTGTGGATAGCACAATTGCTTCACAGATCCAGGGTGCCTGGTTCGATTCCGGCTTGGGTCACTGTCTGTGCGGAGTCTGCACGTCCTCCCCGTGTCTGCGTGGGTTTCCTCCGGGTGCTCCGGTTTCCTCCCACAGTCCAAAGATGTGCAGGTTAGGTGGATTGGCCGTGATAAATTGCCCTTAGTGTCCAAAATTGCCCTGAGTGTTGGGTGGGGTTACTGGGTTATGGGGATAGGGTGGCGGTGTGGGGTTGGATAGGGTGCTTTTGTGTGGGGTTGGGAGGGTAGGTCTTATGAGGAAAGGTTGAGGGAGCTAGGGCTTTTCTCTTTGGAGCGGAGGAGGATGAGAGGCGACTTAATAGAGGTTTATAAGATAATGAGGGGGATAGATAGAGTGGACGTTCAGAGACTATTTCCTCGGGTGGTGTAGCTGTTACAAGGGGGCATAACTATAAGATTCAGGGTGGGAGATATAGGAGGGATGTCCGAGGTAGGTTCTTTACTCAGAGAGTGGTTAGGGTGTGGAATGGACTGCCTGCTGTGAAAGTGGAGCCGGACACTTTAGGAACTTTCAAGCGGTTATTGGATAGGCACATGGAGCACACCAGAATGACAGGGAGTGGGATAGCTTGATCTTGGTTTCGGACAAAGCTCGGCACAACATCGAGGGCCGAAGGGCCTGTTCTGTGCTGTACTGTTCTATGTTCTATGTTACCTGCCCGCTGAAATGGCCGAGCGAGACACTCAGTTCAAGGGGCAATTAGGGATGGGCAATAAATCCAGGCCAGGCACAGCAAGGCCCACATCAGAGTTGAGGAGGTCGGACAGCAGAGAATTAGATCCGGGGCAGTTTCAAAAACAAATGATGAACTTGTCTTTCGCTGCCTGCAATGCTGGCAGAGTCTGCAGTCTACCCACTGTTGTCCTGTTTCCAATTGAAATAAGTACGCAGTCTTACAACACCAGGTTAAAGTCCAACAGGTTTGTTTCTATGTCACTAGCTTTCGGAGCGCTGCTCCTTCCTCAGGTGAATGCAGAGGTCTGTTCCAGAAACACATATATAGACAAATTCAAAGATGCCAAACAATGCTAGGAATGCGAGCATTAGCAGGTGATTAAATCTTTACAGATCCAGAGATGGGGTAACCCCAGGTTAAAGAGGTGTGAATTGTACCAAGCCAGGACAATTGGTAGGATTTCGCAGGCCAGATGGTGGCAATTGAAATAAAGCAGTTGAACTCAGTGCCAAGAGGGAAGCACGTTTCTCTCCTTTCGTTCACAAGGAAACAAGGGTTACCTTTGCACATTATGCTGGATTTATCTTCACAGCTCATCGGCGAATAACAATTTGGGAAAGAGAATAGTGCAATTGAGATATTGAAGTTTCTCTTCAGCAACGGCTGGGCGACTGGGAGATACAAGACTGAGATGTTGCAGCACCACCACTGGTACAGAGATGTAAATACAGTGTGACAGTTTACATAGGAACCTTCCATTATAAATGTGAGCAAAATAATTTATAATCCGATAATTGGGAAGAAGACATTTTCTCAGACAGGGAATGCACACACTGTCATGATATTCAAACACACACATCATGATAGACACACCAACAGACAAATCAGAACACACAACACCACAACCAATGACAGAAAGATATAAAAGCACAGACACAACCCCTGGTGGTCAGGAAGAGCGGGAGAGGAGAACCAGGACACAGCTATAGCCGGGGACACTCAGGGAGACAGCACGTGCAGAGTATCCAGAACGAACTGTATTATAAGAGTTATAATAAAATAGAGTTGTACCACATACAACTGTGTTGGCTCATCTGTGCACCAGAGCACCCAACACCACATGGTACAGGAGTGGATCGATACCTGCCGGCATACATCAGTGTACACAGACAACCAGCAGTGCCCAGGCAAAATGATGTACGAGCTCCCGGTTCCGCAGGCGCTCCAGTGCGACGGCGACCTCCACGAAAACTGGCGCCGATTCCGGCAAAATTTCGAATTGTTCCTGGCGGCAGCTCAACTCCAAGACCTGGATGATAAGGAAAAAATTGAATTTCTCCTCATCGTCGCCGGTGCAAGGGCAAGAGCAATGTTCAGAAGGTTCAGGTTCGTCAGGAGGCAGCAAAGGCACGATTACCAGGCAGTCATGGGCAAATTCGCCAAGTACTGTGAAGAATACGCAATCCAATGGGGACTTAAAGGTAAGAAAAGCTGCAGTACTCACCTCGTGGCTGGGATCCCGGAGCCCGAGGTCCCGGGCCTGAGAAAAGGCTGGGTCGAGGTCGACGGCCATCTTGCTAAAGGTATAACGCTAGCACAGTTGCGCGAGAAGTGCGCAGAACCGGAAGTTTCGTATGCGCATGCGCGAGATGCTGCGCATCCGCAGTTAAGAAAATGGCCATCGGTAAAGGAACAGCGATCTGAGCATGCGCAGTCGCTTCCTACGTGCTACATACCGAGCGTCAGGATGTCAGAGGCCCAAGACTGGATCAATTTAAAAAGGAAATGTCCCAAATCCAATTTAAAAGGGAAACGTCCCAAATCAAAAAAACAAAAATCTGTTAAAGCTGTAAAACAACCTTCCTTCACCTGGAATGACAGCACAGTGCCGCAAATTGACCCAGGAGATGAATTTTACCTCCGAAGAACCCTCCGACAAGCAGTTACCTACGCACAAGCCGATGATTCCGACCTTGAATACTTTGATGACGATTTTTACAGTGTTTCCGGACCTCGCGAGCCCAATGATAGCTCCGTGGTCCTATATGACTATGACTCGGACGAACCTTTCGTGGTGCACATTGGCGGCCCCCATACTGAATCCGACGCAGATGCGGATTCATTTTTCGGATTTGAGGATCTTCAACCCAGCAGATATGACGTTCCAACTTATCAGTACCGAATGATGCTGCAGCCTGACATTACCAGACAGGGAGCGGTGCAAGCACACGGAGAGTGCCCTGCTGCCACACAGAGCGTGGTCCACGTCCCGCTCAACGTTCCCGACTCTATGAAAGAAGACATGCAAGACTCCAGAGTGCAGTCCTCGCATGAACCAGAAGTGACTCCAGTGTCACAAGCTTCCACAGCAAGCTCGTGGACAGCCTCCACGATAAAAGTAACGCAAGACTCCAGAGCGCAGTCCTTGCACGGACAAGAAGTGACTCCAGTGTCACAAGCCTCCACAGAGAGCTCGTGGACGGACTCCACGATGGAAGGAACGCAAGACTCCAGAGCGCAGTCCTTGCAGGAACAAGACCATGAGGGTCTAGCAACCTCTCCTGACCAACCAGCGGCAGACGATGCAAGTCTGCCATGCTCCCGTGAACAGCAAGAAGGCTATAACAGCCTACCATGCTCCACTACACAGCAGCATGACCATGACGGTCTCTCATGCTACAATAAAGGGCACAGCGCTGAAGACTGTTCAAGCCCAACTGAAGACAAGCCAAAGGAATCGCCTCGTCCAAGCCCGAAGAAAAAAGGTTTATGCGCTGACCTTCAGGATCATTGTAGCCGAACAGAGATTAATAATGCAGCACGGCCACAGAAGGATGCTGAGGATTTGCTAACAAAATTAATTGTATGTTTAACTTGCAAGGAGCAGACTGAGAATTGCCAGTGTTTTAGTACGGATCGAAAAAATGGACAAGACATTGATCCTCAGGTAATGGAAATAACACAACCTGACTCATATCTACAGCAGGGACAAATGTCTCCCTTCAACACAATGCCGCAAAATCCCAACTTCGGAGACCAGCAGTTAGTCAGTAATGACTCTTCAAACCTGGAGGGGAACATTAATTGCATTGAACCTATACACACTCCACTGATTATTGAGCAGAACATTGGAGCAAGAATCCTGAGGACACCGACATCGAGTAGCCAGATAACGAATTTAACACCCACAGCAGTTTCAAGTGAACCAAGTGTGCTTTCCACTAATGATGAAGATGCAGATAAGGTTGAACCGATTATCCATTGTACCACACTAACCCCAGTGCTCAAGCAGTTATGTATGGGGAGTATAATGTGGGCAATTGAGAACAGTAAAAAAGAGACTGTGACCATGCCAGTCCCAGCAAAATCAGACCCAGAGACCATGAAGGCATGTACATCAAACAAAGTTACATATGAGGTACCTGAGAAGAAAAGTGAAACGGAATGTTCTTTGGAAAATGGTACAATGTCGATAGAAACAGTGGATACTATATTCGAGACCATACATATGGGAGAATTTGGGGGTAATAAACAAGGTTCTGCAATGTCTGGGGAAAATTTTAAAGTTCCAAAGAAGAAAAGCCCAAATGAAGGACAATGGCAAGACAATGACAGTCCACCGACATGGTGTGCACCACCAGATGAAAACTCTGACAATTTACCCAACCCTAGTGAACAGCAAGCTGCTAAGGACGATCTATCCACGGGATGTGAGACGAGTGACGACAGCATCCCACTTCCCATGCAAAAGGTGCAAGGTGACAGACCTCGCCTAGTGCGTACCAAGGCACTCAACGATCACGGTGGGACCACTGACGACTGCGGTGGCGGCGCACCGCTTCCACCCTCGATGGCTCGAGCCTCTCCACTGGTTGGTGCATTCCTGCATGTTCCGACTCCAGAAGTGCAGCTTCAGGGAATCTCGGCTGCCTCCAGTGAACCTGTTGGGACTCCGGACGGGGGGCATCGAAGGAAGGCAGACCGGACTCCAGATGGGGAGCAGCCAAGCGCCGACTCTGATCTGCGCACGCCAGACCTTGCTCCGGACGGGCGGTGTCGCGGCCTCGGTGATGGCACGCTCAGGGTGACGGCAGATGCCACGGCAACAGGGAATGGATCGCGTGGCAGTCCCACTGGGTCGGCAGTGGCAACCAGCACCGGCGGTCCAAGATGGACACACCAACTCGCGCCATCGCCAGACGTTGATGCGAGCAACAATTCTCTATCCAAGGCGACATGCTTCGACGTTTCTCTGCGGAGTCGCCCTTCCGGCACAGCAGGTGGCCGGAACCAGTGTACACGGTCTTGGCCAACTTCCACATCTGGCACAGTCATCGCCTTGCATGATATTAGTGATGGTGCTACTTCAATGGCAACGACCCATCGGCTACAAGATGCCGTCCACCACAAACATAAAAAGAAAACAGACTCCACCTTGTTCCTGGCATGCAGGGCGGATGGATTGGTGCGTAGGCGCAATCGGCGGGCTCTGTGCCGCCTTCCACGCTCGCAACTGCACCGTACGCACACGCCGGATCCTCCACTGGTTCCCAAGGATGACTTCGTGGAGATGCCACGGATCATGCCCCTTCCATCGCCACCAGAACCAAACCACAGCCAGGGCACCACTAACAAAGATGTTGAATGTTATATTTGCAAGAATGAAAAAGACCAAGAACTGCAGGAAGTACAACAAATGGTAAAGTAGAGACTTCGGCAACAGCATCACCTCCAACAGTCCAAGGTGAACCAGTGTGACCCCAAATCTCCACAGCTGAACCGGCTTGAGGACCAGCCCATTCTTGAGGCGGTCACCCATTAGACTGGACTTCTAACGTTGTTAATACGTTCAAAAAAGTCAAACACTTCTGTATTATAACCTGTTGTTGTTTATTGTTCCAGATATCGTCTGACCGGACCAATGTTCAAGTTTTTTTTTTTTCTCTCGTATCCAAGTTTTGTTATGGTACAACCTTGTTAGTGTGACGCACCCGACATCGCCCCATGTAAATAGTTACGTCATAAACACACGCTGTACACAACACACACACACACTCTTAGATGCACTCACGACACAATTGTATTTATAACCACGTAGGCACTTGTCTTTGTAAAAAAGGGGGATGTCATGATATTCAAACACACACATCATGATAGACACACCAACAGACAAATCAGAACACACAACACCACAACCAATGACAGAAAGATATAAAAGCACAGACACAACCCCTGGTGGTCAGGAAGAGCGGCAGAGGAGAACCAGGACACAGCTATAGCCGGGGACACTCAGGGAGACAGCACGTGCAGAGTATCCAGAACGAACTGTATTATAAGAGTTATAATAAAATAGAGTTGTACCACATACAACTGTGTTGGCTCATCTGTGCACCAGAGCACCCAACACCACACACACTACAGGAATTTTCACATGATATAGATAGAACAAAGAACAACGAACAAAGAAATGTACAGCACAGGAACAGGCCCTTCGGCCCTCCAAGCCTGTGCCGACCATGCTGCCCGACTAAACTACAATCTTCTACACTTCCTGGGTCCGTATCCCTCTATTCCCATCCTATTCATGTATTTGTCAAGATGCCCCTTAAACGTCACTATCGTCCCTGCTTCCACCACCTCCTCCGGCACCCACTACCCTCTGTGTAAAAAACTTGCCTCGTACATCTCCTCTAAACCTTGCCCCTCTCACCTTAAACCTATGCCCCCTAGTAATTGACCCCTCTACCCTGGGGAAAAGCCTCTGACTATCCACTCTGTCTATGCCCCTCATAATTTTGTAGATAGAATAGGAGGGAACTGGTCTGGTGGAATCTTTTGAAAGCATTTATTTTAGAAATGTTTATGTTGGTGCTGAAGTTCATTGTTACTGTAATAAAGAACAAAGAACCACTTAGAAATAAAGTTAACAAACAGATTACTTGCTGAAAATAGATAAGTCCCCGGGACCTGATGGAATTTATCCTAGGATTCTCTGGGAGGCCAGGGAAGAGATTGCTGGACCTTTGGCTTTGATATTTATGTCATCATTGGCTACAGGAATAGTGCCAGAGGACTGGAGGATAGCAAATGTGGTCCCTTTGTTCAAGATGGGGGGTAGAGACAACTATAGGCCGGTGAGCCTCACGTTTGTTGTGGGTAAAGTCTTGGAGGGGATTATAAGAGACAAGATTTATAATCATCTAGATAGGAATAATATGATTAGGGATAGTCAGCATGGCTTTGTGAACGGTAGGTCATGCCTCACAAATCTTATTGAGTTCTTTGAGAAGGTGACTGAACAGGTAGACAAGGGTAGAGCAGTTGATGTGGTGTATATGGATTTCAGTAAAGCGTTGAATAAACTCGGTTTGTTCTCACTGGAACGATGGAGGTTGAGGGGTGACCTGATAGAGGTCTACAAAATTATGAGGGGCATAGACAGAGTGGATAGTCAGAGGCTTTTCCCCGGGGTAGAGGGGTCAATTACTAGGGGGCATAGGTTTAAAGTGAGAGGGGCAAGGTTTAGAGTAGATGTACGAGGCAAGTTTTTTACGCAGAGGGTAGTGAGTGCCGGAGGAGGTGGTGGAAGCAGGGACGATAGTGACGTTTAAGGGGCATCTTGACAAATACATGAATAGGATGGGAATAGAGGGATACGGACCCAGGAAGTGTAGAAGATTGTAGTTTAGTCGGGCAGCATGGTCGGCACAGGCTTGGAGGGCCGAAGGGCCTGTTCCTGTGCTGTACATTTCTTTGTTCGTTGTTCTTTGTTCTATCTATATCATGTGAAAATTCCTGTAGTGTGTGTGGTGTTGGGTGCTCTGGTGCACAGATGAGCCAACACAGTTGTATGTGGTACAACTCTATTTTATTATAACTCTTAGTGGGTGCCTGGAACTCACTACCGGAGGAGGTAGTGGAAGCAGGGACGATAGGGACATTTAAGGGGCATCTTGACAAATATATGAATAGGATGGGAATAGAGGGATACGGACCCAGGAAGTGTAGAAGATTGTAGTTTAGTCGGGCAGCATGGTCGGGACGGGCTTGGAGGGCCGAAGGGCCTGTTCCTGTGCTGTACATTTCTTTGTTCTTTGTTGTTCTTTGTTTGATAAGGTTCCGCACGGTAGGCTATTGCAGAAAATACGGAGGCTGGGGATTGAGGGTGATTTAGAGATGTGGATCAGAAATTGGCTAGCTGAAAGAAGACAGAGGGTGGTGGTTGATGGGAAATGTTCAGAATGGAGTACAGTTACAAGTGGAGTACCACAAGGATCTGTTCTGGGGCCGTTGCTGTTTGTCATTTTTATCAATGACCTAGAGGAGGGCGCAGAAGGGTGGGTGAGTAAATTTGCAGACGATACTAAAGTCGGTGGTGTTGTCGACAGTGTGGAAGGATGTAGCAGGTTACAGAGGGACATGGATAAGCTGCAGAGCTGGGCTGAGAGGTGGCAAATGGAGTTTAATGTAGAGAAGTGTGAGGTGATTCACTTTGGAAGGAATAACAGGAATGCGGAATATTTGGCAAATGGTAAAGTTCTTGGAAGTGTGGATGAGCAGAGGGATCTAGGTGTCCATGTACATAGATCCCTGAAAGTTGCCACCCAGGTTGATAGGGTTGTGAAGAAGGCCTATGGAGTGTTGGCCTTTATTGGTAGAGGGATTGAGTTCTGGAGTCATGAGGTCATGTTGCAGCTGTACAAAACTCTGGTACGGCCGCATTTGGAGTATTGCGTACAGTTCTGGTCACCGCATTATAGGAAGGACGTGGAGGCTTTGGAGCGGGTGCAGAGGAGATTTACCAGGATGTTGCCTGGTATGGAGGGAAAATCTTATGAGGAAAGGCTGATGGACTTGAGGTTGTTTTCATTGGAGAGAAGAAGGTTAAGAGGAGACTTAATAGAGGCATACAAAATGATCAGGGGGTTGGATAGGGTGGACAGTGAGAGCCTTCTCCCGCGGATGGAAATGGCTAGCACGAGGGGGCATAGCTTTAAACTGAGGGGTAATAGATATAGGACAGAGGTCAGAGGTAGGTTCTTTACGCAAAGAGTGGTGAGGCCGTGGAATGCCCTACCTGCAACAGTAGTGAACTCGCCAACATTGAGGGCATTTAAAAGTTTATTGGATAAACATATGGATGATAATGGCATAGTGTAGGTTAGATGGCTTTTGTTTCGGTGCAACATCGTGGGCCGAAGGGCCTGTACTGCGCTGTATCGTTCTATGTTCTATGTTCTATGTTCTATGTTCTACACTTCCTGGGTCCGTATCCCTCTATTCCCATTCCCATCCCCGAAGGAGGTGTTTGGCCCAACAGGTCTGCACTAACCCCCTGAAAGAGCAGCTTACCGAGGCCCACTCCACACACTATCCCCGTAACACCACCTAGGGGCAATTTATCATGGCCAATCCACCTACCCTGCACATCTTTTGCCCTGTGGGAGGAAACCGGAGCACCCGGAGGAAACCCACGCAGCCACATGGAGAACGTGCAGACTCCGCACAGGCAGTGACCCAAGCCGGGAATCGAATCTGGGTCCCTGGCGCTGGGAGACGGCAATGCTGAATGCTGCTGACAAGGGAGTCATCGAGGGTAATGGTGAGTGGCAACAAGGTGGATTTAGAGCCACAATCAGATCAGTCGTCACCTTACTGACTGACAGAACATACTAGACGGGCCGAATGGCCTACCTCTCCTTTTTCTTATCTTCTTTAATGCACTGTGGAGCGATTGGAGAAGACTGGGATTAGAGCAGGGAAGGTTACGGGAAGATTCAATAGAGGCGTTAAAAATAGCAAAGGGTGAATGTGGGGAAATACTGGTTGGGGACACAGATTTAAGGACATTTGCATAGGCTTGATGGGCTGAATGGTGTCGTTGTGTGCTGGAAGATTGTAGAAGTGTCTGAGGGGCTGAGGGAACCTCACTAACTGTACCTGACCCGGGAGTGTGTGAAGACATTCAGTTCATGAGTTCAGCTCAGTTCGTCGCACCAGTTTGAGCCTGATAAATAACCCAAAGATTGATAATACATACTCCCACTCTGTCTCCCACAGGAGGAAAGGGCGAAGTGAATCAGAAAAAGAACAGAAATAAATTGGATCAAAGAGAGTGTGAGATCTAAGGCGAGTCTGTGAGCTAAACCACCAGGTTCGTACAGCTCCACGGAGAGGATTAATGCAGAGGACACGCGTAACAACAAGGTTTCAACCGCAAAGACAAAGAGAATTAATTTAGCACTGCCGAGTGTTGGGTTACGGATGTGCTCAGCATCAGCAAGTTACGCCGGCAAAGAGGATCAATAGAGAAACTTGGAGCACAAAAAGTTGAGAAGTGTCAGCCTGAGGAACGTTGCTCTAGAAAGAGAAGGTGGATGTTGGGAGGGTTTGTGGTTGGTGGGGGAAGGTGTCCTGACCAAGATCTTTAACATTATCAAGGAGTTCAATAGGCCAGCTGCAGAGATGTTTCTTCCTGGAGAAGACACACAAGCAGGAGCCTATCGAAGGAAGATCATCACTGATAAATCCGACAGGGAGTTGAGGAGTAATGTCTACACTGGAAGGGTTAATATTGCCGAGGCGTTTGGGGGTCTGGTTTGCTGCTGGAGAGCTTTCCCAGAAGGCCAGCCAAGGTCTTGTGTCCCCCAGAATTAATGACTCCCCCCTCCCCCCCCACCTCCCCGCCAAGGGTGGAGGCCCTGCCTGCCAGCAGCTGCCAGCCAATTAGGGGCCAGCATCTCTCCTGGTACTCAGCAGCGCCATCTGCGGGGCGGAGGACCATTCGACACCCAGCCGAGGCTTCCGATCGAGGAGGTGAGTGATGGTGGGAAAGGGGTCGCGGCGAAGGGGATGGGGGCGTGGTCAGGAACATACCCCCTTTTCATGCCTTTAATTTCTAGAAATCTATCGATTTCCTTCTTAAATATATTCAGGGACTCGGCCTCCACAGTCTCTGCGGAGAGAATTCCCCAGGATCGCCTCCTTCTGATTGAAGAGGTTTCTCCTCAGCTCAGTCCCAAATGGCCGACCCTGTATCCTGAGGCTGTGACCCCTTGTTCTCGACCCCCTCCCCCTCCCAGCCAGAGGGAGCAGCTGTTGAGTTGTGGAGTTTGGAATAACACAAGCTGCCACTTGATGCAGTTTTGAGTAAAAGATGCTCCAGACTTTGAAGTGAGTTCAATGTGTTTTATTGAACTATTAGCACAGTTCTCAATGAGTTCGACTCTCTGCTAATCTAAATGTAGTAACTCAGTCTAACTGACCCAGCCTTGCTCTAAGCCACGTGCTGGGGTGCGATGCTGAGGATACACCCTGTCTCACTCTGTAGATGTTGGTCTGTGGAAAGAGGTGGGGTGTGAGTGCCTCGTCCCTTTTATAGTGAGATACCACCCCTGAGTGTCCTGACTGCTCATTGGTCGTGTCCTATTCTATGTGTTCATTAGCTGCATGTTTGCGTATCATTACATCTCCCTTATGTTGCGTTGGTGTATGTGAATGTATTTACCAGTGAAAGAGTCTGTCTAACGTGACTGACGGAGGACAACAGAACAGAGCAAACAAAACAAACGTTCACAAGTCCAGTCTCTGAGGCTTGCGTCTGATCCTGGTCGACCGCCGGAGAGGTGGCGGAGGGGACAGGCGGGATGGGAGCCTGACTGGTGGCCTCGTGGTGCAGGTATCAGGAGGTGGCAATTCAACATATGGAAATGGAGGAGAAAGTGGATGTGGGCAGGCAACTTTGCGCAGTGCCCGTCGATTCCTTCGCACGATGGAGCCGTCAGCCATACGTACAACGTAAGAGCGGGGCGCGGCCTGTCGAGCAACGACAGCCGGGACAGACCACCCCCCATCCGGTATCTGGATCCTGACAGCGTCTGCCGGGGATAGCACGGCCAGATCGGTGGCATGGGCATCATAGCCCTGCTTCTGACGGTCTCTGAGCTGCTGCACCTTCTGTAGCACCGGGAGGTGATCCAGGTTGGGCAAGTATTTGGCTGGAGCATCGTCCGCAGGTCCCTGTTCATCAGGAGTTGAGCCAGCGACATGCCAGTGGACAGTGGGGTCGCCCTGTACGCGAGCAGCGCGAGGTGTATGTCGGAAGCAGAGTCCGCGGCCTTGCAGATCAGCTGTTTCACAATGTGCACCCCTTTCTCGACCTTCCCATTGGATTGCGGATAGTGCGGACTGGAGCTGACATGTTGGAAATGGTATGACCCGGCTAATGTGGACCATTCTCGACTGGTAAAGCACGGGCCATTGTCGCTCATGACGGTGATTGGGATGCCATGCCTTGAGAACGTCTCCTTACAGGCTTTGATGACGGTCCGAGAGGTGAGGGTCGGGAGCTTCAGCACCTCAGGGTAGTTCGAGAAATAGTCGATGATCAATACGTAGTTGCGACCATTCGCATGAAAGAGGTCGATGCCAACCTTGGACCACGGAGAGGATCACTATGTCATGCTGTTGGAGCGTCTCCTTGCTCTGCGCTGGCTGGAACCGCTGACAGGTAGCACAGTTCAGGACCATGTTCGAGATGTCCTGGCTGATGCCGGGCCAGTGGCCAGCTTGCCGGGCTCTGCGTCTGCACTTCTCGACGCCCAGGTGTCCCTCATCTGGCGCAGCACCAAACTCTGGAGACTGAGCGGAATGACAACCCTGTCCAGCTTGAGGAGGATACCATCAATCACCGTCCGGTCATCCTTCACATTCTAAAATTGTGGGCACTGCCCTATCTGCCAGCCATTGGTGAGGTTGTGGATGATGCGCTGCAAGAGGGGGTCCTTGGCTGTCTCATCACGGATAGAACTACCTTCTCATCTGTCGCCGGGAGAGTGATAGCTCACAGCTGCACCTGCGATTCGATGTGCTGGATGATGTCCAGCGGCTCACTGGGCGAGGTGACGGAGCGGGACAATGTATCAGCGATGATGAGCTCCTTGCCAGGTGTGTGCACCAAGTTGAAGTCATACCTCCGCAATTTAAGCAAGATTCTCTGCAACCGAGGAGTCATGTCGTTCAGGTCCTTGTGGATGACGTGGACCAGAGGCCTATGATCCGTCTCGCCAGTGTATGTCGGCAGGCCGGAGACATAATTATGAAATTTGAGGATGCCGGTGAGACGACCCAAGCACTCCTTCTCTATCTGAGCATATCTGGTTTCAGTGGGCGTCATCGCCCTTGATGTGTAGGCTACTGGTGCCCAGGATGATGTGTCATCTCGTTGAAGCAACACCGCACCGATGCCACCCTGACTCGCATCTGTGGATATCTTTGTCTCCCGGTCCGGGTCGAAGAATGCCAGGACTGGTGCAGTGGTGAGCTTGGATTTCAGCTCCAGCCACTCTGTCTGGTGTGCCGCCTTCCACTCAAAGGCAGTTGACTTTCTCACCAGGTTGCGTAGGGCCGTGGTGTGTGTGGCCATGTTTGGAATGAACTTGCCCAGAAAATTGACCACACCCAAGAAGCGCAGCACCGCCTTTTTGTCCTCGGGGACCTTCATCGCCTCGATGGCCTTGATTCTGTCTGTGTCCGGGCGCACACCATGCTGTGAAATCTGGTTGCCTAGGAACCTGAGCGTCGATGTGCCAAAACAACATTTGAACCTGTTTAACTTTAGGTCGTTGGCAGGTACACGGCGGAATACCTTCTGGAGACGGGACACAAGTTCTTCAGGGGTCGTGGACCATGTGATGATGTCGTCCACGTACACACGAACCCCTTCAATGCCTACCATCATCTGCTCCATGATGCGATGGAATATCTCTGATGCCGAGATGATGCCAAATGGCATGCGATTGTAGCAGTATCTGCCAAAAGGCGAGTTGAAGGTGCAGACCCCTCTGCTGGACTCTTCCAGCTGGATTTGCCAAAATCCCTGTGACGCATCCAATTTGGTGAAGAAGCGCGTGTGTGCCATCTCACTCGTGAGTTCCTCCCGCTTCGGGATGGGGTAGTGTTCCCGCTTGATATTCTTATTGAGATCCTTGGGATCAATGCAGATGCGCAGGTCCCCAAAGGCTTCTTTACGCAAACCATCGAGCTGACCCATTCTGTCGGTTCGGTGACCTTGGAAATGATGCCTTGTTGCTGAAGATTCTTGAGCTGTGCCTTCAGGCGCTCCCTCAGCGGAGCAGGGACTCGTCGTGGTGCGTGGACCACTGGCTTGGCATCAGGCCGTAGCAGAATCTTGTATCGATACGGCAGCGTGCCCATCCCGTTGAATACATCTGGATACAGGGCGAGGATGTCGTCGATGCCGGCCTGATGATCCACATGGGAGGATAGAACATAGAACATAGAACAATACAGCGCAGTACAGGCCCTTCGGCCCACGATGTTGCACCGAAACAAAAGCCATCTAACCTACACTATACCATTATCATCCATATGTTTATCCAATAAACTTTTAAATGCCCTCAATGTTGGCGAGTTCACTACTGTAGCAGGTAGGGCATTCCACGGCCTCACTACTCTTTGCGTAAAGAACCTACCTCTGACCTCTGTCCTATATCTATTACCCCTCAGTTTAAGGCTATGTCCCCTCGTGCTAGCCATTTCCATCCGCGGGAGAAGGCTCTCACTGTCCACCCTATCTAACCCTCTGATCATTTTGTATGCCTCTATTAAGTCTCCTCTTAACCTTCTTCTCTCCAACGAAAACAACCTCAAGTCCATCAGCCTTTCCTCATAAGATTTTCCCTCCATACCAGGCAACATCCTGGTAAATCTCCTCTGCACCCGCTCCAAAGCCTCCACGTCCTTCCTATAATGCGGTGACCAGAACTGTACGCAATACTCCAAATGCGGCCGTACCAGAGTTCTGTACAGCTGCAACATGACCTCCTGACTCCGGAACTCAATCCCTCTACCAATAAAGGCCAACACTCCATAGGCCTTCTTCACCACCCTATCAACCTGGGTGGCAACTTTCAGGGATCTATGTACATGGACACCTAGATCCCTCTGCTCATCCACACTTTCAAGAACTTTTCCATTAGCCGAATATTCCACATTCCTGTTATTCCTTCCAAAGTGAATCACCTCACACTTCTCTACATTAAACTCCATTTGCCACCTCTCAGCCCAGCACTGCAGCTTATTTATATCCCTCTGTAACCTGCTACTTCCTTCCACACTATCGACAACACCACCGACTTTAGTATCGTCTGCAAATTTACTCACCCACCCTTCTGCGCCTTCCTCTAGGTCATTGATAAAAATGACAAACAGCAACGGCCCCAGAACAGATCCTTGTGGTACTCCACTTGTGACAGAACTCCATTCTGAACATTTCCCATCAACCACCACCCTCTGTCTTCTTTCAGCTAGCTGATGTTGTGTTGTAAACCCTTTAGAACGTAGAACATAGAACAGTACAGCACAGAACAGGCCCTTCGGCCCTCCATGTTGTGCCGAGCATTGTCCGAAACCAAGATCAAGCTATCCCACTCCCTGTCATTCTGGTGTGCTCCATGTGCCTATCCAATAACCGCTTGAAAGTTCCTAAAGTGTCCGACTCCACTATCACAGCAGGCAGTCCATTCTACACCCTAACCACTCTCTGAGGAAAGAACCTACCTCGGACATCCCTCCTACATCTCCCACCCCGAACCTTATAGTTATGCCCCGTTGTAACAGCTACATCCACCCGAGGAAATAGTCTCTGAACGTCCACTCTATCTATCCCCTCATTATCTTATAAACCTCTATTAAGTCGCCTCTCATCCTCCTCCGCTCCAAAGAGAAAAGCCCTAGCCCCCTCAACCTTTCCTCATAAGACCTAACCTGCAAACCAGGCAGCATCCTGGTAAATCTCCTTTGCACCCTTTCCAATGCTTCCACATCCTTCCTATGGTGAGGTGACCAGAACTGCTCACAATACTCCAAATGTGGTCTCACCAGGGTCATGTACAGTTGCAGCATAACCCCGCGGCTCTTAAACTCAATCCCCCTGTTAATAAATGCTAACACACTATAGGCCTTCTTCACGTCTCTATCCACTTGAATGGCAACCTTCAGAGATCTGTGGACATGAACCCCAAGATCTCTCTGTTCCTCCACATTCCTCAGATCCCTGCCGTTGACCCTGTAATCCGCATTCAAATTTTTTCCACCAAAATGAATCACCTCGCACTTATCAGGGTTAAACTCCATCTGCCATTTTTCAGCCCAGCTCTGCATCCTCTCAATGTCTCTTTGCAGCCTACAACAGCCCTCCACCTCATCCACTACTCCACCAATCTTGGTGTCATCAGCAAATTTACTGACCCACCCTTCAGCCCCCTCCTCCAAGTCATTGATAAAAATCACAAATAGCAGAGGACCCAGCACTGATCCCTGTGGTACACCGCTGGTAACTGGTCTCCAGTCTGAAAACATTCCATCCACCACCACCCTCTGTCTCCTATGTGATAGCCAGTTACTTAGCCAATTGGCCAAATTTCCCTCTATCCCACACCTCCTTACTTTCTTCATGAGCCGACCATGGGGAACCTTATCAAACGCCTTACTAAAATCCATGTATACGACATCAACTGCTCGACCTTCATCTACACACTTAGTTACCTCCTCAAAGAATTCAATCAAATTTGTGAGGCAAGACCTACCCTTCACGAATCCGTGTTGACTATCCCGGATTAAGCTGCATCTTTCCAAATGGTCATAAATCCTATCCTTCAGGACCTTTTCCATTATCTTCCCGATGACCGAAGTAAGATTAACTGGTCTATAATTACCAGGGTCATTCCTATTCCCTTTCTTGAACAGAGGAACAACATTCGCCACTCTCCAGTCCTCTGGCACTATCCCCGTGGACAGCAAGGACCCAAAGATCAAAGCCAAAGGCTCTGCAATCTCATCCCTTGCCTCCCAAAGAATCCTTGGATATATCCCATCTGGCCCAGGGGACTTGTCGAACCGAAGGTTTTTCAAAATTGCTAATACATCCTTCCTCAGAACATCTACCTCCTCCAGCCTACCCGCCCGAATCACACTCTCATCCTCAAAAACATGGCCCCTCTCCTCTGTGAACACTGAAGAAAAGTATTCATTCAACGTCTCTCCTATTTCTTCTGACTCCATGCACAAGTTCCCACTACTGTCCTTGACCGGCCCTAACCTCACCCTGGTCATTCTTTTATTTCTCACATAAGAGTAAAAAGCCTTGGGGGTTTTCCTTGATCCGACCCGCCAAGGACTTCTCATGCCCCCTCCTAGCTCTCCGAAGCCCTTTTTTCAGTTCATTCCTTGCTACCTTGTAACCCTCAAGCGACCCGACTGAACCTTGTTTTCTGATCCTTTGAGTGAGGTTCAGCTGCTTTCAGGTGTGTGGACCAGGTAGGGATGCCCTGTCCGGCTTAACAACTTCAAAACGTAACCGTGCCTGTGTGTGTCGGTTGGAAACGTGCAGGCGGCAGGATCTCAGTGCCGCGATGGCATTCCCGTTGTAATCCAGGAGCTTGCAGGCAGCTGGAAGGACCGTGGGGGCTTCTTAATGTCTGCGTGTGAGAGGAGATTGGCAGTGGCACCTGTGTCCAGCCTGAACTGGATGGGGCAGTGGTTGACCTTCATCACTGCTCGCCATTCGTCCTCGGGATCCACAGCGAGGATGGATTGGACTTGCGATGTGTCTGGTGTGGCATATTCACACGTTGTAATAATGTCCACACGGTAGGCGTTGTCCAGGCATTCAGCATCTGGATCCGTTGCCCTGCCGGGATCAGAATCCTGTCGGCGTTGTTGCACACTCCGGATGCGCCGTCGTCGGAATTGGGAGCGCTGGTTCCTGACTGGTGGTGCAGATCTGCACAGGGCTGCATAGTGCCCTGGCTTCCCGCAGTTTAAACAGCGTCTGCCTCTTGCAGGGCAGTGTTTCTTTAAATGGGCGGTGCCACAGTTCGAACACGTCATGACGTCGCCGTCCTAATGCTCAGTGCGTCGTTGCACATGCGCAGTGCGGTTCTCAAACATCTGCACCTGCGCAGTGCGGGTTTTGGCCGCTTCGTTATCCCGTTCGCATCGCGCATGCGTCGGGTCCCGGGAAGAGCGCGCAAAATGGCCGCTTTCGTCAATGTTGAGGCGCTGCATCCAGTAGATGGCCTGCACACTCTCCGCTTCGTGGGAGGCTAGTTTATCATTTTCTGCCGTTTTGTACTGGCAATAGCGATTTTCAGCGTGCTCATGCACTGTGCATGTTTCAATCGCCACTGGCAGGGTCATATACCTGATCTTCAGTAGCTGCTCTCTCAGACGATCAGAGTGAACTCCAAAAACAATTTGGTCTCTCATCATGGAGTCAGTGATATCACCGAAGTTGCAGGATTGCGCCAGCAGTCTAAGGTTAGTGAAATATGAGTTTAAGGATTTGTCTTTACATTGCAATCGCTGCTCGAATATGTAGCGCTCGAAGATTTTGTTGGTGTCAAACTTGTCCAGGATGGTCTGAAACTTTGTCTTGTCCTGGTCTTCGGCGAAGTGAAAGGAGTTGAATATTTCCAAGGCGTGATCACCCGCTGTGGTGAGGGGAAGAGCGATCTTCCATGCATCAGACGCACCATTGAGGTCTGAGCTTCGACGTAAAGCTGAAATTTCTGCTTGAACGTCCGCCAGTTGGCACTGAGATTGCCGGAGGTCCCGAGCTGGTGAGGAGCCGGAATCTTTTCCATTAGAACATAGAACATAGAACATAGAACAATACAGCGCAGTATAGGCCCTTCGGCCCACGATGTTGCACCGAAACAAAAGCCATCTAACCTACACTATGCCATTATCATCCATATGTTTATCCAATAAACTTTTAAATGCCCTCAATGTTGGCGAGTTCACTACTGTAGCAGGTAGGGCATTCCACGGCCTCACTACTCTTTGCGTAAAGAACCTACCTCTGACCTCTGTCCTATATCTATTACCCCTCAGTTTAAAGTTATGTCCCCTCGTGCCAGCCATTTCCATCAGCGGGAGAAGGCTCTCACTGTCCACCCTATCCAACCCCCTGATCATTTTGTATGCCTCTATTAAGTCTCCTCTTAACCTTCTTCTCTCCAACGAAAACAACCTCAAGTCCATCAGCCTTTCCTCATAAGATTTTCCCTCCATACCAGGCAACATCCTGGTAAATCTCCTCTGCACCTGCTCCAAAGCCTCCACGTCCTTCCTATAATGCGGTGACCAGAACTGTACGCAATACTCCAAATGCGGCCGTACCAGAGTTCTGTACAGCTGCAACATGACCTCCCGACTCCGGAACTCAATCCCTCTACCAATAAAGGCCAACACTCCATAGGCCTTCTTCACAACCCTATCAACCTGGGTGGCAACTTTCAGGGATCTATGTACATGGACACCTAGATCCCTCTGCTCATCCACACTTTCAAGAACTTTACCATTAGCCAAATATTCCGCATTCCTGTTATTCCTTCCAAAGTTAATCACCTCACACTTCTCTACATTAAACTCCATTTGCCACCTCTCAGCCCAGCTCTGCAGCTTATCTATATCCCTCTGTAACCTGCTACATCCTTCCACACTATCGACAACACCACCGACTTTAGTATCGTCTGCAAATTTACTCACCCACCCTTCTGCGCCTTCCTCTAGGTCATTGATAAAAATGACAAACAGCAACGGCCCCAGAACAGATCCTTGTGGTACTCCACTTGTGACTGTACTCCATTCTGAACATTTCCCATCAACCACCACCCTCTGTCTTCTTTCAGCTAGCCAATTTCTGATCCACATCTCTAAATCACCCTCAATCCCCAGCCTCCGTATTTTTTGCAATAGCCTACCGTGGGGAACCTTATCAAACGCTTTGCTGAAATCCATATACACCACATCAACTGCTCTACCCTCGTCTACCTGTTCAGTCACCTTCTCAAAGAACTCAATAAGGTTTGTGAGGCATGACCTACCCTTCACAAAGCCATGCTGACTATCCCTGATCATATTATTCCTATCTAGATGATTATAAATCTTGTCTCTTATAATCCCCTCCAAGACTTTACCCACTACAGACGTGAGGCTCACCGGTCTATAGTTGCCGGGGTTGTCTCTGCTCCCCTTTTTGAACAAAGGGACCACATTTGCTGTCCTCCAGTCCTCTGGCACTATTCCTGTAGCCAATGGTGACATAAAAATCAAAGCCAAAGGTCCAGCAATCTCTTCCCTGGCCTCCCAGAGAATCCTAGGATAAATCCCATCAGGCCCCGGGGACTTATCTATTTTCAGCCTGTCCAGAATTGCCAACACCTCTTCCTTACGTACCTCAATGCCATCTATTCTATTAGCCTGGGGCTCAGCATTCTCCTCCACAACATTATCTTTTTCCTGAGTGAATACTGACGAAAAATATTCATTTAGTATCTCGCCTATCTCTTCAGACTCCACACACAATTTCCCATCCCTGTCCTTGACTGGTCCTACTCTTTCCCTAGTCATTCGCTTATTCCTGACATACCTATAGAAAGCTTTTGGGTTTTCCTTGATCCTTCCTGCCAAATACTTCTCATGTCCCCTCCTTGCTCGTCTTAGCTCTCTCTTTAGATCCTTCCTCGCTACCTTGTAACTATCCATCGCCCCAACCGAAACTTCACACCTCATCTTCACATAGGCCTCCTTCTTCCTCTTAACAAGAGATTCCACTTCCTTGGTAAACCACGGTTCCCTCGCTCGACGCCTTCCTCCCTGTCTGACCGGTACATACTTATCAAGAACACGCAGTCGCTGATCCTTGAACAAGCCCCACTTATCCAGTGTGCCCAACACTTGCAGCCTACTTCTCCACCTTATCCCCCCCAAGTCACGTCTAATGGCATCATAATTGCCCTTCCCCCAGCTATATCTCTTGCCCTGCGGTGTATACTTATCCCTTTCCATCATTAACGTAAACGTCACCGAATTGTGGTCCCTGTCCCCAAAGTGCTCTCCTACCTCCAAATCCAACACCTGGCCTGGTTCATTACCCAAAACCAAATCCAACGTGGCCTCGCCTCTTGTTGGCCTGTCAACATATTGTTTCAGGAAACCCTCAAACAAAGAACAAAGAACAAAGAAATGTACAGCACAGGAACAGGCCCTTCGGCCCTCCAAGCCCGTGCCGACCATACTGCCCGACTAAACTACAATCTTCTACACTTCCTGGGTCCGTATCCTTCTATTCCCATCCTATTCATATATTTGTCAAGATGCCCCTTAAATGTCCCTATCGTCCCTGCCTCCACTACCTCCTCCGGTAGTGAGTTCCAGGCACCCACTACCCTCTGCGTAAAAAACTTGCCTCGTACATCTACTCTAAACTTTGCCCCTCTCACCTTAAACCTATGCCCCCTAGTAATTGACCCCTCTACCCTGGGGAAAAGCCTCTGACTATCCACTCTGTCTATGCCCCTCATAATTTTGTATACCTCTATCAGGTCGCCCCTCAACCTCCTTCGTTCCAGTGAGAACAAACCGAGTTTATTCAATCGCTCCTCATAGCTTATGCCCTCCATACCAGGCAACATTCTGGTAAATCTCTTCTGCACCCTCTCTAAAGCCTCCACATCCTTCTGGTAGTGTGGCGACCAGAATTGAACACTATACTCCAAGTGTGGCCTAACTAAGGTTCTATACAGCTGCAACATGACTTGCCAATTCTTATACTCAATGCCCCGGCCAATGAAGGCAAGCATGCCGTATGCCTTCTTGACTACCTTCTCCACCTGTGTAGCCCCTTTCAGTGATCTGTGGACCTGTACTCCTACACACACTGCACAAAAAACGACCCATCTATTGTACTCGAACTATATCTTTTCCAGTCAATATTTGGAAAGTTAAAGTCTCCCATAATAACTACCCTGTTACTTTCGCTCTTATCCAGAATCATCTTCGCCATCCTTTCCTCTGCATCCCTAGAACCAATAGGAGGCCAAAAAAAACTCCCAACAGGGTGACCTCTCCTTTCCTGTTTCTAACTTCAGCCCATACTACCTCGGAAGAAGAGTCCCCATCTAGCACCCTCTCCGCCACCGTAATACTGCTCTTGACTAGCAGCGCCACACCTCCCCCTCTTTTGCCTCCTTCTCTGAGCTTACTAAAACACCTAAACCCCGGAACCTGCAACATCCATTCCTGTCCCTGCTCTATCCATGTCTCCGAAATGGCCACAACATCGAAGTCCCAGGTACCAACCCATGCTGCCAGTTCCCCTACCTTGTTTCGTATACTCCTGGCATTGAAGTAGACACACTTCAAACCACCTACCTGAACACTGGCCCCCTCCTGCGACGTCAAATCTGTGCTCCTGACCTCTATACTCTCATTCTCCCTTACCCTAAAACTACAATCCAGGTTCCCATGCCCCTGCTGCATTAGTTTAAACCCCCCCAAAAAGCACTAACAAATCTCCCCCCCAGGATATTTGTGCCCCTCAGGTTCAGATGTAGACCATCCTGTCTGTAGAGGTCCCACCTTCCCCAGAACGAGCCCCAGTTATCCAGAAATCTGAATCCCTCCCGCCTGCACCATCCCTGTAGCCACGTGTTTAAATGCTCTCTCTCCCTATTCCTCCTCTCACTATCACGTGGCATGGGCAACAACCCAGAGATAACAACTCTGTTTGTTCTAGTTCTGAGCTTCCATCCTAGCTCCCTGAAAGCCTGCCTGACATCCTTGTCCCCTTTCCTACCTATGTCGTTAGTGCCAATGTGGACCACGACTTGGGGCTGCTCCCCCTCCCCCCTAAGGACCCGGAAAACACGATCCGAGACATCATGTACCCTTGCACCTGGGAGGCAACATACCAAACGTGAGTCACTCACGCTCCCACAAAATCTCCTATCTGTGCCCCTGACTATAGAGTACCCAATTACTAATGCTCTGCTCCTCTCCCCCCTTCCCTTCTGAGCAACAGGGACAGACTCCGTGCCAGAGGCCCGTACCCCATGGCTTACCCCTGGTAAGTCCCCCCCCCAACAAGTATCCAAAGCGGTATACTTGTTTCTCAGGGGAACGACCGCAGGGGATCCCTGCACTGACTGCTTTTTCCCAGTCCCTCTTACAGTTACCCACCTATCTCCAATCTTTGGTGTAACTAATTCCCTGAAGCTGCTATCTATGACCCCTTCTGCCTCCCGAATGATCCGAAGTTCTTCCAACTCCAGCTCCAGTTCCCTAACTCGGTCTTGGAGGAGCTGGAGATGGCAGCACTTCCTGCAGGTAAAATCAGCAGGTACACTAACTGCATCCCTCACCTCAAACATCCTGCAGGAGGAACATTGCACTCCCTTCCCTGCCATTCCTCTAACTTTCTACCAAGATCTGGCTAACAACTAAATTAAATTTTTTATTAAAAAAAATAATAATATAATACAATATGGTACTTACCTCAGACCAGTGGGTTTTATTATTAGGTTAGAGGAGGAGGGCGGGTGGGAGACACTACACGTGTAGTGTCTCGGGTTTCCTCTACACCAGAATTTATTGGTGAGGGTCTTCCCAGACGTCCGCGGGTCGACTTCCTGTTCCCGCCTAAAACACTAATTAAAAAAAAAAAAAAAATCTCAGCTCCTGCTGAAATTGACTAACCAGCCAGCTCCACTCCCGCCAAAATCGACTGGCCTGCCCCTGCAAAGACAAGTGCTTTTAAAAGTTGACTTACCTCCCAGCAGCCACTTCCGCACTGCTCCCGCTGAAACTGACTCACCAGCTGTTCTCACGCCGAAATCGACTGGCCTGCCCCTGCAAAGACAAGTGCTTTTAAAGGACAGACTTACCTCCCAGCAGCAACTTCCGCACTGCTCCCGCTGAAACTGACTCACCAGCTGTTCTCACGCCGAAATCGACTGGCCTGCCCCTGCAAAGACAAGTGCTTTTAAAGGACAGACTTACCTCCCAGCAACCACTTCCGCACTGCTCCCGCTGAAACTGACTCACCAGCTGTTCTCCCGCCGGGATATATTCGCTGGTCGTCACGGATCTTGCTGAGTTGAACAAACTAGATTGACCAGATTCCTGGTACCATGTTGTGTAATTTGGAATAACACAAGCTGCCACTTGATGCAGTTTTGAGTAAAAGATGCTCCAGACTTTGAAGTGAGTTCAATGTGTTTTATTGAACTATTAGCACAGTTCTCAATGAGTTCGACTCTCTGCTAATCTAAATGTAGTAACTCAGTCTAACTATCCCAGCCTTGCTCTAAGCCACCTGCTGGGGGGTGATGCTGAGGATACACCCTGTCTCACTCTGGTCTGTGGAAAGAGGCAGGGTGTGAGTGCCTCATCCCTTTTATAGTGAGATACCACCCCTCAGTGTCCTGACTGCTCATTGGTTGTGTCCTATTCTATGTATTCATTAGCTGCATGTTTGCGTATCATGACAGCAGCATCCCAGCATGCAGTCTGTCCGGCCCTGACAGAATTTCATATCTTTCAAATTGATCCCCTCTCATTTTTCTAAATTCAGTAATAGGCCCGGTTCTGCTGGGGTGCAACCTGTCCTGTTTGTACAGACCCCATCTCACCCAGAATCAGTCCCAGTGCCTCAGGAATCTTAATCGTCCCTCCTTCACCACCTCCCGCATTCACCAGGTCCATTCTCCTATTCCTGGCCTCACCAGCACTCACTCGCTAGGCTGGCACACCCGGGCAGTTTTGTTGGAATGTGGCATTGACAGATAAACCCCAATCACCCCAATAAACCCCAATCACTCCAATAAACCCCAATAAACCCCAATAAACCCCAATCACCCCAATAAACCCCAATCACCCCAATAAACCCCAATCCCCCAATAAACCCCAATCCCCCCAATAAACCCCAATCCCCCCAATAAAACCCAATCCCCCCAATAAACCCCAATCACTCCAATAAACCCCAATCACCCCAATAAACCCCAATCACCCCAATAAACCCCAATCCCCCCAATCCCCCCAATAAACCCCAATCCCCCCAATAAATCCCAATCCCCCCAATAAACCCCAATCACTCCAATAAACCCCAATCACCCCAATAAACCCCAATCACCCCAATAAACCCCAATCACCCCAATAAACCCCAATCACCCCAATAAACCCCAATCCCCCCAATAAACCCCAATCACCCCCAATAAACCCCAATCACCCCAATAAACCCCAATCACCCCAATAAACCCCAATCCCCCCAATAAACCCCAATCCCCCAATAAACCCCAATCACCCCAATAAACCCAAATAAACCCCAATCACTCCAATAAACCCCAATCACCCCAATAAACCCCAATCACCCCAATAAACCCCAATCCCCCCAATAAACCCCAATCACCCCAATAAACCCCAATCCCCCCAATAAACCCCAATCCCGCCAATAAACCCCAATCCCCCCAATAAATCCCAATCACCCCAATAAACCCCAATAAACCCCAATCACCCCAATAAACACCAATAAACCCCAATAAACCCCAATCACCCCAATAAACCCCAATCACCCCAATAAACCCCAACCCCCCATTGAACCCCAATCACCCCAATAAACCCCAATAAACCCCAATAAACCCCAATCCCCCAATAAACCCCAACCCCCCCAATAAACCCCAATCCCCCCAATAAACCCCAATCCCACCAATAAACCCCAATAAACCCCAATCACCCCAATAAACCCCAATCACCCCAATAAACCCCAATAAACCCCAATCACCCCAATAAAGCCCAATCACCCCAATAAACACCAATCACCCCAATAAACCCAATCACTCCAATAAACCCCAATCACCCCAATAAACCCCAATCACCCCAATAAACCCCAATCACTCCAATAAACCCCAATCACCCCAATAAACCCCAATCACCCCAATAAACCCCAATCACCCCAATAAACCCCAATCACTCCAATAAACCCCAATCACCCCAATAAACCCCAATAAACCCCTTCCACCCCAATAAACCCCAATCACCCCAATAAACCCCAATCCCCAAAATAAACCCCAATAATCCCCAATAAACCCGAATCACCCCAATAAACCCCAATAAACCCCAATAAACCCCAATCACCCAATAAACCCCAATCACCCCAATAAACCCCAATAAACCTCAATCACCCCAATAAACCCCAATCACCCCAATAAACCCCAATAAACCCCAATCACCCAATAAACCCCAATCACCCCAATAAACCCCAATAAACCCCAATCACCCCAATAAACCCCAATTACTCCAATAAACCCCAATCACTCCAATAAACCCCAATAAACCCCAATCACCCCAATAAACCCCAATCACCCCAATAAACCCCAATCACCCCAATAAACCCCAATCACCCCAATAAACCCCAATCACCCCAATAAACCCCAATCACCCAATAAACCCCAATCACTCCAATAAACCCCAATCACCCCAATAAACCCCAATCACCCCAATAAACCCCAATAAACCCCAATCCCCCCAATAAACCCCAATCCCCCCAATAAACCACAATCACCCCAATAAACTCCAATAAACCCCAATAAACCCCAATAAACCCCAATCACCCCAATAAATCCCAATAAACCCCAATAAACCCCAATCACCCAAACAAACCCCAATCACCCCAATCAACCCCAATAAACCCCAATCACCCCAATAAACCCCAATAAACCCCAATCCCCCCAATAAACCCCAATCCCCCCAATAAACGCCAATCCCCCAATAAACCCCAATCCGCCCAATAATCCCCAATCCCCCCAATAAACCCCAATAAACCCCAATAAACCCCAATCACCCCAACAAACCCCAATCACCCCAATCAACCCCAATAAACCCCAATCACCCCAATAAACCCCAATCACCCCAATAAACCCCAATCACCCCAATAAACCCCAATCTCCCCAATAAACCCCAATCCCCCCAATGAACCCCAATCACCCCAATAACCCCGAATAAACCCCAATAAACCCCAATAAACCCCAATCACCCCAATAAACCCCAATAAACCCCAATCCCCCCAATAAACCCCAATCCCCCCAATAAACCCCAATAAACCCCAAACACCCCAATAAACCCCAATCACCCCAATAAACCCCAATAAACCCCAATAAACCCCAATCACCCCAAAAAACCCCAATCACCCCAATAAACCCCAATCCCCCCAATGAACCCCAATCACCCCAATAATCCCCAATAATCCCCAATAAACCCCAATAAACCCCAATCCCCCAATAAACCCCAATCCCCCCAATAATCCCCAATCCCCCCAATAAACCCCAATAAACCCCAATAAACCCCAATCACCACAACAAACCCCAATCACCCCAATCAACCCCAATAAACCCCAATCACCCCAATAAACCCCAATCACCCCAATACATCCCAATAAATCCCAATAAACCCCAATCACCCCAATAAACCCCAATCACCCCAATAAACTCCAATCCCCCCAATAAACCCCAATCCCCCCAATAAACCCCAATCACCCCAACAAACCCCAATGGACCCCAATGAACCCCAATGAACCCCAAGAAACCCCAATAAACCCCAATAAACCCCAATCACCCCAATAAACCCCAATAAACCCCAATCACCCCAATAAACCCCAATCACCCCAATAAACCCAATCTCTCCAATAAACCCCAAACACCCCAATAAACCCCAATCACCCCAATAAACCCCAATCACCCCAATAAACCCCAATCCCTCCAATAAACCCCAATCACCCCAATAAACCCCAATCACTACAATAAACCCCAATCACCCCAATAAACCCCAATCACCCCAATAAACCCCAATCCCCCCAATAAACCCCAATCACCCCAATAAACCCCAATCACCCCAATAAACCCCAATCACCCCAATAAACCCCAATCACCCCAATAAACCCCAATCTCCCCAATAAACCCCAAACCCCCAATAAACCCCAATCACCCCAATAAACCCCAATAAACCCCAATAAACCCCAATCACCCCAATAAACCCCAATAAACCCCAATCCCCCCAATAAACCCCAATCCCCCAATAAACCCCAATCCCCCCAATAAACCCCAATAAACCCCAAACACCCCAATAAACCCCAATCACCCCAATAAACCCCAATAAACCCCAGTAAACCCCAATCACCCCAATAAACCCCAATCACCCCAATAAACCCCAATCCCCCAATGAACCCCAATCACCCCAATAATCCCCAATAATCCCCAATAAACCCCAATAAACCCCAATCCCCCAATAAACCCCAATCCCCCCAATAATCCCCAATCCCCCCAATAAACCCCAATAAACCCCAATAAACCCCAATCACCACAACAAACCCCAATCACCCCAATCAACCCCAATAAACCCCAATCACCCCAATAAACCCCAATCACCCCAATACATCCCAATAAATCCCAATAAACCCCAATCACCCCAATAAACCCCAAT
Source organism: Scyliorhinus torazame (assembly GCF_047496885.1). NCBI lineage: Eukaryota > Metazoa > Chordata > Chondrichthyes > Carcharhiniformes > Scyliorhinidae > Scyliorhinus > Scyliorhinus torazame. Next base: position 1,847,197 of record NC_092735.1, read on the forward strand.
CACCCCAATAAACTCCAATCCCCCCAATAAACCCCAATACCCCCAATAAACCCCAATCACCCCAACAAACCCCAATGGACCCCAATGAACCCCAATGAACCCCAAGAAACCCCAATAAACCCCAATAAACCCCAATCACCCCAATAAACCCCAATAAACCCCAATCACCCCAATAAACCCCAATCACCCCAATAAACCCAATCTCTCCAATAAACCCCAAACACCCCAATAAACCCCAATCACCCCAATAAACCCCAATCACCCCAATAAACCCCAATCCCTCCAATAAACCCCAATAAACCCCAATCACCCCAATAAACCCCAATCACTACAATAAACCCCAATCACCCCAATAAACCCCAATCCCCCCAATAAACCCCAATCCCCCCAATAAACCCCAATCACCCCAATAAACCCCAATCACCCCAATAAACCCCAATCCCCCCAATAAACCCCAATCACCCCAATAAACCCCAATCCCCCCAATAAACCCCAATAAACCCCAATAAACCCCAATCACCCCAATAAACCCCAATAAACCCCAATAAACCCCAATCACCCCAATAAACCCCAATCACCCCAATAAACCCCAATCCCCCCAATGAACCCCAATCACCCCAATCATCCCCAATAATCCCCAATAAACCCCAATAAACCCCAATCCCCCAATAAACCCCAATCCCCCCAATAATCCCCAATCCCCCCAATAAACCCCAATGAACCCCAATCACCACAACAAACCCCAATCACCCCAATCAACCCCAATAAACCCCAATCACCCCAATAAACCCCAATCACCCCAATAAATCCCAATAAACCCCAATAAACCCCAATCACCCCAATAAACCCCAATCACCCCAATAAACTCCAATCCCCCCAATAAACCCCAATCCCCCCAATAAACCCCAATCACCCCAACAAACCCCAATGGACCCCAATGAATCCCAATAAACCCCAATAAACCCCAATAAACCCCAATAAACCCCAATCACCCCAATAAACCCCAATAAACCCCAATCACCCCAATAAACCCCAATCACCCCAATAAACCCAATCTCTCCAATAAACCCCAAACACACCAATAAACCCCAATCACCCCAATAAACCCCAATCACCCCAATAAACCCCAATCACCCCAATAAACCCCAATCCCTCCAATAAACCCCAATAAACCCCAAGCACCCCAATAAACCCCAATCACTACAGTAAACCCCAATCACCCCAATAAACCCCAATCACCCCAATAAACCCCAATCCCCCCAATAAACCCCAATCACCCCAATAAACCCCAATCCCTCCAATAAACCCCAATCCCCTCAATAAACCCCAATCACCCCAATAAACCCCAATCACCCCAATAAACCCCAATCACCCCAATAAACCCCAATCACCCCAATAAACCCCAATCCCCCCAATCTCCCCAATAAACCCCAATCCCCCCAATAAACCCCAATCCCCCCAATAAACCCCAATCCCCCCAATAAACCCCAATCACCCCAATAACCCCAATAAACCCCAATCACTCCAATAAACCCCAATCACCCCAATAAACCCCAATCACCCGAATAAACCCCAATCCCCCCAATCCCCCCAATAAACCCCAATCCCCCCAATAAACCCCAATCCACCCAATAAACCCCAATCCCCCCAATAAACCCCAATCACCCCAATAAACCCCAATCACTCCAATAAACCCCAATCACCACAATAAACCCCAATCCCCCCAATAAACCCCAATCACCCCAATAAACCCCAATCACTCCAATAAACCCCAATCACCCCAATAAACCCCAATCACCCCAATAAACCCCAATCCCCCAATCCCCCCAATAAACCCCAACCCCCCCAATAAACCCCAATCCCCCCAATAAACCCCAATCCCCCCAATAAACCCCAATCACCCCAATAAACCCCAATAAACCCCAATCACTCCAATAAACCCAAATCACCCCAATAAACCCCAATCCCCCCAATACACCCCAATCACCCCAATAAACCCCAATCACTCCAATAAACCCCAATCACCCCAATAAACCCCAATCACCCCAATAACCCCTATCCCCCCAATAAACCCCAATCACCCCAATAAATCCCAATAAACCCCAATAAACGGCAATCACCCCAATAAACCCCAATCACCCCAATAAATCCCAACCCCCCCATTGAACCCCAATCACCCCAATAAACCCCAATAAACCCCAATAAACCCCAATCCCCCAATAAACCCCAACCCCCCAATAAACCCCAATCCCCCCAATAAACCCCAATCCCCCCAATAAACCCCAATAAACCCCAATCACCCCAATAAACCCCAATAAACACCAATCACCCCAATAAACCCCAATAAACCCCAATCACCCCAATAAACCCCAATCACCCCAATAAACCCAATCTCTCCAATAAACCCCAAACACCCCAATAAACCCCTATCACCCCAATAAACCCCAATCACCCCAATAAACCCCAATCCCTCCAATAAACCCCAATAAACCCCAATCACCCCAATTAACCCCAATCACTACAATAAACCCCAATCACCCCAATAAACCCCAATCCCCCCAATAAACCCCAATCCCCCCAATAAACCCCAATCACCCCAATAAACCCCAATCACCCCAATAAACCCCAATCACCCCAATAAACCCCAATCACCCCAATAAACCCCAATCCCCCCAATAAACCCCAATAAACCCCAATAAACCCCAATAAACCCCAATCACCCCAATAAACCCCAATAAACCCCAATAAACCCCAATAAACCCCAATCACCCCAATAAACCCCAATCACCCCAATAAACCCCAATCCCCCCAATGAACCCCAATCACCCCAATAATCCCCAATAATCCCCAATAAACCCCAATAAACCCCAATCCCCCAATAAACCCCAATCCCCCCAATAATCCCCAATCCCCCCAATAAACCCCAATAAACCCCAATCACCACAACAAACCCCAATCACCCCAATCAACCCCAATAAACACCAATCACCCCAATAAACCCCAATCACCCCAATAAATCCCAATAAACCCCAATAAACCCCAATCACCCCAATAAACCCCAATCACCCCAATAAACTCCAATCACCCCAATAAACCCCAATCCCCCCAATAAACCCCAATCACCCCAACAAACCCCAATGGACCCCAATGAATCCCAATAAACCCCAATAAACCCCAATAAACCCCAATAAACCCCAATCACCCCAATAAACCCCAATAAACCCCAATCACCCCAATAAACCCCAATCACCCCAATAAACCCAATCTCTCCAATAAACCCCAAACACACCAATAAACCCCAATCACCCCAATAAACCCCAATCACCCCAATAAACCCCAATCACCCCAATAAACCCCAATCCCTCCAATAAACCCCAATAAACCCCAAGCACCCCAATAAACCCCAATCACTACAGTAAACCCCAATCACCCCAATAAACCCCAATCACCCCAATAAACCCCAATCCCCCCAATAAACCCCAATCACCCCAATAAACCCCAATCCCTCCAATAAACCCCAATCCCCTCAATAAACCCCAATCACCCCAATAAACCCCAATCACCCCAATAAACCCCAATCACCCCAATAAACCCCAATCACCCCAATAAACCCCAATCCCCCCAATCTCCCCAATAAACCCCAATCCCCCCAATAAACCCCAATCCCCCCAATAAACCCCAATCCCCCCAATAAACCCCAATCACCCCAATAACCCCAATAAACCCCAATCACTCCAATAAACCCCAATCACCCCAATAAACCCCAATCACCCGAATAAACCCCAATCCCCCCAATCCCCCCAATAAACCCCAATCCCCCCAATAAACCCCAATCCACCCAATAAGCCCCAATCCCCCCAATAAACCCCAATCACCCCAATAAACCCCAATCACTCCAATAAACCCCAATCACTCCAATAAACCCCAATCACCCCAATAAACCCAATCTCTCCAATAAACCCCAAACACACCAATAAACCCCAATCACCCCAATAAACCCCAATCACCCCAATAAACCCCAATCACCCCAATAAACCCCAATCCCTCCAATAAACCCCAATAAACCCCAAGCACCCCAATAAACCCCAATCACTACAGTAAACCCCAATCACCCCAATAAACCCCAATCACCCCAATAAACCCCAATCCCCCCAATAAACCCCAATCACCCCAATAAACCCCAATCCCTCCAATAAACCCCAATCCCCTCAATAAACCCCAATCACCCCAATATACCCCAATCACCCCAATAAACCCCAATCACCCCAATAAACCCCAATCACCCCAATAAACCCCAATCACCCCAATAAACCCCAATCCCCCCAATCTCCCCAATAAACCCCAATCCCCCCAATAAACCCCAATCCCCCCAATAAACCCCAATCCCCCCAATAAACCCCAATCACCCCAATAACCCCAATAAACCCCAATCACTCCAATAAACCCCAATCACCCCAATAAACCCCAATCACCCGAATAAACCCCAATCCCCCCAATCCCCCCAATAAACCCCAATCCCCCCAATAAACCCCAATCCACCCAATAAACCCCAATCCCCCCAATAAACCCCAATCACCCCAATAAACCCCAATCACTCCAATAAACCCCAATCACCACAATAAACCCCAATCCCCCCAATAAACCCCAATCACCCCAATAAACCCCAATCACTCCAATAAACCACAATCACCCCAATAAACCCCAATCACCCCAATAAACCCCAATCCCCCCAATCCCCCCAATAAACCCCAACCCCCCCAATAAACCCCAATCCCCCCAATAAACCCCAATCCCCTCAATAAACCCCAATCACCCCAATAAACCCCAATAAACCCCAATCCCCCCAATACACCCCAATCACCCCAATAAACCCCAATCACTCCAATAAACCCCAATCACCCCAATAAACCCCAATCACCCCAATAACCCCTATCCCCCCAATAAACCCCAATCACCCCAATAAATCCCAATAAACCCCAATAAACGGCAATCACCCCAATAAACCCCAATCACCCCAATAAACCCCAACCCCCCCATTGAACCCCAATCACCCCAATAAACCCCAATAAACCCCAATCCCCCAATAAACCCCAACCCCCCAATAAACCCCAATCCCCCCAATAAACCCCAATCCCCCCAATAAACCCCAATAAACCCCAATCACCCCAATAAACCCCAATAAACCCCAATCACCCCAATAAATCCCAATAAACCCCAATCACCCCAATAAACCCCAATCACCCCAATAAACCCCAATCACCCTAATAAACCCAATCACTCCAATAAACCTCAATCACCCCAATAAACCCCAATCACCCCAATAAACCGCAATCACTCCAATAAACCCCAATAAACCCCTATCACCCCAATAAACCCCAATAAACCCCAATCACTCCAATAAACCCCAATCACCCCAATAAACCCCAATCACCCCAATAAACCCCAATCCCCCCAATAAACCCCAATCCCCCCAATAAACCCCAATCCCCCCAATAAACCCCAATAAACCCCAATCCCCCCAATCCCCCCAATAAACCCCAATCCCCCAATAAACCCCAATCCCCCCAATAAACCCCAATCACCCCAATAAACCCCAATCACCCCAATAAACCCCAATCACCCCAATAAACCCCAATCCCCCCAATAAACACCAATCACCCCAATAAACCCCAATCACCCCAATAAATCCCAATCACCCCAATAAACCCCAATCCCCCCAATAAACCCCAATCACCCCAATGAACCCCAATCACTCCAATAAACCCCAATAAACCCCAATCACCCCAATAAACCCCAATCACTCCAATAAACCCCAATCACCGCAATAAACCCCAATCACCCCAATAAACCCCAATCCACCCAATCCCCCCAATAAACCCCAATCCCCCCAATAAACCCAAATCCCCCCAATAAACCCCAGTCCCGCCAATAAACCCCAATCCCCCCAATAAACCCCAATCAGCCCAATATACCCCAATATACCCCAATCACTCCAATAAACCCAAATCACCCCAATAAACCCCAATCCCCCAATAAACCCCAATCACCCCAATAATCCGCAATCACTCCAATAAACCCCAATCACCCCAATAAACACAAATCACCCCAATAAACCCCAATAAACCCCAATCACTCCAATAATCCCCAATCACCCCAATAAGCCCCAATCACCCCAATAAACCCCAATCCCCCCAATAAACCCCAATCACCCCAATAAACCCCAATAAACCCCAATCACCCCAATAAACCCCAATCACCCCAATAAACCCCAACCCCCCATTGAACCCCAATCACCCCAATAAACCCCAATAAACCCCAATCCCCCAATAAACCCCAAGCCCCCAATAAACCCCAATCCCCCCAAAGAACCCCAATCCCCCCAATAAACCCCAATAAACCCCAATACACCCCAATAAACCCCAATAACCCCAATAAACCCCAATAAACCCCAATCACCCCAATAAACCCCAATCACCCCTATAAACCACAATCACTCCAAAAAACCCCAATAAACCCCAATCACCCCAATAAACCCCAATCACTCCAATAAACCCCAATCACCCCAATAAACCCCAATCACCCCAATAAACCCCAATCCCCCCAATAAACCCCAATCACCACAATAAACCCCAATCCCCCCAATAAACCCCAATCCCCCCAATAAACCCCAATCCCCCCAATAAACCCCAATAAACCCCAATCACCCCAATAAACCCCAATACACCCCAATAAACCCCAATAAACCCCAATCACCCCAATAAACCCCAATCACCCCAATAAACCCCAATCCCCCCAATGAACCCCAATCACCCCAATAAACCCCAACAAACCCCAATAATCCCCAATCCCCCAATAAACCCCAATCCCCCCAATAAACCCCAATCCCCCCAATAAACCCCAATCCCCCCAATAAACCCCAATAAACCCCAATAAACCCCAATCACCCCAATAAACCCCAATCACCCCAATAAACCCCAATAAACCCCAATCACCCCAATAAACCCCAATAAATCCCAATAAACCCCAATAAACCCCAATCACCCCAATAAACCCCAATCACCCCAATAAACCCCAATCCCCCCAATAAACCCCAATCCCCCAATAAACCCCAATCACCCCAACAAACCCCAATAAACCCCAATGAACCCCAATAAACCCCAATCACCCCAATAAACCCCAATCACCCCCAATAAACCCCAATCACCCCAATAAACCCAATCCCCCCAATGAACCCCAATCACCCCAATAAACCCCAATAAACCCCAATAAACCCCAATAAACCCCAATCCCCCAATAAACCCCAATCCCCCCAATAAACCCCAATCCCCCAATAAACCCCAATAAACCCCAATAAACCCCAATAAACCCCAATCACCCCAATAAACCCCAATCACCCCAATAATCCCCAATAAACCCCAATCACCCCAATAAAACCCAATAAATCCCAATAAACCCTAATAAACCCCAATCACCCCAATAAACCCCAATCACCCCAATAAACCCCAATCCCCCCAATAAACCCCAATCCTCCCAATAAACCCCAATCACCCCAACAAACCCCAATAAACCCCAATGAACCCCAATAAACCCCAATAAACCCCAATAAACCCCAATCACCCCAATAAACCCCAATCACCCCAATAAACCCAATCACTCCAATAAACCCCAATCACCCCAATAAACCCCAATCACCCCAATAAACCCCAATCACCCCAATAAACCCCAATAAACCCCAATCACCCCAATAAACCCCAATCACTACAATAAACCCCAATCACCCCAATAAACCCCAATCACCCCAATAAACCCCAATCCCCCAATAAACCCCAATCACCCCAATAAACACCAATCACCCCAATAAACCCCAATCACCCCAATAAACCCCAATCACCCCAATAAACCCCAATCCCCCAATAAACACCAATCACCCCAATAAACCCCAATTAGCCCAATAGACCCCAATCCCCCCAATAAACCCCAATCCCCCCAATAAACCCCAATCACCCCAATAAACCCCAATCACCCCAATAAACCCCAATCACACCAATAAACCCCAATCACCCCAATAAACCCCAATCACACCAATAAACCCCAATCACCCCAATAAACCCCAATCCCCCCACTAAACCCCAATCACCCCAATAAACCCCAATCACTCCAATAAACCCCAATAAACCCCAATCCATCCAATCCCCCCAATAAACCCAAATCCCCCCAATAAACCCCAATCCCCCCAATAAACCCCAATCACCCCACTAAACCCAAATCACCCCAATCACCCCAATAAACCCCAATCACCCCAATAAACCCCATCACCCCAATAAACCAAAATCCCCCCAATAAACCAAATTCACCCAAAAATAAACCCCAATCACCCAAATAAACCCCAATCACCACAATAAACCCCAATCCCCCCAATAAACCCCAATCACCCCAATAAAGCCCAATCACTCCAATAAACCCCAATAAACCCCAATCACCCCAATAAACCCCAATCACTCCAATAAACCCCAATCACCCCAATAAACCCCAATCACCCCAATAACCCCCAATCCCCCAATAAACCCCAATCCCCCCAATAAACCCCAATCCACCCAATAAACACCAATCCCCCCAATAAACCACAATCCCCCCAATAAACCACAATCACCCCAATAAACCCCAATAAACCCCAATCACTCCAATAAACCCAAATCACCCCAATAAACCCCAATCCCCCCAATAAACGCCAATCACCCTAATAAACCCCAATAAACCCCAATCACTCCAATAAACCCCAATATCACCAATAAACCCCAATCACCCCAATAAACCCCAATCCCCCCCAAAAATCCCCAATAACCCCAATAAACCCCAATAAACCCCAATAAATCCCAATAAACTCCAATCACCCCAATAAACCCCAATCACCCCAATAAACCCCAACCCCCCCATTGAACCCCAATCACCCCAATAAACTCCAATAAACCCCAATAAACCCCAATCCCCCAATAAACCCCAACCCCCCAATAAACCCCAATCCCCCCAATAAACCCCAATCCCCCAATAAACCCCAATAAACCCCAATCACCCCAATAAACCCCAATAAAACCCAATCACCCCCAATAAATCCCAATCACCCCAATAAACCCCAATCACCCCAATAAACCCAATCACTCCAATAAACCCCAATCACCCCAATAAACCCCAATCACCCCAATAAACCCCAATCACTCCAATAAACCCCAATAAACCCCAATCACCCCAATAAACCCCAATAAACCCCAATCACTCCAATAAACCCCAATCACCCCAATAAACACCAATCACCCCAATAAACCTCAATCCCCCCAATAAACCCCAATCACCCCAATAAACCCAAATCACCCCAATAAACACCAATCACCCCAATAAACCCCAATCACCCCAATAAACCCTAATCACCCCAATAAACCCCAATCACCCCAATAAACCCCAATCCCCCCAATAAACCCCAATCACCCCAATAAACCCCAATCACCCCAATAAACCCCAATCCCCCCAATAAACCCCAATCAGCCCAATAAACCCCAATCACTCCAATAAACCCCAATCACCCCAATAAACCCCAATCACTCCAATAAACCCCAATCACTCCAATAAACCCCAATAAACCCCAATCACCCAATAAACCCCAATCCCCCAATAAACCCCAATCCCCCCAATAAACCCCAATAAACCCCAATAAACCCCAATAAACCCCAATAAACCCCAATCACCCCAATAAACCCCAATAAACCCCAATAAACCCCAATCACCCAAACAAACCCTAATCACCCCAATAAAACCCAATCACCCCAATAAACCCCAATCACTCCAATAAACCCCAATCACCCCAATAAACCCCAATCACTCCAATAAACCCCAATCACTCCAATAAACCCCAATCACCCCAATAAACCCCAATCACCCCAATAAACCCCAATCACCCCAATAAACCCCAATCACTCCAATAAACCCCAATCACCCCAATAAACCCCAATCACCCCAATAAACCCCAATCACCCCAATAAACCCCAATAAACCCCAATCACCCCAATAAACCCCAATAAACCCCAATCACTCCAATAAACCCCAATCACCCCAATAAACCCCAATCACCCCAATAAACCCCAATCCCCCAATAAACCCCAATCACCCCAATAAACCCCAATCACCCCAATAAACCCCAATCACCCCAATAAACCCCAATCCCCCCAATAAACTCCAATCACCCCAATAAACCCCAATCACCCCAATAAACCCCAATAAACCCCAATAAACCCCAATCCCCCCAATAAACCCCAATCCCCCCAATAAACCCCAATCACCCCAATAAACCTCAATAAACCCCAATAAACCCCAATCACCCCAATAAATCCCAATAAACCCCAATAAACCCCAATCACCCCAATAAACCCCAATCACCACAATAAACCCCAATCACCTCAATAAACCCCAATCCCCCCAATAAACCCCAATCCCCCCAATAAACCCCAATCACTCCAATAAACCCCAATAAACCCTAATCACCCCAATAAACCCCAATCCCCCAATGAACCCCAATCACCCCAATAAACCCCAATAAACCCCAATAAACCCCAATCCCCCAATAAACCCCAATCCCCCCAATAAACCCCAATCCCCCAATAAACCCCAATAAATCCCAATAAGACCCAATAAACCCCAATCACCCCAATAAACCCCAATAAACCCCAATCACCCCAATAAACCCCAATCACCCCAATAAACCCCAATCCCCCCAATGAACTCCAATCACCCCAATAAACCCCAATAAACACCAATAAACCCCAATAACCCCAATTCCCCAATAAACCCCAATCCCCCCAATAAACCCCAATCCCCCAATAAACCCCAATAAATCCCAATAAGACCCAATAAACCCCAATCACCCCAATAAACCCCAATAAACCCCAATCACCCCAATAAACCCCAATCACCCCAATAAACCCCAATCCCCCCAATGAACTCCAATCACCCCAATAAACCCCAATAAACACCAATAAACCCCAATAACCCCAATTCCCCAATAAACCCCAATCCCCCCAATAAACCCCAATCCCCCCAATGAACCCCAATCCCCCCAATAAACCCCAATAAACCCCAATAAACCCAATCACCCCAATAAACCCCAATCACCCCAATAAACCCCAATCACCCCAATAAACCCCAATCACCCCAATAAATCCCAATAAACCCCAATAAACCCCAATCACCCAAATAAACCCCAATCCCCCCAATAAACCCCAATCCCCCCAATAAACCCCAATCACCCCAACAAACCCCAATAAACCCCAATAAATCCCAATAAACCCCAATCACCCCAATAAACCCCAATCACCCCAATAAACCCCAATCACCACAATAAACCCAATCACTCCAAGAAACCCCAATCACCCCAATAAACCCCAATCACCCCAATAAACCCCAATCACCCCAATAAACCCAAATCCCTCCAATAAACCCCAATAAACCCCAATCACCCCAATAAACCCCAATAAACCCCAATCACTACAATAAACCCCAATCACCCCAATAAACCCCAATCACCCCAATAAACCCCAATCCCCCCAATAAACCCCAATCACCCCAATAAACACCAATCACCCGAATAAGCCCCAATCACCCCAATAAACCCCAATCACCCCAATAAACCCCAATCCCCCAATAAACCCCAATCCCCCCAATAAACCCCAATCACCCCAATAAACCCCAATCACCCCAATAAACCCCAATCACCCCAATAGCCCCCAATCACGCCAATAAACCCCAATAAACCCCAATCCCCCCAATCCCCCCAATAAACCCCAATCCCCCCAATAAACCCCAATCCCCCCAATAAACCCCAATCCCCCCAATAAACCCCAATCACCCCAATAAACCCCAATAAACCCCAATCACTCCAATAAACCCCAATCACCCCAATAAACCCCAACCACTCCAATAAACCCCAAGAAACCCTAATAAACCCCAATCACCCCAATAAACCCCAATAAACCCCAATCACTCCAATAAACCCCAATCCCCCAATAGACCCCAATCCCCCCAATAAACCCCAATCACCCCAATAACCCCAATAAACCCCAATCACTCCAATAAACCCCAATCACCCCAATAAACCCCAATCACCCCAATAAACCCCAATCCCCCCAATCCCCCCAATAAACCCCAATCCCCCCAATAAACCCCAATCCCCCCAATAAACCCCAATCCCCCCAATAAACCCCAATCACCCCAATAAACCCCAATACACCCCAATCACTCCAATAAACCCCAATCACCCCAATAAACCCCAATCCCCCCAATAAACCCCAATCACCCCAATAAACCACAATCACTCCAATAAACCCCAATCACCCCAATAAACCCCAATCACCCCAATAAACCCCAATCACTCCAATAAACCCCAATCACCCCAATAAACCCCAATCCCCCCAATCCCCCCAATAAACCCCAATCCCCCCAATAAACCCCAATCCCCCCAATAAACCCCAATCACTCCAATAAACCCCAATCACCCCAATAAACCCCAATCAACCCAATCAGCCCAATAAACCCCAATCACCCCAATAAACCCCAATCACCCCAATAAACCCCAATCCCCCCAATAATCCCCAATCCCCCCAATAAACCCCAATCACCCCAACAAACCCCAATAAACCCCAATAAACCCCAATAAACCCCAATCACCCCAATAAACCCCTATCCCCCCAAATAACCCCAATCACCCCAATAAACACCAATAAACCCCAATAAACCCCAATCCCCCAATAAACCCCAAACCCCCCAATAAACCCCAATCCCCCCAATAAACCCCAATCCCCCCAATAAACCCCAATAAACCCCAATAAACCACAATCACCCCAATAAACCCCAATAAACCCCAATAAACCCCAATCACCCCAATAAACCCCAATCACCCCAATAAACCCCAATCCCCCCAATGAACCCCAATCACCCCAATAAACCCCAATAAACACCAATAAACCCCAATAACCCCAATCACTCCAATAAACCCCAATCACCCCAATAAACCCCAACCACTCCAATAAACCCCAATAAACCCTAATAAACCCCAATCACCCCAATAAACCCCAATAAACCCCAATCACTCCAATAAACCCCAATCCCCCAATAGACCCCAATCCCCCCAATAAACCCCAATCACCCCAATAACCCCAATAAACCCCAATAACTCCAATAAACCCCAATCACCCCAATAAACCCCAATCACCCCAATAAACCCCAATCCCCCCAATCCCCCCAATAAACCCCAATCCCCCCAATAAACCCCAATCCCCCCAATAAACCCCAATCCCCCCAATAAACCCCAATCACCCCAATAAACCCCAATAAACCCCAATCACTCCAATAAACCCCAATCACCCCAATAAACCCCAATCCCCCCAATAAACCCCAATCACCCCAATAAACCACAATCACTCCAATAAACCCCAATCACCCCAATAAACCCCAATCACCCCAATAAACCCCAATCACTCCAATAAACCACAATCACCCCAATAAACCCCTATCCCCCCAATCCCCCCAATAAACCCCAATCCCCCCAATAAACCCCAATCCCCCCAATAAACCCCAATCACTCCAATAAACCCCAATCACCCCAATAAACCACAATCAACCCAATCAGCCCAATAAACCCCAATCACCCCAATAAACCCCAAACACCCCAATAAACCCCAATCCCCCAATAATCCCCAATCCCCCCAATAAACCCCAATCACCCCAACAAACCCCAATAAACCCCAATAAACCCCAATAAACCCCAATAAACCCCAATCACCCCAATAAACCCCTATCCCCCCAAATAACCCCAATCACCCCAATAAACACCAATAAACCCCAATAAACCCCAATCCCCCAATAAACCCCAATCCCCCCAATAAACCCCAATCCCCCCAATAAACCCCAATAAACCCCAATAAACCCCAATAAACCCCAATAAACCACAATCACCCCAATAAACCCCAATAAACCCCAATAAACCCCAATCACCCCAATAAACCCCAATCACCCCAATAAAACCCAATCCCCCCAATGAACCCCAATCACCCCAATAAACCCCAATAAACACCAATAAACCCCAATAACCCCAATCCCCCAATAAACCCCAATCCCCCAATAAACCCCAATCCCCCCATTAAACCCCAACACCCCCAATAAACCCCAATAAACCCCAATAAACCCCAATCAACCCAATAAACCCCAATAAACCCCAATAAACCCCAATCACCGCAATAAACCCCAATCACCCCAATAAACCCCAATAAACCCAATTACTCCAATAAACCCCAATCACCCCAATAAACCCCAATCACCCCAATAAACCCCAATCACCCCAATAAACCCCAATCCCTCCAATAAACCCCAATAAACCCCAATCACCCCAATAAACCCCAATAAAACCCAATCACTACAATAAACCCCAATCACCCCAATAAACCCCAATCACCCCAATAAACCCCAATCCCCCAACAAACCCCAATCACCCCAATAAACACCAATCACCCGAATAAGCCCCAATCACCCCAATAAACCCCAATAAACCCCAATCCCCCAATAAACACCAATCACCCCAATAAACCCCAATCACCCCAATAATCCCCAATCACCCCAATAAACCCCAATCCCCCCAATAAACCCCAATCACCCCAATAAACCCCAATCACCCCAATAAACCCCAATCACCCCAATAGACCCCAATCACGCCAATAAACCCCAATCACCCCAATAAACCCCAATCCCCCCAATAAACCCCAATCACCCCAATAAACCCCAACCACTCCAATAAACCCCAATAAACCCCAATAAACCCCAATCACCCCAATAAACCCCAATAAACCCCAATCATTCCAATAAACCCCAATCACCCCAATAAACCCCAATCACCCCAATAAACCCCAATCCCCCCAATCTCCCCAATAAACCCCAATCCCCCCAATAAACCCCAATCCCCCAATAAACCCCAATCCCCCCAATAAACCCCAATCACCCCAATAACCCCAATAAACCCCAATCACCCCAATAAACCCCAATAAACCCCAATAAACCCCAATCACCCCAATAAACCCCAATCACCCCAATAAACCCCAACCCCCCCATTGAACCCAAATCACCCCAATAAAACCCAATAAACCCCAATCCCCCAATAAACCCCAACCCCCCAATAAACCCCAATCCCCCCAATAAACCCCAATCCCCCCAATAAACCCCAATAAACCCCAATAAACCCCAATCACCCCAATAAACCCCAATAAACTCCAATCCCCCCAACAAACCCAATCACCCCAATAAACACCAATCACCCGAATAAGCCCCAATCACCCCAATAAACCCCAATCACCCCAATAAACCCCAATCCCCCAATAAACACCAATCACCCCAATAAACCCCAATCACCCCAATAATCCCCAATCACCCCAATAAACCCCAATCCCCCAATAAACCCCAATCACCCCAATAAACCCCAATCACCCCAATAAAACCCAATCACCCCAATAAACCCCAATCACCCCAATAGACCACAATCACGCCAATAAACCCCAATCACCCCAATAAACCCCAATCCCCCCAATAAACCCCAATCACCCCAATAAACCCCAACCACTCCAATAAACCCCAATAAACCCCAATAAACCCCAATCACCCCAATACACCCCAATAAACCCCAATCACTCCAATAAACCCCAATCACCCCAATAAACCCCAATCACCCCAATAAACCCCAATCCCCCCAATCTCCCCAATAAACCCCAATCCCCCCAATAAACCCCAATCCCCCAATAAACCCCAATCCCCCCAATAAACCCCAATCACCCCAATAACACCAATAAACCCCAATCACTCCAATAAACCCCAAAATACCCCAATAAACCCCAATCCCCCCAATAAACCCCAATCCCCCCAATAAACCCCAATCCCCCCAATAAACCCCAATCACTCCAATAAACCCCAATCACCCCACTAAACCCCAATCACCCCAATCACCCCAATAAACCCCAATCACCCCAATAAACCCCATCACCCCAATAAATCCCAATCCCCCCAATAAACCCCATTCACCCAAAAATAAACCCCAATCACCCCAATAAACTCCAATCACCACAATAAACCCCAATCCCCCCAATAAACCCCATTCACCCCAACAAACCCCAATCACTCCAATAAACCCCAATAAACCCCAACCACCCCAATAAACCCCAATCACTCCAATAAACCCCAATCACCCCAGTAAACCCCAATCACCCCAATAAACCCCAATACTCCCAATCCCCCAATAAACCCCAATCCCCCCAATAAACCCCAGAACCCCCAATAAACACCAATCCCCCAATAAACCCCAATCCACCCAATAAACCCCAATCACCCCAATAAACCCCAATCACTCCAATAAACCCAAATCACCCCAATAAACCCCAATCCCCCCAATAAACGCCAATCACCCCAATAAACCCCAATAAACCCCAATCACCCCAATAAACCCCAATCACCCCAATAAACCCCAACCCCCCCATTGAACCCAAATCACCCCAATAAAACCCAATAAACCCCAATCCCCCAATAAACCCCAACCCCCCCAATAAACCCCAATCCCCCCAATAAACCCCAATCCCCCCAATAAACCCCAATAAACCCCAATAAACCCCAATCACCCCAATAAACCCCAATAAACTCCAATCCCCCCAACAAACCCCAATCACCCCAATAAACACCAATCACCCGAATAAGCCCCAATCACCCCAATAAACCCCAATCACCCCAATAAACCCCAATCCCCCAATAAACACCAATCACCCCAATAAACCCCAATCACCCCAATAATCCCCAATCACCCCAATAAACCCCAATCCCCCAATAAACCCCAATCACCCCAATAAACCCCAATCACCCCAATAAAACCCAATCACCCCAATAAACCCCAATCACCCCAATAGACCACAATCACGCCAATAAACCCCAATCACCCCAATAAACCCCAATCCCCCCAATAAACCCCAATCACCCCAATAAACCCCAACCACTCCAATAAACCCCAATAAACCCCAATAAACACCAATCACCCCAATACACCCCAATAAACCCCAATCACTCCAATAAACCCCAATCACCCCAATAAACCCCAATCACCCCAATAAACCCCAATCCCCCCAATCTCCCCAATAAACCCCAATCCCCCCAATAAACCCCAATCCCCCAATAAACCCCAATCCCCCCAATAAACCCCAATCACCCCAATAACACCAATAAACCCCAATCACTCCAATAAACCCCAAAATACCCCAATAAACCCCAATCCCCCCAATAAACCCCAATCCCCCCAATAAACCCCAATCCCCCCAATAAACCCCAATCACTCCAATAAACCCCAATCACCCCACTAAACCCCAATCACCCCAATCACCCCAATAAACCCCAATCACCCCAATAAACCCCATCACCCCAATAAATCCCAATCCCCCCAATAAACCCCATTCACCCAAAAATAAACCCCAATCACCCCAATAAACCCCAATCACCACAATAAACCCCAATCCCCCCAATAAACCCCATTCACCCCAATAAACCCCAATCACTCCAATAAACCCCAATAAACCCCAACCACCCCAATAAACCCCAATCACTCCAATAAACCCCAATCACCCCAGTAAACCCCAATCACCCCAATAAACCCCAATCCTCCCAATCCCCCAATAAACCCCAATCCCCCCAATAAACCCCAGAACCCCCAATAAACACCAATCCCCCCAATAAACCCCAATCCCCCCAATAAACCCCAATTACCCCAATAAACCCCAATAAACCCCAATCACTCCAATAAACCCAAGTCACCCCAATAAACCCCAATCCCCCCAATAAACGCCAATCACCCCAATAAACCCCAATAAACCCCAATCACTCCAATAAACCCCAATATCCCCAATAAACCCCAATCACCCCAATAAACCCCAATCCCCCCCAAAAATCCCCAATCACCCCAATAAACCCCAATAAACCCCAATAAACCCCAATAAACCCCAATCACCCCAATAAACCCCAATCACCCCAATAAACACCAACCCACCCATTGAACCCCAATCACCCCAATAAACCCCAATAAACCCCAATAACCCCCAATCCCCCAATAAACCCCAACCCCCCAATAAACCCCAATCACCCCAATAAACCCCAATAAACCCCAATCATCCCAATAAATCCCAATCACCCCAATAAACCCCAATCACCCCAATAAACCCAATCACTCCAATAAATCCCAATCACCCCAATAAACCCCAATCACCCCAATAAACCCCAATCACTCCAATAAACCCCAATAAACCCCAATCACCCCAATAAACCCCAATAAACCCCAATCACTCCAATAAACCCCAATCACCCCAATAAACCCCAATCACCCCAATAAACCCCAATCCCCCCAATAAACCCCAATCACCCCAATAAACCCCAATCACCCCAATAAACCCCAATCACCCCAATAAACCCCAATCACCCCAATAAACCCCAATCACCCCAATAAACCCCAATCACCCCAATAAACCCCAATCACCCCAATAAACCCCAATCCCCCCAATAAACCCCAATCACCCCAATAAACCCCAATCACCCCAATAAACCCCAATCACCCCAATAATCCCCAATCACTCCAATAAACCCCAATCACTCCAATAAACCCCAATAAACCCCAATCACCCAATAAACCCCAATCCCCCCAATAAACCCCAATCCCCCAATAAACCCCAAGAAACCCCAAGAAACCCCAATAAACCCCAATCACCCCAATAAACCCCAATAAACCCCAATCACCCCAATAAACCCCAATCACCCCAATAAACCCCAATCACCCCAATAAACCCCAATCACTCCAATAAACCCCAATCACCCCAATAAACCCCAATCACTCCAATAAACCCCAATCACTCCAATAAACCCCAATCACCCCAATAAACCCCAATCACCCCAATAAACCCCAATCACCCCAATAAACCCCAATCACTCCAATAAACCCCAATCACCCCAATAAACCCCAATCACCCCAATAAACCCCAATCACCCCAATAAACCCCAATCACTCCAATAAACCCCAATAAACCCCAATCACCCCAATAAACCCCAATAAACCCCAATCACTCCAATAAACCCCAATCACCCCAATAAACCCCAATCACCCCAATAAACCCCAATAAACCCCAATCACCCCAGTCGATTTCGGCGGCGTGAGAGCAGCTGGTTAGTCAGTTTCAGCGGGAGCATTGCGGAAGGAGGTTGCTGGGAGGTAAGTCAACCTTTAAAAGCACTTCTCTTTGCAGGGGCAGGCCAGTCGATTTCGGCGGGAGTGGAGCTGGCTGGTTACTCAATTTCAGCAGGAGCTGAGAATTTTTCTTTTTTTTTTAAATTAGTTTTTTAGGCGGGAACAGGAAGTCGACCCGCGGACGTCTGGGAAGACCCTCACCAATAAATTCTGGTGGAGAGGAAACCCGAGACACTACACGTGTAGTGTCTCCCACCCGCCCTCCTCCTCTAACCTAATAATAAAACCCATTGGTCTGAGGTAAGTACCATATTTTTATTATATTATTATTATTTTTTATAAAAATTTAATTTAGTTGTTAGCCAGATCTTGGTAGAAAGTTAGAGGAATGGCAGGGAAGGGAGTGCAATGTTCCTCCTGCAGGATGTTTGAGGTGAGGGATGCAGTTAGTGTCCCTGCTGATTTTACCTGCAGGAAGTGCTGCCATCTCCAGCTCCTCCAAGACCGAGTTAGGGAACTGGAGCTGGAGTTGGAAGAACTTCGGATCATTCGGGAGGCAGAAGGGGTCATAGATAGCAGCTTCAGGGAATTAGTTACACCAAAGATTGGAGATAGGTGGGTAACTGTAAGAGGGACTGGGAAAAAACAGTCAGTGCAGGGATCCCCTGCGGTCGTTCCCCTGAGAAACAAGTATACCGCTTTGGATACTTGTGGGGGGGATGACTTACCAGGGGTAAGCCATGGGGTACGGGCCTCTGGCACGGAGTCTGTCCCTGTTGCTCAGAAGGGAAGGGGGGAGAGGAGCAGAGCATTAGTAATTGGGGACTCTATAGTCAGGGGCACAGATAGGAGATTTTGTGGGAGCGTGAGAGACTCACGTTTGGTATGTTGCCTCCCAGGTGCAAGGGTACGTGATGTCTCGGATCGTGTTTTCCGGGTCCTCAGGGGGGAGGGGGAGCAGCCCCAAGTCGTGGTCCACATTGGCACCAACGACATAGGTAGGAAAGGGGACAAGGATGTCAGGCAGGCTTTCAGGGAGCTAGGATGGAAGCTCAGAACTAGAACAAACAGAGTTGTTATCTCTGGGTTGTTGCCCGTGCCACGTGATAGTGAGATGAGGAATAGGGAGAGAGAGCATTTAAACACGTGGCTACAGGGATGGTGCAGGCGGGAGGGTTTCAGATTTTTGGATAACTGGGGCTCTTTCTGGGGAAGGTGGGACCTCTACAGACAGGATGGTCTACATCTGAACCTGAGGGGCACAAATATCCTGGGGGGGGAGATTTGTTAGTGCTCTTTGGGGGGGTTTAAACTAATGCAGCAGGGGCATGGGAACCTGGATTGTAGTTTTAGGGTAAGGGAGAATGAGAGTATAGAGGTCAGGAGCACAGATTTGACGTCGCAGGAGGGGGCCAGCGTTCAGGTAGGTGGTTTGAAGTGTGTCTACTTCAATGCCAGGAGTATATGAAACAAGGTAGGGGAACTGGCAGCGTGGGTTGGTACCTGGGACTTCGATGTTGTGGCCATTTCGGAGACATGGATAGAGCAGGGACAGGACCATTCCATGTTGCAGGTTCCGGGGTTTAGGTGTTTTAGTAAGCTCAGAGAAGGAGGCAAAAGAGGGGGAGGTGTGGCGCTGCTAGTCAAGAGCAGTATTACGGTGGCGGAGAGGATGCTAGATGGGGACTCTTCTTCCGAGGTAGTATTGGCTGAAGTTAGAAACAGGAAAGGAGGGGTCACCCTGTTGGGAGTTTTTTATAGGCCTCCTAATAGTTCTAGGGATGTAGAGGAAAGGATGGCGAAGATGATTCTGGATATGAGCGAAAGTAACAGGGTAGTTATTATGGGAGACTTTAACTTTCCAAATATTGACTGGAAAAGATATAGTTCGAGTACAATAGATGGGTCGTTTTTTGTACAGTGTGTGCAGGAGGGTTTCCTGAAACAATATGTTGACAGGCCAACAAGAGGCGAGGCCACGTTGGATTTGGTTTTGGGTAATGAACCAGGCCAGGTGTTGGATTTGGAGGTAGGAGAGCACTTTGGGGACAGTGACCACAATTCGGTGAAGTTTACGTTAATGATGGAAAGGGATAAGTATACACCACAGGGCAAGAGTTATAGCTGGGGGAAGGGCAATTATGATGCCATTAGACGTGACTTGGGGGGGGATAAGGTGGAGAAGTAGGCTGCAAGTGTTGGGCACACTGGATAAGTGGGGCTTGTTCAAGGATCAGCTACTGCGTGTTCTTGATAAGTATGTACCGGTCAGACAGGGAGGAAGGCGTCGAGCGAGGCAACCGTGGTTTACCAAGGAAGTGGAATCTCTTGTTAAGAGGAAGAAGAAGGCCTATGTGAAGATGAAGTGTGAAGTTTCGGTTGGGGCGATGGATAGTTACAAGGTAGCGAGGAAGGATCTAAAGAGAGAGCTAAGACGAGCAAGGAGGGGACATGAGAAGTATTTGGCAGGAAGGATCAAGGAAAACCCAAAAGCTTTCTATAGGTATGTCAGGAATAAGCGAATGACTAGGGAAAGAGTAAGACCAGTCAAGGACAGGGATGGGAAAATGTGTGTGGAGTCTGAAGAGATAGGCGAGATACTAAATGAATATTTTTCGTCAGTATTCACTCAGGAAAAAGAAAATGTTGTGGAGGAGAATGCTGAGCCCCAGGCTAATAGAATAGATGGCATTGAGGTACGTAGGGAAGAGGTGTTGGCAATTCTGGACAGGCTGAAAATAGATAAGTCCCCGGGACCTGATGGGATTTATCCTAGGATTCTATGGGAGGCCAGGGAAGAGATTGCTGGACCTTTGGCTTTGATTTTTATGTCATCATTGGCTACAGGAATAGTGCCAGAGGACTGGAGGACAGCAAATGTGGTCCCTTTGTTCAAAAAGGGGAGCAGAGACAACCCCGGCAACTATAGACCGGTGAGCCTCACGTCTGTAGTGGGTAAAGTCTTGGAGGGGATTATAAGGGACAAGATTTATAATCATCTAGATAGGAATAATATGATCAGGGATAGTCAGCATGGCTTTGTGAAGGGTAGGTCATGCCTCACAAACCTTATTGAGTTCTTTGAGAAGGTGACTGAACAGGTAGATGAGGGTAGAGCAGTTGATGTGGTGTATATGGATTTCAGCAAAGCGTTTGACAAGGTTCCCCACGGTAGGCTATTGCAAAAAATACGGAGGCTGGGGATTGAGGGTGATTTAGAGATGTGGATCAGAAATTGGCTAGCTGAAAGAAGACAGAGGGTGGTGGTTGATGGGAAATGTTCAGAATGGAGTACAGTCACAAGTGGAGTACCACAAGGATCTGTTCTGGGGCCGTTGCTGTTTGTCATTTTTATCAATGACCTAGAGGAAGGCGCAGAAGGGTGGGTGAGTAAATTTGCAGACGATACTAAAGTCGGTGGTGTTGTCGATAGTGTAGAAGAATGTAGCAGGTTACAGAGGGATATAGATAAGCTGCAGAGCTGGGCTGAGAGGTGGCAAATGGAGTTTAATGTAGAGAAGTGTGAGGTGATTCACTTTGGAAGGAATAACAGGAATGCGGAATATTTGGCTAATGGTAAAGTTCTTGAAAGTGTGGCTGAGCAGAGGGATCTAGGTGTCCATGTACATAGATCCCTGAAAGTTGCTACCCAGGTTGATAGGGTTGTGAAGAAGGCCTATGGAGTGTTGGCCTTTATTGGTAGAGGGATTGAGTTCCGGAGTCGGGAGGTCATGTTGCAGCTGTACAGAACTCTGGTCCGGCCGCATTTGGAGTGTTGCGTACAGTTCTGGTCACCGCATTATAGGAAGGACGTGGAGGCTTTGGAGCGGGTGCAGAGGAGATTTACCAGGATGTTGCCTGGTATGGAGGGAAAATCTTATGAGGAAAGGCTGACGGACTTGAGGTTGTTTTCGTTGGAGAGAAGAAGGTTAAGAGGAGACTTAATAGAGGCATACAAAATGATCAGGGGGTTGGATAGGGTGGACAGTGAGAGCCTTCTCCCACGGATGGATATGGCTGGCACGAGGGGACATAACTTTAAACTGAGGGGTAATAGATATAGGACAGAGGTCAGAGGTAGGTTCTTTACGCAAAGAGTAGTTTGGCCGTGGAATGCCCTACCTGCTACAGTGGTGAACTCGCCAACATTGAGGGCATTTAAAAGTTTATTGGATAAACATATGGATGATAATGGCATAGTGTAGGTTGGATGGCTTTTGTTTCGGTGCAACATCGTGGGCCGAAGGGCCTGTACTGCGCTGTATTGTTCTATGTTCTATGTTAAATCCCAATAAACCCCAATAAACCCCAATCACCCCAATAAACCCCAATCACCCCAATAAACCCCAATCCCCCCAATAAACCCCAATCACCCCAATAAACCCCAATAAACCCCAATAAACCCTAATCACCCCAATAAACCCCAATCACCCCAATAAACCCCAATAAACCCCAATAAACCCCAATAAACCCCAATCCCCCAATAAACCCCAATCCCCCCAATCCCCCCAATAAACCCCAATCCCCCCAATAAACCCCAATAAACCCCAATCACCCCAATAAACCCCAATAAACCCCAATCACCCCAATAAACCCCAATCACCCCAATAAACCCCAATCCCCCCAATGAACCCCAATCACCCCAATAAACCCCAACAAACCCCAATAAACACCAATAAACCCCAATTCCCCAATAAACCCCAATCCCCCCAATAAACCCCAATCCCCCCAATAAACCCCAATCCCCCAATAAACCCCAATAAACCCCAATAGAACATAGAACATAGAAAATACAGCACAGAACAGGCCCTTCGGCCCACGATGTTGTGCCGAACCTTTGTCCTAGATTAATCATAGATTATCATTGAATCTACAATGCAGAAGGAGGCCATTCGGCCCCCTGAGTCTGCACCAGCTCTTGGAAAGAGCACCCTACCCAAACTCAACACCTCCACCCAACACCAAGGGCAATTTTGGACATTAAGGGCAATTTATCATTGGCCAATTCACCTAACCTGCACATCTTTGGACTGTGGGAGGAAACCGGAGCACCCGGAGGAAACCCACGCAGACACGGGGAGGACGTGCAGACTCCGCACAGACAATGACCCAAGCCGAAATCGAACCTGGGACCATGGATCTGTGAAGCAATTGTGCTATCCACAATGCTACCGTGCTGCCCTTAAGAACAAATAAATCTACACTATATAATTTTCCCGTAATCCATGTACCTATCCAACAGCTGCTTGAAGGTCACTAATGTTTCCGACTCAACTACTTCCACAGGCAGTGCATTCCATGCCCCCACTACTCTCTGGGTAAAGAACCTACCTCTGATATCCCTCCTATATCTTCCACCTTTCACCTTAAATTTATGTCCCCTTGTAATGGTGTGTTCCACCTGGGGAAAAAGTCTCTGACTGTCTACTCTATCTATTCCCCTGATCATCTTATAAACCTCTATCAAGTCGCCCCTCATCCTTCTCCGCTCTAATGAGAAAAGGCCTAGCACCCTCAACCTTTCCTCGTAAGACCTACTCTCCATTCCAGGCAACATCCTGGTAAATCTTCTTTGCACCTTTTCCAGAGCTTCCACATCCTTCCTAAAATGAGGCGACCAGAACTGTACACAGTACTCCAAATGTGGCCTTACCAAAGTTTTGTACAGCTGCATCATCACCTCACGGCTCTTAAATTCAATCCCTCTGTTAATGAACGCGAGCACACCATAGGCCTTCTTCACAGCTCTATCCACTTGAGTGGCAACTTTCAAAGATGTATGAACATAGACCCCAAGGTCTCTCTGCTCCTCCACAATGCCAAGAACTCTACCGTTAACCCTGTATTCCGCATTCATATTTGTCCTTCCAAAATGGACAACCTCACACTTTTCAGGGTTAAACTCCATCTGCCACTTCTCAGCCCAGCTCTGCATCCTATCTATGTCTCTTTGCAGCCGACAACAGCCCTCCTTACTATCCACAACTCCACCAATCTTCGTATCGTCTGCAAATTTACTGACCCACCCTTCAACTCCCTCATCCAAGTCATTAATGAAAATCACAAACAGCAGAGGACCCAGAACTGATCCCTGCGGTACACCACTGGTAACTGGGATCCAGGCTGAATATTTGCCATCCACCACCACTCTCTGACTTCTATCGGTTAGCCAGTTCGTTATCCAACTGGCCAAATTTCCCACTATCCCATGCCTCCTTACTTTGTGCAGAAGCCTACCATGGGGAACTTTATCAAATGCCTTACTAAAATCCATGTACACTACATCCACTGCTTTACCTTCATCCACATGCTTGGTCACCTCCTCAAAGAATTCAATAAGATTTGTAAGGCAAGACCTACCCCTCACAAATCCGTGCTGACTATCCCTAATCAAGCAGTGTCTTTCCAGATGCTCAGAAATCCTATCCTTCAGTACCCTTTCCATTACTTTGCCTACCACCGAAGTAAGACTATAAAGACAATAAACCCCAATCACCCCAATAAACCCCAATAAACCCCAATAAACCCCAATCACCCCAATAAACCCCAATAAACCCCAATCACCCCAATAAACCCCAATCACCCCAATAAATCCCAATAAACCCCAATAAACCCCAATCACCCCAATAAACCCCAATCCCCCCAATAAACCCCAATCCCCCAATAAACCCCAATCACCCCAACAAACCCCAATAAACCCCAATAAACACCAATCACACCAATAAACCCCAATCACCCCAATAAACCCCAATCACCCCAATAAACCCAATCACTCCAATAAACCCCAATCACCCCAATAAACCCCAATCACCCCAATAAACCCTAATTACCCCAATAAACCCCAATCCCTCCAATAAACCCCAATAAACCCCAATCACCCCAATAAACCCCAATAAACCCCAATCACTACAATAAACCCCAATCACCCCAATAAACCCCAATCACCCCAATAAACCCCAATCCCCCCAATAAACCCCAATCACCCCAATAAACACCAATCACCCGAATAAGCCCCAATCACCCCAATAAACCCCAATCACCCCAATAAACCCCAATCCCCCAATAAACACCAATCACCCCAATAAACACCAATCACCCCAATAATCCCCAATCACCCCAATAAACCCCAATCCCCCCAATAAACCCCAATCAGCCCAATAAACCCCAATCACCCCAATAAACCCCAATCACCCCAATAAACCCCAATCACCCCAATAGACCCCAATCACGCCAATAAACCCCAATCACCCCAATAAACCCCAATCCCCCCAATGAACCCCAATCACCCCAATAAACCCCAACCACTCCAATAAACCCCAATAAACCCCAATCACCCCAATAAACCCCAATAAACCCCAATCACCCCAATAAACCCCAATCACCCCAATAAACCCCAATCCCCCCAATCTCCCCAATAAACTCCAATCCCCCCAATAAACCCCAATCCCCCAATAAACCCCAAACCCCCAATAAACCCCAATCACCCCAATAACCCCAATAAACCCCAATCACTCCAATAAACCCCAATCACCCCAATAAACCCCAATCACCCCAATAAACCCCAATCACCCCAATAAACCCCAATCCCCCCAATCCCCCCAATAAACCCCAATCCCCCCAATAAACCCCAATACCCCAATAAACCCCAATCCCCCCAATAAACCCCAATCACCCCAATAAACCCCAATCACCCCAATAAACCCCAATAAACCACAATCACTCCAATAAACCCCAATCACCCCAATCACCCCAATAAACCCAAATCCCCCCAATCCCCCCAATAAACCCCAATGCCCCCAATAAACCCTAATCCCCCCAATAAACCCCAATCACTCCAATAAACCCCAATCACCCCAATAAACCCCAATCACCCCAATCACCCCAATAAACCCGAATCCCCCCAATAAACCCCAATCACTCCAATAAACCCCAATCACCCCAATAAACCCCAATCACCCCAATAAACCCCAATAAACCGCAATCACTCCAATATACACCAATCCCCCAATAAACCCCAATCACCCCAATAAACCCCAATCCCCCAATAAACCCCAATCCCCCCAATAAACCCCAATCACTCCAATAAACCCCAATCACCCCAATAAACCCCAATCACCCCAATAAACCCCAATCACCCAATAAACCCCAATCACCCCAATAAACCCCAATCACTCAATAAACCCCAATCACCCCAATAAACACCAATCACTGCAATAAACCCCAATCACCCCAATAAACCCCAATCACCCCAATAAACCCCAATCACCCCAATAAACCCCAATCCCCACAATAAACCCCAATCCCCCCAATAAACCCCAATCCCTCCAATAAACCCCAATCACCCCAATAAACCCCAATCACTCCAATAAACCCCAATCACCCCAATAAACCCCAATCACCCCAATCACCCCAATAAACCCCAATCACCCCAATAAACCCCAATCACCCCTATCACCCCAATAAACCCCAATCACCTCAATAAACCCCAATCACCCCAATAAACCCAAATCACTCCAATAAACCCCAATCACACCAATAAACCCCAATCACTCCAATAAACCCCAATAAACCCCAATCACCCCAATAAACCCCAAGCACTCAATAAACCCCAATCACCCCATTAAACCCCAATCACTCCAATAAACCCCAATCATCCCAATAAACGCCAATCCCCCCAATAGACCCCAATCACTCAATAAACCCCAATCATCCAATAAACCCCAATCACCCCAATAAACCCCAATCACTCAATAAACCCCAATCACCCCAATAAACCCCAATCTCCCCAATAAACCCCAATCACTCAATAAACCCCAATCACCCCAATAAACCCCAATCACCCCAATAAATCCCAATAAACCCCAATCACCCCAATAAATCCCAATCACCCCAAAAAACCCCAATCCCCCCAATAAACCCCAATCACTCAATAAACCCCAATCACACAAATAAACCCCAATAACCCCAATAAACCCAATCCCCCCAATAAACCCCAATCACCCCAATAAACCCCAATCCCCCCAATAAACCCCAATCCCCCAATAAACCCCAATCAACCAATAAACCCCAATCCCCCCAATAAACCCCAATCACCCCAATAAACCCCAATCACCCCAATAAACCCCAATCCCCCCAATAAACCCCAATCACTCAATAAACCCCAATAAACCCCAATCACCCCAATAAACCCCAATCACTCATTAAATCCCAATCACCCCAATAAACCCCAATCACCCCAATAAACCCCAATCCCCCCAATAAACCCCAATCCCCCCAATAAAGCCCAAACCACCAATAAACCCCAATCACCCCAATAAACCCCAATCCCCTCAATAAACCCCAATCCCCCAATAAACCACAATCACCCCAATAAACCCCAATCACTCCAATAAACCCCAATCACCCCAATAAACCCCAATAAACCCCAATCACCCCAATAAACCCCAATAAACCCCAAGCACTCCAATAAACCCCAATCACCCCAATCACCCCAATAAACCCCAATCCCCCCAATCCCCCCAATAAACCCCAATCCCCCCAATAAGCCCTAATCCCCCCAATAAACCCCAATCACTCCAATAAACCCCAATCACCCCAATAAACCCCAATCACCCGAATCACCCCAATAAACCCCAATCCCCCCAATAAACCCCAATCACTCCAATAAACCCCAATCACGCCAATAAACCCCAATCACCCCAATGAACCCCAATCACTCCAATAAGCCCCAATCACCCCAATAAACCCCAATCACCCCAATAAACCCCAATAAACCACAATCACTCCAATAAACCCCAATCACCCCAATCACCCCAAT
Source organism: Scyliorhinus torazame (assembly GCF_047496885.1). NCBI lineage: Eukaryota > Metazoa > Chordata > Chondrichthyes > Carcharhiniformes > Scyliorhinidae > Scyliorhinus > Scyliorhinus torazame. Next base: position 1,876,299 of record NC_092735.1, read on the forward strand.
AAACCCAAATCCCCCCAATCCCCCCAATAAACCCCAATGCCCCCAATAAACCCTAATCCCCCCAATAAACCCCAATCACTCCAATAAACCCCAATCACCCCAATAAACCCCAATCACCCCAATCACCCCAATAAACCCCAATTCCCCCAATAAACCCCAATCACTCCAATAAACCCCAATCACCCCAATAAACCCCAATCACCCCAATAAACCCCAATAAACCCCAATCACTCCAATATACACCAATCCCCCAATAAACCCCAATCACCCCAATAAACCCCAATCCCCCCCAATAAACCCCAATCCCCCCAATAAACCCCAATCACTCCAATAAACCCCAATCACCCCAATAAACCCCAATCACCCCAATAAACCCCAATCACCCAATAAACCCCAATCACCCCAATAAACCCCAATCACTCAATAAACCCCAATCACCCCAATAAACCCCAATCACTGCAATAAACCCCAATCACCCCAATAAACCCCAATCACCCCAATAAACCCCAATCACCCCAATAAACCCCAATCACCCCAATAAACCCCAATCCCCACAATAAACCCCAATCCCCCCAATAAACCCCAATCCCTCCAATAAACCCCAATCACCCCAATAAACCCCAATCACTCCAATAAACCCCAATCACCCCAATAAACCCCAATCACCCCAATCACCCCAATAAACCCCAATCACCCCAATAAACCCCAATCACCCCAATCACCCCTATCACCCCAATAAACCCCAATCACCTCAATAAACCCCAATCACCCCAATAAACCCAAATCACTCCAATAAACCCCAATCACACCAATAAACCCCAATCACTCCAATAAACCCCAATAAACCCCAATTACCCCAATAAACCCCAAGCACTCAATAAAACCCAATCACCCCATTAAACCCCAATCACTCCAATAAACCCCAATCATCCCAATAAACGCCAATCCCCCCAATAGACCCCAATCACTCAATAAACCCCAATCACCCAATAAACCCCAATCACCCCAATAAACCCCAATCACTCAATAAACCCAAATCACCCCAATAAACCCCAATCTCCCCAATAAACCCCAATCACTCAATAAACCCCAAAAACCCCAATAAACCCCAATCACCCCAATAAATCCCAATAAACCCCAATCACCCCAATCACCCCAATAAACCCCAATCCCCCCAATAAACCCCAATCCCCCAATAAACCCCAATCACCCCAATAAACCCCAATCCCCCCAATAAACCCCAATCACCCCAATAAACCCCAATCACCCCAATAAACCCCAATCCCCCCAATAAACCCCAATCACTCAATAAACCCCAATAAACCCCAATCACCCCAATAAACCCCAATCACTCATTAAACCCCAATCACCCCAATAAACCCCAATCACCCCAATAAACCCCAATCCCCCCAATAAACCCCAATCCCCCAATAAACCCCAATCCCCCAATAAACCCCAATCACCCAATAAACCCCAATCCCCCCAATAAACCCCAATCACCCCAATAAACCCCAATCACCCCAATAAACCCCAATCCCCCAATAAACCCCAATCACTCAATAAACCCCAATAAACCCCAATCACCCCAATAAACCCCAATCACTCATTAAACCCCAATCACCCCAATAAACCCCAATCACCCCAATAAACCCCAATCCCCCCAATAAACCCCAAACCCCCCAATAAAGCCCAAACCACCAATAAACCCCAATCACCCCAATAAACCCCAATCCCCTCAATAAACCCCAATCCCCCAATAAACCACAATCACCCCAATAAATCCCAATCACTCCAATAAACCCCAATCACCCCAATAAACCCCAATAAACCCCAATCACCCCAATAAACCCCAATAAACCCCAAGCACTCCAATAAACCCCAATCACCCCAATCACCCCGATAAACCCCAATCCCCCCAATCCCCCCAATAAACCCCAATCCCCCCAATAAGCCCTAATCCCCCCAATAAACCCCAATCACTCCAATAAACCCCAATCACCCCAATAAACCCCAATCACCCGAATCACCCCAATAAACCCCAATCCCCCCAATAAACCCCAATCACTCCAATAAACCCCAATCACACCAATAAACCCCAATCACCCCAATAAACCCCAATCACTCATTAAACCCCAATCACCCCAATAAACCCCAATCACCCCAATAAACCCCAATCCCCCCAATAAACCCCAATCCCCCCAATAAACCCCAAACCACCAATAAACCCCAATCACCCCAATAAACCCCAATCCCCTCAATAAACCCCAATCCCCCAATAAACCACAATCACCCCAATAAACCCCAATCACTCCAATAAACCCCAATCACCCCAATAAACCCCAATAAACCCCAATCACCCCAATAAACCCCAATAAACCCCAAGCACTCCAATAAACCCCAATCACCCCAATCACCCCAATAAACCCCAATCCCCCCAATCCCCCCAATAAACCCCAATCCCCCCAATAAGCCCTAATCCCCCCAATAAACCCCAATCACTCCAATAAACCCCAATCACCCCAATAAACCCCAATCACCCCAATCACCCCAATAAACCCCAATCCCCCCAATAAACCCCAATCACTCCAATAAACCCCAATCACGCCAATAAACCCCAATCACCCCAATAAACCCCAATAAACCCCAATCACTCCAATAAACCCCAATCACCCCAATAAACCCCAATCACCCCAATAAACCCCAATCACCCCAATAAACCCCAATCACCCCAATAAACCCCAATCACCCCAATAAACCCCAATCCCCAAAATAAACCCCAATCCCCCCAATAAACCCCAATCACTCCAATAAACCCCAATCACCCCAATAAACCCCTATCACCCCAATAAACCCCAATCACCCAATAAACCCCAATCACCCCAATAAACCCCAATCACTCAATAAACCCCAATCACCCCAATAAACCCCAATCACTCAATACACCCCCATCACTCCAATAAACCCCAATCACCCCAATAAACCACAATCACCCCAATAAACCCCAATCACCCCAATAATCCCCAATCACTCCAATAAACCCCAATCACCCCAATAAACCACAATCACCCCAATAAACCCCAATCACTCCAATAAACCCCAATCACCCCAATAAACCCCAATCACCCCAATAAACCCCAATCCCCCCAATAAACCACAATCACCCCAATAAACCCCAATCCCCCCAATAAACCCCAATCCCCCCAATAAACCCCAATCACTCCATTAAACCCCAATCACCCCAATAAACCCCAATCACCCCAATAAACCCCAATCCCCCCAATAAACCCCAATCACCCCAATAAACCCCAATCACCCCAATCACCCCAATAAACCCCAATCCCCCCAATAAACCCCAATCACTCCAATAAACCCCAATAAACCCCAATCACCCCAATAAACCCCAATCCCCCCAATAAACCCCAATCACTCCAATAAACCCCAATCACCCCAATAAACCCCTATCACCCCAATAAACCCCAATCACCCAATAAACACCAATCACCCCAATAAACCCCAATCACTCAATAAACCACAATCACCCCAATAAACCCCAATCACTCAATAAACCCCAATCACTCCAATAAACCCCAATCACCCCAATAAACCCCAATCACCCCAATAAACCCCAATCACCCAAATAAACCCCAATTACTCCAATAAACCCCAATCACTCAATAAACCACAATCACCCCAATAAACCCCAATCACTCCAATAAACCCCAATCACCCCAATAAACCCCAATCACCCCAATAAACCCCAATCACCCCAATAAACCCCAATCACCCCAATAAACCCCAATCACCCCAATAAACCCCAATCACTCCAATAAACCCCAATCACCCCAATAAACCACAATCACCCCAATAAACCCCAATCACTCCAATAAACCTAAATCACCCCAATAAACCCCAATCACCCCAATAATCCCCAATCACTCCAATAAACCCCAATCACCCCAATAAACCACAATCACCCCAATAAACCCCAATCACTCCAATAAACCCCAATCACCCCAATAAACCCCAATCACCCCAATAAACCCCAATCCCCCCAATAAACCCCAATCACCCCAATAAACCCCAATCCCCCCAATAAACCCCAATCCCCCCAATAAACCCCAATCACTCCATTAAACCCCAATCACCCCAATAAACCCCAGTCACCCCAATAAACCCCAATCCCCCCAATAAACCCCAATCACCCCAATAAACCCCAATCACCCCAATAAACCCCAATCCCCCCAATAAACCCCAATCACTCCAATAAACCCCAATAAACCCCAATCACCCCAATAAACCCCAATCCCCCCAATAAACCCCAATCACTCCAATAAACCCCAATCACCCCAATAAACCCCTATCACCCCAATAAACCCCAATCACCCAATAAACACCAATCACCCCAATAAACCCCAATCACTCAATAAACCACAATCACCCCAATAAACCCCAATCACTCAATAAACCCCAATCACTCCAATAAACCCCAATCACCCCAATAAACCCCAATCACCCCAATAAACCCCAATCACCCAAATAAACCCCAATTACTCCAATAAACCCCAATCACTCAATAAACCACAATCACCCCAATAAACCCCAATCACTCCAATAAACCCCAATCACCCCAATAAACCCCAATCACCCCAATAAACCCCAATCACCCCAATAAACCCCAATCACCCCAATAAACCCCAATCACCCCAATAAACCCCAATCACTCCAATAAACCCCAATCACCCCAATAAACCACAATCACCCCAATAAACCCCAATCACTCCAATAAACCTAAATCACCCCAATAAACCCCAATCACCCCAATAAACCCCAATCCCCCCAATAAACCCCAATCCCCCCAATAAACCCCAATCCCCCCAATAAACCCCAATCACCCCAATAAACCCCAATCACCCCAATAAACCCAAATCACTCCAATAAACCCCAATCTCACCAATAAACCCCAATCACTCCAATAAACCCCAATAAACCCCAATCACCCCAATAAACCCTAATAACCCCAATCACCCCAATAAACCCCAATCACCCCAATAAACCCCAATCCCCCCAATAAACCCCAATCCCCCCAATAAACCCCAATCACCCCAATAAACACCAATCCCCCCAATAAACCCCAATCCCCCCAATAAACCCCAATCCCCCCAATAAAACCCAATCACCCCAATAAACCCCAATAAACACCAATCACTCCAATAAACCCCAATCACCCCAATAAACCCCAATCCCCCCAATAAACCCCAATCCCCCCAATAAACCCCAATCCCCCCAATAAACCCCAATCACTCCATTAAACCCCAATCACCCCAATAAACCCCAATCACCCCAATAAACACCAATCACCCCAATAAACCCCAATCACCCCAATAAACCCCAATCACCCCAATAAACCCAAATCACTCCAATAAACCCCAATCTCACCAATAAACCCCAATCACTCCAATAAACCCCAATAAACCCCAATCACCCCAATAAACCCTAATAACCCCAATCACCCCAATAAACCCCAATCACCCCAATAAACCCCAATCCCCCCAATAAACCCCAATCCCCCCAATAAACCCCAATCACCCCAATAAACACCAATCCCCCCAATAAACCCCAATCCCCCCAATAAACCCCAATCCCCCCAATAAAACCCAATCACCCCAATAAACCCCAATAAACACCAATCACTCCAATAAACCCCAATCACCCCAATAAACCCCAATGACCCCAATAAACCCCAATCACCCCAATAAACCCCAATCCCCCCAATAAACCCCAATCCCCCCAATAAACCCCAATCACTCCATTAAACCCCAATCACCCCAATAAACCCCAATCACCCCAATAAACACCAATCACCCCAATAAACCCCAATCACCCCAATAAACCCCAATCACCCCAATAAACCCCAATCACCCCAATAAACCCCAATCCCCCCAATCCCCCCAATAAACCCCAATCCCCCAATAAACCCCAATCCCCCCAATAAACCCCAATCACTTCAAAAAACCCCAATCACCTCAATAAACCCCAATCACCCCAATCAACCCAATAAACCCCAATCACCCCAATAAACCCCAATCACCCCAATAAACCCCAATCACCCCAATAAACCCCAATCACCCCAATAAACCACAATCACCCCAATAAACCCCAATCACCCGAATAAACCCAAATCACTCCAATAATCCCCAATCACCCCAATAAACCCTAATCACCCCAATAAACCCCAATCACCCCAATAAACCCCAATCACTCCAATAATCCCCAATAAACCCCAATAAACCCCAATCACCCCAATAAACCCCAATCACTCCAATAAACCCCAATCACCCCAATAAACCCCAATCCCCCCAATAAACCCCAATCCCCCCAATAAACCCCAATCCCCCCAATAAACCCCAATCCCCCCAATAAACCCCAATCCCCCCAATAAACCCCAATCACCCCAATAAACCCCAATAAACCCCAATCACTCCAATAAACCCCAATCACCCCAATAAACCCCAATCACCCCAATAAACCCCAATCACCCCAATAAACCCCAATCACTCCAATAAACCCCAATCACTCCAATAAACCCCAATCACCCCAATAAACCCCTATCACTCCAATAAACCCCAATCACTCCAATAAACCCCAATCACACCAATAAACCCCAATCATCCCAATAAACCCCAATCACCCCAATAAACCCCAATCACCCCAATAAACCCCAATCACTCCAATAATCCCCAATAAACCCCAACAAACCCCAAACACCCCAATAAACCCCAATCACTCCAATAAACCCCAATCACCCCAATAAACCCCAATCCCCCCAATAAACCCCAATCCCCCCAATAAACCCCAATCCCCCCAATAAACCCCAATCACCCCAATAAACCCCAATAAATCCCAATCACTCCAATAATCCCCAATCACCCCAATAAACCCCAATCACCCCAATACACCCCAATCACCCCAATAAACCCCAATCACTCCAATAAACCCCAATCACCCCAATAAACCCCAATAAACCCCAATCACTCCAATAAACCCCAATCACCCCAATAAACCCCAATCACCCCAATAAACCCCAATCACCCCAATAAACCCCAATCCCCGCAATAAACCCCAATCCCCCCAATAAACCCCAATCCCCCCAATAAACCCCAATCCCCCCAATAAACCCCAACCCCCCCAATAAACCCCAATCACCCCAATAAACCCCAATAAACCCCAATCACTCCAATAAACCCCAATCACCCCAATAAACCCCAATCACCCCAATAAACCCCAATCACCCCAATAAACCCCAATCACTCCAATAAACCCCAATCACTCCAATAAACCCCAATCACTCCAATAAACCCCAATCACCCCAATAAACCCCAATCACTCAATAAACCCCAATCACCCCAATAAACCCCAATCACCCCAATAAACCCCAATCACTCCAATAAACCCCATTCACTCCAATAAACCCCAATCACCCCAATAAACCCCAATCACCCCAATAAACCCCAATCACCCCAATAAACCCCAATCACTCCAATAATCCCCAATAAACCCCAATAAACCCCAATCACCCCAATAAACCCCAATCACTCCAATAAACCCCATTCACTCCAATAAACCCCAATCACCCCAATAAACCCCAATCACTCCAATAAACCCCAATCACCCCAATAAACCCCAATCCCCCCAATAAACCCCAATCCCCCCAATAAACCCCAATCCCCCCAATAAACCCCAATCACCTCAATAAACCCCAATCACTCCAATAAACCCCAATCACCCCAATAAACCCCAATCACCCCAATAAACCCCAATCACCCCAATAAACCCCAATCACTCCAATAAACCCCAATCACCCCAATAAACCCCAATAAACCCCAATCACTCCAAAAAACCCCAATCACCCCAATAAACCCCAATCACCCCAATAAACCCCAATCACCCCAATAAACCCCAATCCCCGCAATAAACCCCAATCCCCCCAATAAACCCCAATCCCCCCAATAAACCCCAATCCCCCCAATAAACCCCAATCCCCCCAATAAACCACAATCACCCCAATAAACCCCAATAAACCCCAATCACTCCAATAAACCCCAATCACCCCAATAAACCCCAATCACCCCAATAAACCCCAATCACCCCAATAAACCCCAATCACTCCAATAAACCCCAATCACTCCAATAAACCCCAATCACTCCAATAAACCCCAATCACCCCAATAAACCCCAATCACTCAATAAACCCCAATCACCCTAATAAACCCCAATCACCCCAATAAACCCCAATCACTCCAATAAACCCCAATCACCCCAATAAACCCCAATCACCCCAATAAACCCCAATCACTCCAATAAACCCCAATCACTCCAATAAAGCACAATCCCCCCAATAAACCCCAATCACCCCAATAAACCCCAATCACTCCAATAAACCCCAATCACCCCCAATAAACCCCAATCACCCCAATAAACCCCAATCACCCCAATAAACCCAAATCCCCCCAATAAACCCGAATCCCCCTAATAAACCCCAATCACTCCAATAAACCCCAATCACCCCAATAAACCCCAATCACCCAATAAACCCCAATCACTCCAATAAACCCCAATCCCCCCAATATACCCCAATCACTCCAATAAGCCCCAATCATCCCAATAAACACCAATCACCCCAATAAACCCCAATCCCCCCAATAAACCCCAATCACCCCAATAAACCCCAATCACTCCAATAAGCCCCAATCACCCCAATAAACACCAATCACCCCAATAAACCCCAATCACCCCAATAAACCCCAATCACCCCAATAAACCCCAATCCCCCCAATAAACCCCAATCACTCCAATAAGCCCCAATCACCCCAATAAACACCAATCACCCCAATAAACCCCAATCACCCCAATAAACCCCAATCCCCCAAATAAACCCCAATCACTCCAATAAACCCCAATCCCCCCAATAAACCCCAATCACTCCAATAAGCCCCAATCACCCCAATAAACACCAATCACCCCAATAAACCCCAATCACCCCAATAAACACCAATCACCCCAATAAACCCCAATCACTCAATAAACCCCAATCACCCCAATAAACCCCAATCCCCCAATAAACCGCAATCACTCAATAAACCCCAATCACCCCAATAAACCCCAATCTCCCCAATAAATCCCAATCACCCTAATAAACACCAATCACCCCAATAAACCCCAATCACCCCAATAAACACCAATCACCCCAATAAATCCCAATCACACCAACAAACCCCAATCACTCCAATAAACCCCAATCACACCAATAAACCCCAATCACCCCAATAAACACCAATCACCCCAATAAACCCCAATCACCCCAATAAACACCAATCACCCCAATAAACCCCAATCACTCAATAAACCCCAATCACCCCAATCACCCCAATAAACCCCAATCACCCCAATAAACCCCAATCACCCCAATAAACCCCAATCACCCCAATAAACACCAATCACCCCAATAAACCCCAATCACTCAATAAACCCCAATCACCCCAATAAACCCCAATCACTCAATAAACCCCAATCACCCCAATAAACCGCAATCCCCCCAATAAACCCCAATCACCCCAATACACCCCAATCACCCCAATAAACCCCGATCACTCAATAAACGCCAATCACCCCAATAAACCCCAATCACCCCAATAAACCCCAAACACCCCAATAAACACCAATCATCCCAATAAACCCCAATCACCCCAATAAACACCAATCACCCCAATAAACACCAATCACCCCAATAAACCCCAATCACCCCAATAAACCCCAATCACCCCAATAAACCCCAATCACTCCAATAAACCCCAATCACCCCAATAAACCCCAATCACCCCAATAAACCCCAACCCCCCAATAAACCCCAATCACCCCCAATAAACCCCAATCACCCCAATAAACCCCAATCCCCCAAAAAAGTGTGGCATCCGGGCAATAGTAAGGGATGACATTGGTGCTATGGAGGACAAGGTTGAATCCATTTGGGTGGAAATCAGGAATAGTAAGGCGAAAAAGTCACTGATAGGAGTAATCTATAGGCCACCAAATAGTAACATTATGGTGGGGCAGGCAATAAACAAAGAAATAACTGATGCATGTAGAAATGGTACAGCAGTTATCATGGGGGATTTTAAACTACATGTCGATTTTTTTAACCAGGTCGGTCAAGGCAGCCTTGAGGAGGAGTTTATAGAATGTATCCGCGATAGTTTCCTAGAACAGTATGTAATGGAACCTACAAGGGAACAAGCAGTCCTAGATCTGGTCCTGTGTAATGAGACAGGATTGATTCAGGATCTCATGGTTAGAGATCCTCTCGGAAGGAGCGATCACAATATGGTGGAATTTAAAATACAGATGGAGGGTGAGAAGGTAAAATCAAAAACCAGTGTTTTGTGCTTAAACAAAGGAGATTACAATGGGATGAGAGAAAAACTAGCTAAGGTAGACTTGGGGCAAAGACTTGATGGTGAAACAGTTGAGGAACAGTGGAAAACCTTCCAAGCGATTTTTCACAGTGCTCAGCAAAGGTTTATACCAACAAAAAGGAAGGACGGTAAAAAGAGGGAAAATCGACCGTGGATATCTCAGGAAATAAGGGAGAGTATCAAATTGAAGGAAAAAACATACAAAGTAGCAAAGATCAGTGGGAGACTAGAGGACTGGGAAATCTTTAGGGGGCAACAGAAAGCTACTAAAAAAAGCTATAAAGAAGAGTAAGATAGATTATGAGAGTAAACTTGCTCAGAATATAAAAACAGATAGTAAAAGTTTCTACAAATATATAAAACGTAAAAGAGTGGCTAAGGTAAATATTGGTCCTTTAGAGGATGAGAAGGGAGATTTAATAATGGGAGATGAGGAAATGGCTGAGGAACTGAACAGTTTTTTTGGGTCGGTCTTCACAGTGGAAGACATAAATAACATGCCAGTGACTGATGGAAATGAGGCTATGACAGGGAAATGAGGCTATGACAGGTGAGGACCTTGAGAGGATTGATATCACCAAGGAGGTAGTGATGGGCAAGCTAATGGGGCTAAAGGTAGACAGGTCTCCTGACCCTGATGGAATGCATCCCAGAATGCTAAAAGAGATGGCTAGTGAAATTGCAAATGCACTAGTGATAATTTACCAAAATTCACTAGACTCTGGGGTGGTCCCGGTGGATTGGAAATTAGCAAACGTGACACCATTGTTTAAAAAAGGAGGTAGGCAGAAAGCGGGTAATTATAGGCCAGTGAGCTTAGCTTCGGTAGTAGGGAAGATGCTGGAATCTATCATCAAGGAAGAAATAGCGAGGCATCTGGATGGAAATTGTCCCATTGGGCAGACGCAGCATGGGTTCATAAAGGGCAGGTCGTGCCTAACTAATTTAGTGGAATTTTTTGAGGACATTACCAGTGTGGTAGATAACTGGGAGCCAATGGATGTGGTATATCTGTATTTCCAGAAAGCCTTTGACAAGGTGCCACACAAAAGGTTGCTGCATAAGATAAAGATGCATGGCATTAAGGGGAAAGTAGTAGCATGGATAGAGGATTGGTTAATTAATAGAAAGCAAAGAGTGGGGATTAATGGGTGTTTCTCTGGTTGGCAATCAGTAGCTAGTGGTGTTCCTCAGGGATCAGCATTGGGCCCACAATTGTTCACAATTTACATAGATGATTTCGAGTTGAGGACCAAGGGCAATGTGTCCAAGTTTGCAGACGACACTAAGATAAGTGGTAAAGCAAAAAGTGCAGAGGATACTGGAAGTCTGCAGAGGGATTTGGATAGGCTAAGTGAATGGGCTAGGGTCTGGCAGATGGAATACAATGTTGACAAATGTGAGGTTATCCATTTTGGTAGGAATAACAGCAAAAGGGATTATTATTTAAATGATAAAATATTAAAACATGCTGCTGTGCAGAGAGACCTGGGTGTGCTAGTGCATGAGTCGCAAAAAGTTGGTTTTCAGGTGCAACAGGTGATTAAGAAGGCAAATGGAATTTTGTCCTTCATTGCTAGAGGGATGGAGTTTAAGACTAGGGAGTTTATGCTGCAATTGTATAAGGTGTTAGTGAGGCCACACCTGGAGTATTGTGTTCAGTTTTGGTCTCCTTACTTGAGAAAGGACGTACTGGCACTGGAGGGTGTGCAGAGGAGATTCACTAGGTTAATCCCAGAGCTACAGGTCCACAGATCACTGAAAGGGGCTACACAGGTGGAGAAGGTAGTCAAGAAGGCATACGGCATGCTTGCCTTCATTGGCCGGGGCATTGAGTATAAGAATTGGCAAGTCATGTTGCAGCTGTATAGAACCTTAGTTAGGCCACACTTGGAGTATAGTGTTCAATTCTGGTCGCCACACTACCAGAAGGATGTGGAGGCTTTAGAGAGGGTGCAGAAGAGATTTACCAGAATGTTGCCTGGTATGGAGGGCATAAGCTATGAGGAGCGATTGAATAAACTCGGTTTGTTCTCACTGGAACGAAGGAGGTTGAGGGGCGACCTGATAGAGGTATACAAAATTATGAGGGGCATAGACAGAGTGGATAGTCAGAGGCTTTTCCCCAGGGTAGAGGGGTCAATTACTAGGGGGCATAGGTTTAAGGTGAGAGGGGCAAAGTTTAGAGTAGATGTACGAGGCAAGTTTTTTACGCAGAGGGTAGTGGGTGCCTGGAACTCACTACCGGAGGAGGTAGTGGAGGCAGGGACGATAGGGACATTTAAGGGGCATCTTGACAAATATATGAATAGGATGGGAATAGAAGGATACGGACCCAGGAAGTGTAGAAGATTGTAGTTTAGTCGGGCAGTATGGTCGGCACGGGCTTGGAGGGCCGAAGGGCCTGTTCCTGTGCTGTACATTTCTTTGTTCTTTGTTCTTTGAAGGGGTTGGATTACGAGGAGAGGTTGAGTAGACTGGGACTGTACTTGTTGGAATTTAGAAGGATGAGGGGGAATCTTATAGAAACATATAAGATTATGAAGGGAATAGATAGGATAGATGTGGGTAGGTTGTTTCCACTGGCGGGTGAAAGCAGAACTAGGGGGCATAGCCTCAAAATAAGGGGAAGTAGATTTAGGACTGAGTTTAGGAGGAACTTCTTCACCCAAAGGGTTGTGAATCTATGGAATTCCTTGCCCAGTGAAGCAGTTGAGGCTCCTTCATTAAATGTTTTTAAGATAAAGATAGATAGTTTTTTGAAGAATAAAGGGATTAAGGGTTATGGTGTTCGGGCCGGAAAGTGGAGCTGAGTCCACAAAAGATCAGCCATGATCTCATTGAATGGTGGAGCAGGCTCGAGGGGCCAGATGGCCGACTCCTGCTCCTAGTTCTTAAGTTCTTATGTTCTTATAAACCCCAATCACCCCAATAAAAACCAATCACCCCAATAAAAACCAATCACCCCAATAAACCCCAATCACCTCAATAAACGCCAATCACCCCAATGAGGAGGTCGTGGATAGCACGCTCAGTGAGTTGGTCACATCGCAGATTAGGATTGGTGAGGGAGACAGGGAATGGGTGACCAAAGGACAGAGAAAGAGCAGGAAGGCAGTGCAGGTGTCCCCTGCGGTCATCTCATCAAGGGGCTGTTTAGCACAGGGCTAAATCGCTGGCTTTGAAAGCAGACCAAGGCAGGCCAGCAGCATGGTTCGATTCCCGTAATAGCCTCCCCGAACAGGCGCCGGAATGTGGCGACTAGGGGCTTTTCACAGTAACTTCATTTGAAGCCTACTTGTGACAATAAGCGATTTTCATTTTCATTTCATTTTTCATTTTTTTTTCCCTCCAAAATACCGTTTTGGATACTGTTGGGGGAGATGACTCACCAGGGGAAGGCAGTAGTAGCCAGGCTCATGGCACCGTGGCTGGCTCTGCTGCACAGAACGGTGGGAAAAAGACTGGCAGGGCTATAGTCATAGGGGATTCAATCGTAAGGGGAGTAGACAAGCGTTTCTGTGGTCGAAAACGAGACTCCCGAATGGTATGTTGCCTCCCGGGTGCACGGGTCAGGAATGTCTCAGATCGGCTGCAGGACATACTGAAGGGGGAGGGTGAACAGCCAGTTGTCGTGGTGCATATAGGCACCAACGATATAGGTAAAAAACGGGATGAGGTCCTACAATCGGAATTTAGGGAGTTAGGAGATAAGTTAAAAAGTAGGACCTCAAAGGTAGTACAAAGAACAAAGAACAAAGAAATGTACAGCACAGGAACAGGCCCTTCGGCCCTCCAAGCCCGTGCCGACCATACTGCCCGACTAAACTACAATCATCTACACTTCCTGGGTCCGTATCCTTCTATTCCCATCCTATTCATATATTTGTCAAGATGCCCCTTAAATGTCCCTATCGTCCCTGCTTCCACCACCTCCTCCGGTAGCGAGTTCCAGGCACCCACTACCCTCTGCGTAAAAAACTTGCCTCGTACATCTACTCTAAACCTTGCCCCTCTCACCTTAAACCTATGCCCCCTAGTAATTGACCCCTCTACCCTGGGGAAAAGCCTCTGACTATCCACTCTGTCTATGCCCCTCATAATTTTGTATACCTCTATCAGGTCGCCCCTCAACCTCCTTCGTTCCAGTGAGAACAAACCGAGTTTATTCAATCGCTCCTCATAGCTTATGCCCTCCATACCAGGCAACATTCTGGTAAATCTCTTCTGCACCCTCTCTAAAGCCTCCACATCCTTCTGGTAGTGTGGCGACCAGAATTGAACACTATACTCCAAGTGTGGACTAACTAAGGTTCTATACAGCTGCAACATGACTTGCCAATTCTTATACTCAATGCCCCGGCCAATGAAGGCAAGCATGCCGTATGCCTTCTTGACTACCTTCTCCACCTGTGTTGCCCCTTTCAATGACCTGTGGACCTGTACTCCTAAATCTCTTTGACTTTCAATACTCTTGAGGGTTCTACCATTCACTGTATATTCCCTACCTGCATTAGCCCTTCCAAAATGCATTACCTCACATTTGTCCAGATTAAACTCCATCTGCCATCTCTCCGCCCAAGTCTCTAGACAATCTAAATCCTGCTGTATCCTCAGACAGTCCTCATCGCTATCCGCAATTCCACCAACCTTTGTGTCGTCTGCAAACTTACTAATCAGACCAGTTACATTTTCCTCCAAATCATTTATATATACTACAAAGAGCAAAGGTCCCAGCACTGATCCCTGTGGAACACCACTGGTCACAGCCCTCCAATTAGAAAAGCATCCCTCCATTGCTACCCTCTGCCTTCTATGGCCTAGCCAGTTCTGTATCCACCTTGCCAGTTCACCCCTGATCCCGTGTGACTTCACCTTTTGTACTAGTCTACCATGAGGGACCTTGTCAAAGGCCTTACTGAAGTCCATATAGACAACATCTACTGCCCTACCTGCATCAATCATCTTAGTGACCTCCTCGAAAAACTCTATCAAGTTAGTGAGACACGACCTCCCCTTCACAAAACCGTGCTGCCTCTCACTAATACGTCCATTTGCTTCCAAATGGGAGTAGATCCTGTCTCGAAGAATTCTCTCCAGTAATTTCCCTACCACTGAAGTAAGGCTCACCGGCCTGTAGTTCCCGGGATTATCCTTGCTACCCTTCTTAAACAGAGGAACAACATTGGCTATTCTCCAGTCCTCCGGGACATCCCCTGAAGACAGCGAGGATCCAAAGATTTCTGTCAAGGCCTCAGCAATTTCCTCTCCAGCCTCCTTCAGTATTCTGGGGTAGATCCCATCAGGCCCTGGGGACTTATCTACCTTAATATTTTTTAAGACACCCAACACCTCGCCTTTTTGGATCACAATGTGACCCAGGCTATCTACACCCCCTTCTCCAGACTCAACATCTACCAATTCCTTCTCTTTGGTGAATACTGATGCAAAGTATTCATTTAGTACCTCGCCCATTTCCTCTGGCTCCACACATAGATTCCCTTGCCTATCCTTCAGTGGGCCAACCCTTTCCCTGGCTAACCTCTTGCTTTTTATGTACGTGTATAAAGCCTTGGGATTTTCCTTAACCCTATTTGCCAATGACTTTTCATGACCCCTTCTAGCCCTCCTGACTCCTTGCTTAAGTTCCTTCCTACTTATATTCCTCCTTATATTCCACGCAGGCTTCGTCTGTTCCCAGCCTTTTAGCCCTGACATATGCCTCCTTTTTCTTTTTGACGAGGCCTACAATATCACTCGTCATCCAAGGTTCCCGAAAATTGCCGTATTTATCTTTCTTCCTCACAGGAACATGCCTGTCCTGTATTCCTTTCAACTGACACTTGAAAGCCTCCCACATGTCAGATGTTGATTTGCCCTCAAACATCCGCCCCCAATCTATGTTCTTCAGTTCCCGCCTAATAGAACATAGAACATAGAACATAGAAAATACAGCACAGAACAGGCCCTTCGGCCCACGATGTTGTGCCGAACCTTTGTCCTAGATTAATCATAGATTATCATTGAATTTACAGTGCAGAAGGAGGCCATTCGGCCCTTTGAGTCTGCACCGGCTCTTGGAAAGAGCACCCTACCCAAACTCAACACCTTCACCCAACACCAAGGGCAATTTGGACATTAAGGGCAATTTATCATTGGCCAATTCATAGAACAATACAGCGCAGTACAGGCCCTTCGGCCCACGATGTTGCACCGAAACAAAAGCCATCCAACCTACACTATGCCATTATCATCCATATGTTTATCCAATAAACTTTTAAATGCCCTCAATGTTGGCGAGTTCACCACTGTAGCAGGTAGGGCATTCCACGGCCAAACTACTCTTTGCGTAAAGAACCTACCTCTGACCTCTGTCCTATATCTATTACCCCTCAGTTTAAAGTTATGTCCCCTCGTGCCAGCCATATCCATCCGCGGGAGAAGGCTCTCACTGTCCACCCTATCCAACCCCCTGATCATTTTGTATGCCTCTATTAAGTCTCCTCTTAACCTTCTTCTCTCCAACGAAAACAACCTCAAGTCCATCAGCCTTTCCTCATAAGATTTTCCCTCCATACCAGGCAACATCCTGGTAAATCTCCTCTGCACCCGCTCCAAAGCCTCCACGTCCTTCCTATAATGTTGTTCCTATAATATAATATAATATAAATGTTCCTATAATATTGTTATAATTAGCCTTCCCCCAATTTAGCACATTCATCCTCGGACCACTCTTATCCTTGTCCACCAGTACTTTAAAACTTACTGAATTGTGGTCACTGTTACCGAAATGCTCCCCTACTGAAACATCTACCACCTGGCCGGGCTCATTCCCCAATACCAGGTCCAGTACCGCCCCTTCCCTAGTTGGACTGTTTACATATTGTTTTAAGAAGCCCTCCTGGATGCTCCTTACAAACTCCGCCCCGTCTAAGCCCCTGGCACTAAGTGAGTCCCAGTCAATATTGGGGAAGTTGAAGTCTCCCATCACCACAACCCTGTTGATTTTACTCTTTTCCAAAATCTGTCTACCTATCTGCTCCTCTATCTCCCGCTGGCTGTTGGGAGGCCTGTAGTATACCCCCAACATTGTGACTGCACCCTTCTTATTCCTGATCTCTACCCATATAGCCTCACTGCCCTCTGAGGTGTCCTCTCGCAGTATAGCTGTGATATTCTCCCGAACAAGTAGCGCAACTCCGCCTCCCCTTTTACATCCCCCTCTATCCCGCCTGAAACATCTAAATCCTGGAACGTTTAGCTGCCAATCCTGCCCTTCCCTCAACCAGGTAATGGCAACAACATCATAGTTCCAAGTAGTAATCCAAGCTCTAAGTTCATCTGCCTTACCCGTAATGCTCCTTGCATTAAAACATATGCACTTCAGGCCACCAGACCCGCTGTGTTCAGCAACTTTTACCCGTCTGCTCTGCCTCAGAGCCACACTGTCCCTATTCCCTAGTTCTCCCTCAATGCCCTCACCTTCTGACCTATTGCTCCCATGCCCACCCCCCTGCCATACTAGTTTAAACCCTCCCGTGTGACACTAGCAAACCTCGCGGCCAGGATATTTATGCCTCTCCGGTTTAGATGCAACCCGTCCATCTTATACAGGTCACACCTGCCCCGGAAGAGCTCCCAGTGGTCCAGATAACGGAAACCCTCCCTCCTACACCAGCTGTTTAGCCACGTGTTTGTCTGCTCTATCTTCCTATTTCTAGCCTCACTGGCACGTGGCACAGGGAGTAATCCTGAGATTACAACCCTCGAGGTCCTGTCTTTTAACTTTCTGCCTAGCTCCCTGAACTCCTGCTGCAGGACCTCATGCCGCTTCCTGCCTATGTCGTTAGTACCAATATGTACAACGACCTCTGCCTGTTTGCCCTCCCCCTTCAGGATTCCCTCTACCCGTTCGGAGACATCCTGGCACCAGGGAGGCAACATACCATCCTGGAGTCTCTTTCACGTCCACAGAAGCGCCTATCTGTGCCCCTGACTATAGAGTCCCCTATTACTATTACTCTTCTGCGCTTTGACCCTCCCTTCTGAACATCAGAGCCAGCCGTGGTGCCACTGCTCTGGCTGCTGCTGTTTTCCCCTGATAGGCTATCCCCCCCGACAGTATCCAAAGGGGTATATCTGTTCGAGAAGGGGACAACCACAGGGGATTCCTGCACTGACTGCCTGCCCTTTCTGGTGGTCACCCATTTCTCTGCCTGCACCTTGTGTGTGACCACATTTACATAACTGCGATCTATGACGCTTTCCACCACCTGCATGCTCCTAAGTGCATCCAATTGCTGCTCCAACCGAACCATGCGGTCTGTGAGGAGCTGCAGTTGGGTGCACTTTCTGCAGATAAAGCCATCCGGGACGCTGGAAGCCTCCCGGACCTGCCACATCTCACAGTCAGAGCACAGCACCCCTCTAACTGACATTGCGTCAATTAATTAAAATTTGTCTTTTTTTTTTAAATACTTTTTTTTAAAATTGCAAAGTTACTGTCAACTATCTGTTTCCGAGCACTAGATTTCTAATAGAAATGCGATAGCTAACTATAATACTCTCCGATCTCTGGCTTAGATATCCTCTAAATTATAATTAAGTTATTATGTTTAATTAGTTCCCAAATACTCAAATTTTTTTTAAATTTAGGTTAGAATCCCAACCAGCCACTCAGGTCACAGCTTTTCTGTGATGTCACTTCAGTTTTCCCCCGACACACACAATTTGAAAAAAGGTATAAAAGTAAAAATCACTTACTTACCTTCTTACCTTCTGAGTGTCTTAGATGTTCTCAGGTTCTCTCGCTGACAAAGACTGCTCCTCCACCTCCGAACCTTGACCTGCACAATGCTAATAATATAATAATATAATATGGCACTTACCTTACACCAATGGGTCTTATTATTAGGTTAGAGGAGGAGGGCGGGTGGGTGTCTCGGGTTTCCTCTCCACCAGAATTTATTGGTTGGGGGGGGGGGGGGGGGGGGGGACTTGCCAGAGGTAGAACTTCCGGTTCCCGCCTTATATAAAAACAAATAAAACAGAAAAGAAGAACAGACACGGGACCAGGCAAGGGTTTTAAATTCACTACTCACCTCCCAGAAGGCCCCTGCGCACCGCTGCCGCCGAAATCCAAAGGGCTGCTCCTGTAAAGGTAAGGCTTTTTAAATACACTACTCACCTCCAAGAAGGGCCCTACGCACCGCTGCCGCCGAAATCCAAAGGCTATTTTCAGTAATCTCAGGATTGCTACTAGTGCCACGAGACAGTCAGAGTAGAAATTCAAGAATAGTCAGAATGAATACGTGGCTTGAGAGATGGTGCAGGAGGGAGGGGGTTCAGATTTTTGGGACATTGGAACCGGTTCTGGGGGCGGTGGGACCATTACAAATCGGATGGTCTACACCTGGGCAGGACTGGAACCAATGTCCTAGGGGGTGCTTTTGCTAACACTGTTGGGGAGGTTTTAAACTAATGTGGCAGGGGGATGGGAACCAGATTAAGAAGTTAGAGGTCAGTAAAGAGGCAGCAACTACAGCCAGTAAGGTACTAGCTAATAAACTCAATGTGACTAAGGGGAAGAGTAGACAGGAGAAGATATGAAGAACGCAAAGGGACAGGTGGTCTGAGGTGCATTTGTTTCAATGCGAGAAGTGTAGCAGGTAAGGCAGATGAGCTTAGGGCTTGGATTAGTACCTGGGAATATGATGTTATTGGTATTACGGGGACTTGGTTGAGGGAAGGGCAAGACTGGCAACTAAATATCCCAGGGTATGGATGCTTCAGGAGGGATAGAGAGGGAGTTAAAAGGGGTGGAGGAGTTGCATTACTGGTCAGAGATGATATCACAGCTGTGATTAAGGAGGGCACGATGGAGGATTCGAGCACTGAAGCAATATGGGGAGAGCCAAGAAATAGGAAGGGGGCAGTAACATTGTTGGGACTTTACTACAGGCCTACCAAAAGCGAGCGTGAAGTGGAGGTACAAATGTGTCGACAGATTATCAAAAAATGTAGGAGCAATAGGGTGGTCGTGATGGGAGATTTTAACTTCCCCAACATTGAATGGGACTCATGTAGTGTTGGAGGCGTAGATGGAGCAGAATTTGTAAGGAGCATCCAGGAGAGTTTTTTAGAGCAGTCTGTAAATAGTCCAACTCGGGAAGGGGCCATACTGGACCTGGTATTGGGGAATGATCCCGGCCAGGTGGTTGAAGTTTCAGCCGGTGATTACTTTGGGAATAGCGATCACAATTCCGTAAGATTTGGAATACTCATGGACAAAGACGAGAGTGGTCCTAAAGGAAGAGTGCTAAATTGGGGAAAGGCAAAGTATAACAAAATTCGGCAGGAGCTAGGGAATGTGGATTGGGAGCAGCTCTTTAAGGGTAAATCCACATTTGAAATGTGGGAGTCTTTTAAGGAAAGGTTGATTAGAGTGCAGGACAGACATGTCCCTGTGAAAATGAGGGATAGAAATGGCAAGATTAGGGAACCATGGATGACGGGTGGAATTGTGAGACTATCTAAGATGAAAATGGAAGCATACATAAGATCTAGGCGACTTAAATCTGATAA
Source organism: Scyliorhinus torazame (assembly GCF_047496885.1). Lineage (NCBI taxonomy): Eukaryota > Metazoa > Chordata > Chondrichthyes > Carcharhiniformes > Scyliorhinidae > Scyliorhinus > Scyliorhinus torazame. Next base: position 1,897,352 of record NC_092735.1, read on the forward strand.
AGCTTTGGAGGAATATCGGGAAAGTAGGACAAATCTCAAACGCGCAATAAAGAGGGCTAACAGGGGTCATGAAATATCTTTGGCTAACAGGGTTAAGGAAAATCCCAAAGACTTATATTCGCATATAAGGAGCAAGAGGGTAACTAGAGAAAGGATTGGCCCACTCAAAGAGGAGAGCGGCGGGGCAAAGTGAAAGAGCGCGAGGAGAGTGGCGGGGACACAGTGAAAGAGCGTGAGGGGAGCGGCGGGGACACAGTGAAAGAGCGCGAGGAGAGTGGCGGGGACACAGTGAAAGAGCGCGTGGGCAGCGGCGGGGACACAGTAAAAGAGCGGGAGGAGAGCGGCGGGGACACAGTGAAAGAGCGCGAGGAGAGTGGCGGGGACACAGTGAAAGAGCGCGAGGGGAGCGGCGGGGACACAGTGAAAGAGCACGAGGAGAGTGGCGGGGACACAGTGAAAGAGCGCGAGCTGAGCGGCGGGGACACAGTAAAAGAGCGGGAGGAGAGCGGCGGGGACACAGTGAAAGAGCACGAGGAGAGCGGCGGGGACACAGTGAAAGAGTGCGAGGAGAGCGGCGGGGACATAGTGAAAGAGAGCGAGGGGAGCGGTGGAGACACAGTGAAAGAGCGCGAGGAGAGCAGCGGAGACACAGTGAAAGAGCACGAGGAGAGCGGCGGGGACACAGTGAAAGAGCGCTAAGATAGTGGCGGGGACACAGTGAAAGAGCGCGAGGAGAGCGGCGGGGGTAGAGTGAAAGACCGCAAGGAGAGCGGCGGGGACACAGTGAAAGAGTGCGAGGAGAGCTGCGGAGACTCAGTGAAAGAGCACGAGGAGAGGGGCGTGGCCGCAGTGAAAGAGCGCGAGGAGAGCGGTGGGGACACAGTGAAACAGCGCGAGGAGAGAGGCGGGGACACAGTGAAAGAGCGCGAAGCGAGCGGCGGGGACACAGTGAAAGAGCGCGAGGAGAGCGGCGGAGACACAGGAAAAGAGCGCGAGGAGAGTGGCGGGGACACAGTGAAAGAGCGCGAGGAGAGCGGTGGGGACTGTGGCGCACAAAGACTCCGTGAGACGAATAGAGTGAAGTCGATGATGCTTTATTAAGCGTGTCTGTTCCCCCGCAGCTCGATAGTAAACTGGCCTGTGGGGGAAGGCACCGGCTTCTTATACTCCGCCTTCAGGGCGGAGCTTGAGGTCAACGGCCAACCAGGACCCGGGATCTGTCAGCCAATGACATTAGGGCTTCCAGTCCCACATGACCCCCAATACATACTACCACATTCACCACTTGTCAAAAATGAACCCGGCGGGGTGATGCTTCGTATGGTGGTAAGGGTTTACAGGGCTGGTCCTGGGAGGATAGAACAGTTACATGGTAGTACAGTATTGGACAGTATCGTCCTGTTACAACTATTTACAGAGGATATAGGAAAAACAAAATGTTCATTGGACAGTCCATCTTTGTTTTACATCGACGCCACGAGTCGGTCGGGCGGTCTGGTCGTCCGTGTCGATCGCCTCGGCCCCGGCGGTGGTGGTGGTGCTTGTACCAGTGTTGTCGCTTCCAGGAGCCGTACGGTTTCAGCTGTCGGTGCAAAGGGGAGGGGGACCGATCCTCCTGGGAAGGGGGCGGTCGCGGGGTGCGGCGGTGGCAGGAAGGGGGGCGGTTGGGTTGATGGTGTCGGGGGGGTGTGCGTGGTGCCGGCGGGCGCCAGATCCCGCAGGGAGACCGTGTCCTGTCGGCCGTCGGGGTACTCCACGTAGGCGTACTGGGGGTTTGCGTGGAGGAGGTGAACCCTTTCGACCAACGGGTCCGCCTTATGTGCCCGCACATGCTTTCGGAGCAGGATGGGTCCTGGGGCCGCCAGCCAGGTCGGCAGCGACGTTCCAGAGGAGGACCTCCTAGGGAAGACAAGGAGACGCTCGTGAGGCGTTTGATTAGTGCTCGTACATAATAACGACCGGATGGAATGGAGAGCGTCCGGGAGGACCTCCTGCCACCGGGAAACTGGGAGGTCCCTGGACCGTAGGGCCAGTAGGACGGCCTTCCAGACCGTGCCGTTCTCCCTTTCTACTTGCCCGTTCCCCCGGGGGTTGTAGCTGGTCGTCCTGCTTGAAGCTATACCCTTGCTGAGCAGGAACTGGCGCAGCTCGTCACTCATGAAAGAGGACCCCCTGTCGCTGTGGACGTATGCGGGGTAACCGAACAGTGTGAAGATGCTGTTCAGGGCTTTAATGACTGTGGCCGCGGTCATGTCAGAGCAGGGAATGGCAAAAGGGAAGCGGGAGTATTCGTCCACTACATTAAGGAAATACGCGTTGCGGTCGGTGGAGGGGAGGGGCCCTTTGAAATCGAGACTGAGGCGTTCGAAGGGGCGGGAAGCCTTAATCAGGTGCGCTCCATCTGGCCTGAAAAAGTGCAGTTTGCACTCTGCGCAAATGTGGCAGTCTCTTGTGACTGTACGGACCTCCTCTAAGGAGTATGGGAGGTTGCGGGACTTGATGAAGTGGTAAAACCGAGTGACCCCCGGGTGGCAGAGGTCCTCGTGGAGGGCTTGGAGGCGGTCAATTTGTGCGTTGGCACATGTCCCGCGGGATAGGGCATCGGACGGCTCGTTCAGCTTTCCGGGCCGGTACAAGATCTCATAGTTGAAGGTGGAGAGTTCGATCCTCCACCGCAAGATCTTGTCGTTCTTGATCTTGCCCCGCTGTGCATTATCGAACATGAAGGCTACCGACCGTTGGTCAGTGAGGAGAGTGAATCTCCTGCCGGCCAGGTAATGCCTCCAATGTCGCACAGCTTCCACTATGGCTTGGGCTTCCTTTTCCACTGAGGAGTGGCGGATTTCTGAGGCGTGGAGGGTTCGGGAGAAGAAGGCCACGGGTCTGCCCGCTTGGTTAAGGGTGGCCGCTAGAGCTACGTCGGAGGCGTCGCTCTCGACCTGGAAGGGGAGGGACTCGTCGATGGTGCGCATCGTGGCCTTTGCGATATCCGCTTTGATGCGGCTGAAGGCCTGGCAAGCCTCTGTCGGCAGAGGGAAGGTCGTGGTCTGTATTAGGGGGCGGGCCTTGTCTGCGTACTGGGGGACCCACTGGGCGTAGTATGAAAAGAACCCCAAGCAGTGTTTCAGGGCTTTTGGGCAGTGCGGGAGGGGAAATTCCATGAGTGCGCGCATACGTTCGGGGTCGGGGCCTATTATCCCATTGCGCACTATGTAGCCCAGAATGGCTAGCCGATCGGTGCTAAAAACGCACTTGTCCTCGTTGTACGTGAGGTTCAAGGCTTTAGCGGTCTGGAGGAATTTTTGGAGGTTGGCGTCGTGGTCCTGCTGATCGTGGCCGCAGATGGTTACATTGTCGAGGTACGGGAACGTGGCCCGCAACCCATGTTGATCAACCATTCGGTCCATTTCCCGTTGGAAGACCGAGACGCCGTTTGTGACGCCAAAAGGGACCCGTAGGAAATGGTATAATCGCCCGTCTGCCTCGAAGGCTGTGTACTTGCGGTCACTTGGGCGGATGGGGAGCTGATGGTAGGCGGACTTGAGGTCCACGGTGGAGAAGACTTTATACTGGGCAATCCGATTGACCATGTCGGATATGCGGGGGAGAGGGTATGCGTCGAGTTGTGTGTACCTGTTGATGGTCTGGCTATAGTCAATGACCATCCTTTGTTTCTCCCCTGTCTTCACTACTACCACCTGCGCTCTCCAGGGACTATTGCTGGCCTGGATTATGCCCTCCTTTAGTAGCCGCTGGACTTCGGACCGAATGAAGGTCCGGTCCTGGGCGCTGTACCGTCTGCTCCTAGTGGCGACGGGTTTGCAATCCGGGGTGAGGTTCGCAAACAAGGACGGGGGTTGCACCTTGAGGGTGGCGAGGCCGCAGATAGTGAGTGGGGGTATGGGGCCGCCGAATTTAAACGTAAGGCTCTGTAGGTTACATTGAAAATCTAAGCCCAGCAAGGTGGGGGCACAGAGTTGGGGAAGGACGTTAAGTTTGTAGTTTTTGAACTCCCTCCCCTGCACCGTTAGGGTAACTATGCAGAATCCCTGGATCTGTACGGAGTGGGATCCTGCAGCTAGGTAAATCTTTTGTGCGCTGGGGAAGGTAGTTAAGGAACAGCGTCTTACCGTGTCGGGATGTATAAAGCTTTCCGTGCTCCCGGAGTCGACTAGGCATGGCGTCTCGTGGCCGTTAATTAGGACCGTTGTCGTCGTCGTCTGGAGAGTCCGGGGCCGAGCCTGATCGAGTGTAACCGAAGCGAGCCGTGGTTGTAGTAGTGGGGTGGGGTCCGTTGTTGCCGTCCAAGATGGCGTCGGGGGTGGACAAAATGGCCGCCCCCATGCGTCGTACAGGTCGGGGGCGGTCCAAGATGGCGGGGCCCCTCCTCCCCTCGTGGTGGCCGGGACCCAAAATGGCGGCGTCTGCGGGTCGCACATTGAGTGCTGGGGGGTCTGGGGGGCGCTAGGACCGCGCGGAGTTCCTGCATTGCGAGCGCCCGGGCCGCGGGCGCTAGGACCGCGCGGAGCTCCCTCGCCGGGGACAGCGGTGGTCGGGGCCCAGGCCGGCGGGTCAGTACTGCGAGCGCTGGGACCGCGAGGAGCTCCCTCGCCGGGGACGGAGGTGATCGGGGTCCAGATAAGTTGCGCTGGCGGGTCAGGCGTGGGGCGCGGGACGGGGGTGAGGGCTCAGGTCGGCGGCGCCGGCGGGTCAGGCGTGGGGCGCGGGGCGGGGGTGAGGGCCCAGGTCGGCGGCGCCGGAGAGCGGCGGGGACACAGTGAAAGAGACCGAGGAGAGCGGCGGGGACACAGTGAAAGAGACCGAGGAGAGCGGCGGGGACACAGTGAAAGAGACCGAGGAGAGCGGAGGAGACTCAGTGAAAGAGCGCGAGGAGAGCGGAGGAGACTCAGTGAAAGAGACCGAGGAGAACGGAGGAGACTCAGGGAAAGAGCGCGAGGAGTGCGGCGGAGACTCAGGGAAAGAGCGCGAGGAGAGCGGCGGAGAATCAGTGAAAGAGCACGAGGGGAGCGGCGGGGACACAGTGAAAGAGGGTGAGGAGAGCTGCGGGACCACAGTGAAAGAGCCCGAGGAGAGCGGCGGGGACTCAGTGAAATAGCGCGAGGAGAGCAGCGGGGACACAGTGAAAGAGACCGAGGATAGCGGTGGAGAATCAGTTAAAGAGCGCAAGGAGAGAGGCGGGGACACAGTGAAAGAGCGCGAGGACAGCGGCGGGGGCACAGTGAAAGAGCGCGAGGAGAGCGGCGGGGACACAGTGAAAGAGCGCAAGGAGAGCGGCGGGGACACAGTGAAAGAGCACGAGGAGAGCGGCGGGGGCACAGTGAAAGAGCGCAAGGAGAGCGGCGGGGGCACAGTGAAAGAGCGCAAGGAGAGCGGCGGGGACACAATGAAAGAGCACGAGGAGAGCGGCGGGGGCACAGTGAAAGAGCGCGAGGAGAGCGGCGGGGGCACAGTGAAAGAGCGCGAGGAGAGCGGCAGGGCACAGTGAAAGAGCGCGAGGAGAGCGGCGGGGGCACAGTGAAAGAGCGCGAGGAGAGCGGCGGAGACACAGTGAAAGAGTGCGAGGAGAGCGGCGGGGACACAGTGAAAGAGCACGAGGAGAGCGGCGGGGGCACAGTGAAAGAGCGCGAGGAGAGCGGCGGGGACACAGTGAAAGAGCACGAGGAGAGCGGCGGTGGCACAGTGAAAGAGCGCGAGGAGAGCAGCGAGACACATTGAAAAAGCCTGAGGAGAGCGGCGGGGGCACAGTGAAAGAGCGCGAGGAGAACGGCGGGGACACAGTGAAAGAGCGCGAGGAGAGCGGCGGAGACACAGTGAAAGAGCGCGAGGAGAGCGACAGGGACAAAGTGAAAGAGCGCGAGGAGAGCGGCGGGGACACAGTGAAAGAGCACGAGGAGAGCGGCGGGGGCACAGTGAAAGAGCGCGAGGAGAGCGGCAGGGCACAGTGAAAGAGCGCGAGGAGAGCGGCGGGGGCACAGTGAAAGAGCGCGAGGAGAGCGGCGGAGACACAGTGAAAGAGTGCGAGGAGAGCGGCGGGGACACAGTGAAAGAGCACGAGGAGAGCGGCGGGGGCACAGTGAAAGAGCGCGAGGAGAGCGGCGGGGACACAGTGAAAGAGCACGAGGAGAGCGGCGGTGGCACAGTGAAAGAGCGCGAGGAGAGCGGCGAGACACATTGAAAAAGCCTGAGGAGAGCGGCGGAGGCACAGTGAAAGAGCGCGAGGAGAACGGCGGGGACACAGTGAAAGAGCGCGAGGAGAGCGGCGGAGACACAGTGAAAGAGCGCGAGGAGAGCGACAGGGACAAAGTGAAAGAGCGCGAGGAGAGCGGCGGGGACACAGTGAGAGAGCGCGGGGAGAGAGGCGGGGACAGAGTGAAAGAGTGCGAGGAGAGGGACGGGGACTCAGTGAAAGAGCGCGAGGAGAGCGTTGGGGACACAGTGAATGAGCGCGAGGAGAGCGGCGGGGACACAGTGAAAGAGCGCAAGGAGAGCGGAGGGGATACAGTGAAAGAGCGCGAGGAGAGCGGAGGGGACACAGTGAAAGAGCGTGAGGAGAGCGGCAGGGACACAGTGAAAGAGCGTGAGGAGAGCGGCAGGGACACAGTGAAAGAGCCCGAGGAGCGAGGCGGGGACACAATGAAAGAGCCCGAGGAGAGGGCCTTGGATACAGTGAAAGAGACCGAGGAGAGCGGAGGAGACACAGTGAAAGAGCGCGAGGGGAGCAACGGGGACACAGTGAAAGACCGTGAGGAGAACGGCAGGGACACAGTGAAAGAGCGCGAGGAGAGCGGCGGAGACATGAGTGAAAGAGAGCTAGGAGAGCGGCGGGGACACTGAGAAAGAGCGCGAGGAGAGCATAGGGAACACAGTGAAAGAACGCGAGGAGAGCGGCAGGGACAAAGTGAAAGAGCGCGAGGAGAGCGGCGGGGACACAGTGAAAGAGCGCGAGGAGAGCGGCGGGGACACAGTGAAACAGGGCAAGGAGAGCGGCGGGACACAGTGAAAAAGCGTGAGGAGAGCGGCGGGGGCACAGTGAAAGAGCGCGAGGAGAACGGCGGGGACACAGTGAAAGAGCGCGAGGAGAGCGGCGGAGACACAGTGAAAGAGCGCGAGGAGAGCGGCAGGGACAAAGTGAAAGAGCGCGAGGAGAGCGGCGGGGACACAGTGAAAGAGCGCAAGGAGAGCGGCGGGGACACAGTCAAAGAGTGCGAGGAGGGTGGCGGGGACTCAGTGAAAGAGCGCGAGGAGAGCGGTGGGGTCACAGTGAAAGAGCGCGAGGAGAGCGGCGGGGACACAGTGAAAGAGCGCGAGGAGAGCGGAGGGGACACAGTGAAAGAGCGTGAGGAGAGCAGCAGGGACACAGTGAAAGAGCCCGAGGAGAGAGGCGGGGACACAATGAAAGAGCCCGAGGAGAGCGGCGGGGACACAGTGAAAGAACGCGAGGAGAGTGGTGGTGACACAATGAAAGAGCGGGAGGAGAGCGGCTTGGATACAGTGAAAGAGACCGAGGAGAGCGGAGGAGACACAGTGAAAGAGGGCGAGGAGAGCAACGGGGACACAGTGAAAGACCGTGAGGAGAGCGCCGGAGACACAGTGAAAGAGGACGAGGAGAGCATAGGGAACACAGTGAAAGAGCGCGAGGAGAGCGGCAGGGACAAAGTGAAAGAGCGCGAGGAGAGCGGCGGGGACATAGTGAAAGAGCGCGAGGAGAGCGGCGGGGACACAGTGAAAGAGCGCGAGGAGAGCGGCAGGGACAAAGTGAAAGAGCGCGAGGAGAGCGGCGGGGACACAGTGAAAGAGCGCGAGGAGAGCGGCGGGGACACAGTGAAAGAGCGCGAGGAGAGCGGCGGGGGCACAGTGAAAGAGGGCAAGGAGGGCGGCGGAGACACAGTGAAAGAGAGCTAGGAGAGCGGCGGGGACACTGAGAAAGAGCGCGAGGAGAGCATAGGGAACACAGTGAAAGAGCGCGAGGAGAGCGGCAGGGACAAAGTGAAAGAGCGCGAGGAGAGCGGCGGGGACACAGTGAAAGAGCGCGAGGAGAGCGGCGGGGACACAGTGAAAGAGGGCAAGGAGAGCGGCGGGACACAGTGAAAAAGAGTGAGGAGAGCGGCGGGGGCACAGTGAAAGAGCGCGAGGAGAACGGCGGGGACACAGTGAAAGAGCGCGAGGAGAGCGGCGGAGACACAGTGAAAGAGCGCGAGGAGAACGGCAGGGACAAAGTGAAAGAGCGCGAGGAGAGCGGCGGGGACACAGTGAAAGAGCGCGAGGAGAGCGGCAGGGACACAGTGAAAGTGCCCGAGGAGAGAGGCGGGGACACAATGAAAGAGCCCGAGGAGTGCGGCGGGGACACAGTGAAAGAGCGCGAGGAGAGCGGCGGGGACACAGTGAAAGAACGCGAGGAGAGTGGTGGTGACACAATGAAAGAGCGGGAGGAGAGCGGCTTGGATACAGTGAAAGAGACCGAGGAGAGCGGAGGAGACACAGTGAAAGAGCGCGAGGAGAGCAACGGGGACACAGTGAAAGACCGTGAGGAGATCGGCGGGGACACAGTGAAAGAGGGCGAGGAGAGCATAGGGAACACAGTGAAAGAGCGCGAGGAGAGCGGCAGGGACAAAGTGAAAGAGCGCGAGGAGAGCGGCGGGGACACAGTGAAAGAGCGCGAGGAGAGCGGCGGGGACACAGTGAAAGAGCGCGAGGAGAGCGGCGGGGGCACAGTGAAAGAGGGCAAGGAGAGCGGCGGGACACAGTGAAAAAGCGTGAGGAGAGCGGCGGGGGCACAATGAAAGAGCGCGAGGAGAACGGCGGGGACACAGTGAAAGAGCGCGAGGAGAGCGGCGGAGACACAGTGAAAGAGCACGAGGAGAGCGGCAGGGACAAAGTGAAAGAGCGCGAGGAGAGCGGCGGGGACACAGTGAAAGAGCGCGAGGAGAGCGGCGGGGACACAGTGAAAGAGTGCGAGGAGAGTGGCGGGGACTCAGTGAAAGAGCGCGAGGAGAGCGGCGGGGACACAGTGAAAGAGCGCGAGGAGAGCGGCGGGGACACAGTGAAAGAGGGCAAGGAGAGCGGCGGGACCCAGTGAAAAAGCGTGAGGAGAGCGGCGGGGGCACAGTGAAAGAGCGCGAGGAGAACGGCGGGGACACAGTGAAAGAGCGCGAGGAGAGCGGCGGAGACACAGTGAAAGAGCGCGAGGAGAGCGGCAGGGACAAAGTGAAAGAGCGCGAGGAGAGCGGCGGGGACAAAGTGAAAGAGCGCGAGGAGAGCGGCGGGGACACAGTGAAAGAGTGCGAGGAGAGTGGCGGGGACTCAGTGAAAGAGCGCGAGGAGAGCGGCGGGGTCACAGTGAAAGAGCGCGAGGAGAGCGGCGGGGACACAGTGAAAGAGCGCGAGGAGAGCGGAGGGGACACAGTGAAAGAGCGTGAGGAGAGCGGCAGGGACACAGTGAAAGAGCCCGAGGAGAGAGGCGGGGACACAATGAAAGAGCCCGAGGAGAGCGGCGGGGACACAGTGAAAGAACGCGAGGAGAGTGGTGGTGACACAATGAAAGAGCGGGAGGAGAGCGGCTTGGATACAGTGAAAGAGACCGAGGAGAGCGGAGGAGACACAGTGAAAGAGGGCGAGGAGAGCAACGGGGACACAGTGAAAGACCGTGAGGAGAGCGCCGGAGACACAGTGAAAGAGGACGAGGAGAGCGGCGGGGACACAGTGAAAGAGCGCGAGGAGAGCGGCGGGGACACAGTGAAAGAGCGCGAGGAGAGCGGCAGGGACAAAGTGAAAGAGCGCGAGGAGAGCGGCGGGGACACAGTGAAAGAGCGCGAGGAGAGCGGCGGGGACACAGTGAAAGAGCGCGAGTAGAGCGCCGGGGGCACAGTGAAAGAGGGCAAGGAGAGCGGCGGAGACACAGTGAAAGAGAGCTAGGAGAGCGGCGGGGACACTGAGAAAGAGCGCGAGGAGAGCATAGGGAACACAGTGAAAGAGCGCGAGGAGAGCGGCAGGGACAAAGTGAAAGAGCACGAGGAGAGCGGCGGGGACACAGTGAAAGAGCGCGAGGAGAGTGGCGGGGACACAGTGAAAGAGGGCAAGGAGAGCGGCGGGACACAGTGAAAAAGCGTGAGGAGAGCGGCGGGGGCACAGTGAAAGAGCGCGAGGAGAACGGCGGGGACACAGTGAAAGAGCGCGAGGAGAGCGGCGGAGACACAGTGAAAGAGCGCGAGGAGAACGGCAGGGACAAAGTGAAAGAGCGCGAGGAGAGCGGCGGGGACACAGTGAAAGAGCGCGAGGAGAGCGGCAGGGACACAGTGAAAGCGCCCGAGGAGAGAGGCGGGGACACAATGAAAGAGCCCGAGGAGTGCGGCGGGGACACAGTGAAAGAGCGCGAGGAGAGCGGCGGGGACACAGTGAAAGAACACGAGGAGAGTGGTGGTGACACAATGAAAGAGCGGGAGGAGAGCGGCTTGGATACAGTGAAAGAGACCGAGGAGAGCGGAGGAGACACAGTGAAAGAGCGCGAGGAGAGCAACGGGGACACAGTGAAAGACCGTGAGGAGATCGGCGGGGACACAGTGAAAGAGGGTGAGGAGAGCATAGGGAACACAGTGAAAGAGCGCGAGGAGAGCGGCGGGGACACAGTGAAAGAGCGCGAGGAGAGCGGCGGGGACACAGTGAAAGAGCGCGAGGAGAGCGGCGGGGGCACAGTGAAAGAGGGCAAGGAGAGCGGCGGGACACAGTGAAAAAGCGTGAGGAGAGCGGCGGGGGCACAATGAAAGAGCGCGAGGAGAACGGCGGGGACACAGTGAAAGAGCGCGAGGAGAGTGGCGGAGACACAGTGAAAGAGCACGAGGAGAGCGGCAGGGACAAAGTGAAAGAGCGCGAGGAGAGCGGCGGGGACACAGTGAAAGAGCGCGAGGAGAGCGGCGGGGACACAGTGAAAGAGTGCGAGGAGAGTGGCGGGGACTCAGTGAAAGAGCGCGAGGAGAGCGGTGGGGTCACAGTGAAAGAGCGCGAGGAGAGCGGCGGGGACACAGTGAAAGAGCGCGAGGAGAGCGGAGGGGACACAGTAAAAGAGCGTGAGGAGAGCTGCAGGGACACAGTGAAAGAGCCCGAGAAGAGAGGCGGGGACACAATGAAAGAGCCCGAGGAGTGCGGCGGGGACACAGTGAAAGAGCGCGAGGAGAGCGGCGGGGACATAGTGAAAGAGCGCGAGGAGAGCGGCGGGGAAACAGTGAAAGAGCGCGAGGAGAGCGGCAGGGACAACGTGAAAGAGCGCGAGGAGAGCGGCGGGGACACAGTGAAAGAGCGCGAGGAGAGCGGCGGGAACACAGTGAAAGAGCGCGAGGAGAGCGGCGGGGGCACAGTGAAAGAGGGCAAGGAGGGCGGCGGAGACACAGTGAAAGAGAGCTAGGAGAGCGGCGGGGACACTGAGAAAGAGCGCGAGGAGAGCATAGGGAACACAGTGAAAGAGCGCGAGGAGAGCGGCAGGGACAAAGTGAAAGAGCGCGAGGAGAGCGGCGGGGACACAGTGAAAGAGCGCGAGGAGAGCGGCGGGGACACAGTGAAAGAGGGCAAGGAGAGCGGCGGGACACAGTGAAAAAGAGTGAGGAGAGCGGCGGGGGCACAGTGAAAGAGCGCGAGGAGAACGGCGGGGACACAGTGAAAGAGCGCGAGGAGAGCGGCGGAGACACAGTGAAAGAGCGCGAGGAGAACGGCAGGGACAAAGTGAAAGAGCGCGAGGAGAGCGGCGGGGACACAGTGAAAGAGCGCGAGGAGAGCGGCAGGGACACAGTGAAAGTGCCCGAGGAGAGAGGCGGGGACACAATGAAAGAGCCCGAGGAGTGCGGCGGGGACACAGTGAAAGAGCGCGAGGAGAGCGGCGGGGACACAGTGAAAGAACGCGAGGAGAGTGGTGGTGACACAATGAAAGAGCGGGAGGAGAGCGGCTTGGATACAGTGAAAGAGACCGAGGAGAGCGGAGGAGACACAGTGAAAGAGCGCGAGGAGAGCAACGGGGACACAGTGAAAGACCGTGAGGAGATCGGCGGGGACACAGTGAAAGAGGGCGAGGAGAGCATAGGGAACACAGTGAAAGAGCGCGAGGAGAGCGGCAGGGACAAAGTGAAAGAGCGCGAGGAGAGCGGCGGGGACACAGTGAAAGAGCGCGAGGAGAGCGGCGGGGACACAGTGAAAGAGCGCGAGGAGAGCGGCGGGGGCACAGTGAAAGAGGGCAAGGAGAGCGGCGGGACACAGTGAAAAAGCGTGAGGAGAGCGGCGGGGGCACAATGAAAGAGAGCGAGGAGAACGGCGGGGACACAGTGAAAGAGCGCGAGGAGAGCGGCGGAGACACAGTGAAAGAGCACGAGGAGAGCGGCAGGGACAAAGTGAAAGAGCGCGAGGAGAGCGGCGGGGACACAGTGAAAGAGCGCGAGGAGAGCGGCGGGGACACAGTGAAAGAGTACGAGGAGAGTGGCGGGGACTCAGTGAAAGAGCGCGAGGAGAGCGGCGGGGACACAGTGAAAGAGCGCGAGGAGAGCGGCGGGGACACAGTGAAAGAGGGCAAGGAGAGCGGCGGGACCCAGTGAAAAAGCGTGAGGAGAGCGGCGGGTGCACAGTGAAAGAGCGCGAGGAGAACGGCGGGGACACAGTGAAAGAGCGCGAGGAGAGCGGCGGAGACACAGTGAAAGAGCGCGAGGAGAGCGGCAGGGACAAAGTGAAAGAGCGCGAGGAGAGCGGCGGGGACACAGTGAAAGAGCGCGAGGAGAGCGGCGGGGACACAGTGAAAGAGTGCGAGGAGAGTGGCGGGGACTCAGTGAAAGAGCGCGAGGAGAGCGGTGGGGTCACAGTGAAAGAGCGCGAGGAGAGCGGCGGGGACACAGTGAAAGAGCGCGAGGAGAGCGGAGGGGACACAATGAAAGAGCGGGAGGAGAGCGGCTTGGATACAGTGAAAGAGACCGAGGAGAGCGGAGGAGACACAGTGAAAGAGGGCGAGGAGAGCAACGGGGACACAGTGAAAGACCGTGAGGAGAGCGCCGGAGACACAGTGAAAGAGGACGAGGAGAGCATAGGGAACACAGTGAAAGAGCGCGAGGAGAGCGGCAGGGACAAAGTGAAAGAGCGCGAGGAGAGCGGCGGGGACACAGTGAAAGAGCGCGAGGAGAGCGGCGGGGACACAGTGAAAGAGCGCGAGGAGAGCGGCAGGGACAAAGTGAAAGAGCGCGAGGAGAGCGGCGGGGACACAGTGAAAGAGCGCGAGGAGAGCGGCGGGGACACAGTGAAAGAGCGCGAGGAGAGCGCCGGGGGCACAGTGAAAGAGGGCAAGGAGAGCGGCGGAGACACAGTGAAAGAGAGCTAGGAGAGCGGCGGGGACACTGAGAAAGAGCGCGAGGAGAGCATAGGGAACACAGTGAAAGAGCGCGAGGAGAGCGGCAGGGACAAAGTGAAAGAGCACGAGGAGAGCGGCGGGGACACAGTGAAAGAGCGCGAGGAGAGTGGCGGGGACACAGTGAAAGAGGGCAAGGAGAGCGGCGGGACACAGTGAAAAAGCGTGAGGAGAGCGGCGGGGGCACAGTGAAAGAGCGCGAGGAGAACGGCGGGGACACAGTGAAAGAGCGCGAGGAGAGCGGCGGAGACACAGTGAAAGAGCGCGAGGAGAACGGCAGGGACAAAGTGAAAGAGCGCGAGGAGAGCGGCGGGGACACAGTGAAAGAGCGCGAGGAGAGCGGCAGGGACACAGTGAAAGTGCCCGAGGAGAGAGGCGGGGACACAATGAAAGAGCCCGAGGAGTGCGGCGGGGACACAGTGAAAGAGCGCGAGGAGAGCGGCGGGGACACAGTGAAAGAACACGAGGAGAGTGGTGGTGACACAATGAAAGAGCGGGAGGAGAGCGGCTTGGATACAGTGAAAGAGACCGAGGAGAGCGGAGGAGACACAGTGAAAGAGCGCGAGGAGAGCAACGGGGACACAGTGAAAGACCGTGAGGAGATCGGCGGGGACACAGTGAAAGAGGGTGAGGAGAGCATAGGGAACACAGTGAAAGAGCGCGAGGAGAGCGGCAGGGACAAAGTGAAAGAGCGCGAGGAGAGCGGCGGGGACACAGTGAAAGAGCGCGAGGAGAGCGGCGGGGACACAGTGAAAGAGCGCGAGGAGAGCGGCGGGGGCACAGTGAAAGAGGGCAAGGAGAGCGGCGGGACACAGTGAAAAAGCGTGAGGAGAGCGGCGGGGGCACAATGAAAGAGCGCGAGGAGAACGGCGGGGACACAGTGAAAGAGCGCGAGGAGAGCGGCGGAGACACAGTGAAAGAGCACGAGGAGAGCGGCAGGGACAAAGTGAAAGAGCGCGAGGAGAGCGGCGGGGACACAGTGAAAGAGCGCGAGGAGAGCGGCGGGGACACAGTGAAAGAGTGCGAGGAGAGTGGCGGGGACTCAGTGAAAGAGCGCGAGGAGAGCGGTGGGGTCACAGTGAAAGAGCGCGAGGAGAGCGGCGGGGACACAGTAAAAGAGCGTGAGGAGAGCTGCAGGGACACAGTGAAAGAGCCCGAGAAGAGAGGCGGGGACACAATGAAAGAGCCCGAGGAGTGCGGCGGGGACACAGTGAAAGAGCGCGAGGAGAGCAGCGGGGACACAGTGAAAGAGCGCGAGGAGAGCGGTGGGGACACAGTGACAGAACGCGACGAGAGTGGTGGTGACACAGTGAAAGAGCGGGAGGAGAGCGGCGGGGACACAGTGAAAGAGTGCGAGTTGAGTGGCGGGGACACAATGAAAGAGCGGGAGGAGAGCGGCTTGGATACAGTGAAAGAGCGCGAGGAGTGCGGCCGCGATACAGTGAAAGAGCGCGAAGAGTGCGACACGGACACAGTGAAAGAGCGCGAGCTGAGCGGCGGGGGCACAGTTTAAGAGTGAGGAGTACGGCAGGGACACAGTGAAAGAGCGCGAGGAGAGCGGCGGGGACACAGCGAAAGACCGCGAGGAGAGTGGCGGGGCCCCATTGAAAGAGCGCAAGGAGAGTGGCGGGGACACAGTGAAATAGCGCGAGGAGAGCAGCGGGGGCACAGTGAAAGAGCGCGACGAGAACGGCGGGGAGACAGGGAAAGAGCGCGAGGAGAGCGGCAGGGGCACAGTGAAAGAGCGCGAGGAGAGCGGTAGGGGCACAGTGAAAGAGCGCGAGGAGAGAGGCGTAGACACAGTGAAAGAGCGCGAGGAGAGCGGCGGGGACACGGTGAAAGAGCGCGAGGAGAGCGGCGGGGACACAGCGAAAGAGCGTGAGGAGAGTGGCGGTGACACAGTGAAAGGGCGCGAGGAGAGTGGTGGAGACTAAGTGAAAGAGCGCGCGGAAAGCTGCGGGGGCACAGTGAAAGAGCGCGAGGAGAGCGGCGGGGGCACAGTGAAAGAGCGCGAGGCGAGCGGCAGGGCACAGTGAAAGAGCGCGAGGAGAGCGGCGGGGGCACAGTGAAAGAGCGCGAGGAGAGCGGCGGAGACACAGTGAAAGAGTGCGAGGAGAGCGGCGGGGACACAGTGAAAGAGCGCGAGGAGAGCGGCGGGGGCACAGTGAAAGAGCGCGAGGAGAGTGGCGGGGACACAGTGAAAGAGCGCGAGGAGAGCGGCAGGGGCACAGTGAAAGAGCGCGAGGAGAGCGGCGGGACACAGTGAAAAAGCGTGAGGAGAGCGGCGGGGGCACAGTGAAAGAGCACGAGGAGAGCGGCGGAGACACAGTGAAAGAGCGCGAGGAGAGCGGCAGGGACAAAGTGAAAGAGCGCGAGGAGAGCGGCGGGGACACAGTGAAAGAGCGCAAGGAGAGCGGCGGGGACACAGTGAAAGAGCACGAGGAGAGCGGTGGGGACACAGTGAAAGAGCGCGAGGAGAGCGGCAGGGGCACAGTGAAAGAGCGCGAGGAGAGCGGCGGGACACAGTGAAAAAGCGTGAGGAGAGCGGCGGGGGCACAGTGAAAGAGCACGAGGAGAGCGGCGGAGACACAGTGAAAGAGCGCGAGGAGAGCGGCAGGGACAAAGTGAAAGAGCGCGAGGAGAGCGGCGGGGACACAGTGAAAGAGCGCAAGGAGAGCGGCGGGGACACAGTGAAAGAGCACGAGGAGAGCGGTGGGGACACAGTGAAAGAGCGCGAGGAGAGCGGTGGGGACACAGTGAAAGAGCACGAGGAGAGTGGCGGGGACTCAGTGAAAGTGCGCGAGGTGAGCGGCGGGGACACAATGAAAGAGCGCTAGGAGTGCGGCCGGGATTCAGTGAAAGAGCGCGAGGAGTGCGGCAGGGACACAGTGAAAGAGCGCGAGGAGAGCGGCGGGGGCACAGTTTAAGAGTGAGGAGTACGGCAGGGACACAGTGAAAGAGCGCGAGGAGAGCGGCGGAGACACAGTGAAAGAGCGCGAGGAGTGCGGCAGGGACACAGTGAAAGAGCGCGAGGAGTGCGGCAGGGACACAGTGAAAGAGCGCGAGGAGAGCGGCGGGGGCACAGTTTAAGAGTGAGGAGTACGGCAGGGACACAGTGAAAGAGCGCGAGGAGAGCGGCGGAGGCACAGTGAAAGAGCGCGAGGACAGTGGCTGGGACACAATGAAAGTTTACGAGGAGAGCGGCGGAGACTCAGTGAAAGAGCGCGAGGAGAGCGGCGGAGACTCAGGGAAGGAGCGCGAGGAAAGCGGAGGAGACTCAGTGAAAGAGACCGAGGAGAGCGGCGTAGACTCAGGGAAAGAGCGCGAGGAGAGCGGAGGAGACTCAGTGAAAGAGCGCGAGGAGAGCGGCGGGGACACGGTGAAAGAGCGCGAGGAGAGCGGCGGGGACACTGAGAAAGATCGTGAGGAGAGCGGCGGGGACACAGTGAAATAGCGTGAGGAGAGCGGCGGGGACACAGTGAAAGAGACCGAGCACAGCGGCGGGGACACAGTGAAAGAACGCGAGGAGAGCGGTGGAGACTCAGTGAAAGAGCACGAGGAGAGCGGCGGGGACACAGTGAAAGAGCATGAGGAGAGCGGCAGAGACACTGTGAAAGAGCGCGAGGAGTGCGGCGGAGGCACAGTGAAAGAGCGCGAGGAGAGTGGCGGGGTCACAGTGAAAGAGCGCGAGGAGAGCGACGGGGGCACAGTGAAAGAGCGCGAGGAGAGCGGCGGGACACAGTGAAAAAGCGTGAGGAGAGCGGCGGGGGCACAGTGAAAGAGCGCGAGGAGAGCAGCGGGGACACAGTGAAAGAGCGCGAGGAGAGCGGCGGAGACACAGTGAAAGAGCGCGAGGAGAGCGGCAGGTACAAAGTGAAAGAGCGCGAGGAGAGCGGCGGGGACACAGTGAAAGAGCGCGAGGAGAGCGGCGGGGACACAGTGAATGAGTGCGAGGAGAGTGGCGGGGAATCAGTGAAAGAGCGCGACGAGAGCAGTGGGGACACAGTGAAAGAGCACGAGGAGAGCGGTGGGGACACAGTGAAAGAGCCCGAGGAGTGCGGCAGGGACACAGTGAAAGAGCGTGAGGTGAGCGGCGGGGACACAATGAAAGAGCGCGAGGAGAGCAGTGGGGACACAGTGAAAGAGCGCGAGGAGAGCGGTGGGGACACAGTGAAAGACCGTTGGAGTGCGGCCGGGATACAGTGAAAGAGCGCGAGGAGAGCAGTGGGGACACAGTGAAAGAGCGCTAGGAGTGCGGCCGGGATACAGTGAAAGAGCGCGAGGAGTGCGGCAGGGACACAGTGAAAGAGCGCGAGGTGAGCGGCGGAGACACAGTGAGAGACAGCGAGGAGAGCGGCGGAGACACAGTGAAAGAGCGCGAGGAGAGCGGCGGGGACACAGGATAAAAGTGCGCAAGGAGAGCAGCGGAGACACAGTTAAAGAGCACGAGGAGAGCGGTGGAGACTCAGTGAAAGAGCACGAGGAGAGTGGTGGAGACTAAGTGAAAGAGCGCGAGGAATGCTGTCGGGGCACAGTGAAAGAGCGCGAGGAGAGCGGCGTAGAATCAGGGAAAGAGCGCGAGGAGAGTGGCAGGGACTCAGAGAAAGAGCGCGAGGAAAGCGGTGGAGACTCACTGAAAGAGCGTGAGGCGAGCGGCAGGGCACAGTGAAAGAGCGCGAGGAGAGCGGCGGGGGCACAGTGAAAGAGCGCGAGGAGAGCGGCGGAGACACAGTGAAAGAGTGCGAGGAGAGCGGCGGGGACACAGTGAAAGAGCGCGAGGAGAGCGGCGGGGGCACAGTGAAAGAGCGCGAGGAGAGTGGCGGGGACACAGTGAAAGAGCGCGAGGAGAGCGGCAGGGGCACAGTGAAAGAGCGCGAGGAGAGCGGCGGGACACAGTGAAAAAGCGTGAGGAGAGCGGCGGGGGCACAGTGAAAGAGCACGAGGAGAGCGGCGGAGACACAGTGAAAGAGCGCGAGGAGAGCGGCAGGGACAAAGTGAAAGAGCGCGAGGAGAGCGGCGGGGACACAGTGAAAGAGCGCAAGGAGAGCGGCGGGGACACAGTGAAAGAGCACGAGGAGAGCGGTGGGGACACAGTGAAAGAGCGCGAGGAGAGCGGCAGGGGCACAGTGAAAGAGCGCGAGGAGAGCGGCGGGACACAGTGAAAAAGCGTGAGGAGAGCGGCGGGGGCACAGTGAAAGAGCACGAGGAGAGCGGCGGAGACACAGTGAAAGAGCGCGAGGAGAGCGGCAGGGACAAAGTGAAAGAGCGCGAGGAGAGCGGCGGGGACACAGTGAAAGAGCGCAAGGAGAGCGGCGGGGACACAGGGAAAGAGCACGAGGAGAGCGGTGGGGACACAGTGAAAGAGCGCGAGGAGAGCGGTGGGGACACAGTGAAAGAGCACGAGGAGAGTGGCGGGGACTCAGTGAAAGTGCGCGAGGTGAGCGGCGGGGACACAATGAAAGAGCGCTAGGAGTGCGGCCGGGATTCAGTGAAAGAGCGCGAGGAGTGCGGCAGGGACACAGTGAAAGAGCGCGAGGAGAGCGGCGGGGGCACAGTTTAAGAGTGAGGAGTACGGCAGGGACACAGTGAAAGAGCGCGAGGAGAGCGGCGGAGACACAGTGAAAGAGCGCGAGGAGTGCGGCAGGGACACAGTGAAAGAGCGCGAGGAGTGCGGCAGGGACACAGTGAAAGAGCGCGAGGAGAGCGGCGGGGGCACAGTTTAAGAGTGAGGAGTACGGCAGGGACACAGTGAAAGAGCGCGAGGAGAGCGGCGGAGGCACAGTGAAAGAGCGCGAGGACAGTGGCGGGGACACAGTGAGGAGAGCGGTGGGTACACAGTGAAAGTTTACGAGGAGAGCGGCGGAGACTCAGTGAAAGAGCGCGAGGAGAGCGGCGGAGACTCAGGGAAGGAGCGCGAGGAAAGCGGAGGAGACTCAGTGAAAGAGACCGAGGAGAGCGGCGTAGACTCAGGGAAAGAGCGCGAGGAGAGCGGAGGAGACTCAGTGAAAGAGCGCGAGGAGAGCGGCGGGGACACGGTGAAAGAGCGCGAGGAGAGCGGCGGGGACACTGAGAAAGATCGTGAGGAGAGCGGCGGGGACACAGTGAAATAGCGTGAGGAGAGCGGCGGGGACACAGTGAAAGAGACCGAGCACAGCGGCGGGGACACAGTGAAAGAACGCGAGGAGAGCGGTGGAGACTCAGTGAAAGAGCACGAGGAGAGCGGCGGGGACACAGTGAAAGAGCATGAGGAGAGCGGCAGAGACACTGTGAAAGAGCGCGAGGAGTGCGGCGGAGGCACAGTGAAAGAGCGCGAGGAGAGTGGCGGGGTCACAGTGAAAGAGCGCGAGGAGAGCGACGGGGGCACAGTGAAAGAGCGCGAGGAGAGCGGCGGGACACAGTGAAAAAGCGTGAGGAGAGCGGCGGGGGCACAGTGAAAGAGCGCGAGGAGAGCAGCGGGGACACAGTGAAAGAGCGCGAGGAGAGCGGCGGAGACACAGTGAAAGAGCGCGAGGAGAGCGGCAGGTACAAAGTGAAAGAGCGCGAGGAGAGCGGCGGGGACACAGTGAAAGAGCGCGAGGAGAGCGGCGGGGACACAGTGAATGAGTGCGAGGAGAGTGGCGGGGAATCAGTGAAAGAGCGCGAGGAGAGCAGTGGGGACACAGTGAAAGAGCACGAGGAGAGCGGTGGGGACACAGTGAAAGAGCCCGAGGAGTGCGGCAGGGACACAGTGAAAGAGCGTGAGGTGAGCGGCGGGGACACAATGAAAGAGCGCGAGGAGAGCAGTGGGGACACAGTGAAAGAGCGCGAGGAGAGCGGTGGGGACACAGTGAAAGACCGTTGGAGTGCGGCCGGGATACAGTGAAAGAGCGCGAGGAGAGCAGTGGGGACACAGTGAAAGAGCGCTAGGAGTGCGGCCGGGATACAGTGAAAGAGCGCGAGGAGTGCGGCAGGGACACAGTGAAAGAGCGCGAGGTGAGCGGCGGAGACACAGTGAGAGACAGCGAGGAGAGCGGCGGAGACACAGTGAAAGAGCGCGAGGAGAGCGGCGGGGACACAGGATAAAAGTGCGCAAGGAGAGCAGCGGAGACACAGTTAAAGAGCACGAGGAGAGCGGTGGAGACTCAGTGAAAGAGCACGAGGAGAGTGGTGGAGACTAAGTGAAAGAGCGCGAGGAATGCTGTCGGGGCACAGTGAAAGAGCGCGAGGAGAGCGGCGTAGAATCAGGGAAAGAGCGCGAGGAGAGTGGCAGGGACTCAGAGAAAGAGCGCGAGGAAAGCGGTGGAGACTCACTGAAAGAGCGTGAGGAGAGCGGCAGAGACACAGTGAAAGAGCGCGAGGAGAACGGTGGGGACACAGTGAAAGAGCGCGTGGAGAGCGGCGGGGACACAGTGAAAGAGCGCGAGGAGAGTGGTGGAGACACAGTGAAAGAGCGCGAGGAGAGCGGCGGGGACACAGTGAAATACCGCAAGGAGAGCGGCGGGGACACAGTGAAAGAGCACAAGGAGAGCGGCGGGCACACAGTAAATGAGCGCGAGGAGAGCGGTGGAGATTCACTGAAAGAGCGTGAGGCGAGCGGCAGGGCACAGTGAAAGAGCGCGAGGAGAGCGGCGGGGGCACAGTGAAAGAGCGCGAGGAGAGCGGCGGAGACACAGTGAAAGAGTGCGAGGAGAGCGGCGGGGACACAGTGAAAGAGCGCGAGGAGAGCGGCGGGGGCACAGTGAAAGAGCGCGAGGAGAGTGGCGGGGACACAGTGAAAGAGCGCGAGGAGAGCGGCAGGGGCACAGTGAAAGAGCGCGAGGAGAGCGGCGGGACACAGTGAAAAAGCGTGAGGAGAGCGGCGGGGGCACAGTGAAAGAGCACGAGGAGAGCGGCGGAGACACAGTGAAAGAGCGCGAGGAGAGCGGCAGGGACAAAGTGAAAGAGCGCGAGGAGAGCGGCGGGGACACAGTGAAAGAGCGCAAGGAGAGCGGCGGGGACACAGTGAAAGAGCACGAGGAGAGCGGTGGGGACACAGTGAAAGAGCGCGAGGAGAGCGGCAGGGGCACAGTGAAAGAGCGCGAGGAGAGCGGCGGGACACAGTGAAAAAGCGTGAGGAGAGCGGCGGGGGCACAGTGAAAGAGCACGAGGAGAGCGGCGGAGACACAGTGAAAGAGCGCGAGGAGAGCGGCAGGGACAAAGTGAAAGAGCGCGAGGAGAGCGGCGGGGACACAGTGAAAGAGCGCAAGGAGAGCGGCGGGGACACAGGGAAAGAGCACGAGGAGAGCGGTGGGGACACAGTGAAAGAGCGCGAGGAGAGCGGTGGGGACACAGTGAAAGAGCACGAGGAGAGTGGCGGGGACTCAGTGAAAGTGCGCGAGGTGAGCGGCGGGGACACAATGAAAGAGCGCTAGGAGTGCGGCCGGGATTCAGTGAAAGAGCGCGAGGAGTGCGGCAGGGACACAGTGAAAGAGCGCGAGGAGAGCGGCGGGGGCACAGTTTAAGAGTGAGGAGTACGGCAGGGACACAGTGAAAGAGCGCGAGGAGAGCGGCGGAGACACAGTGAAAGAGCGCGAGGAGTGCGGCAGGGACACAGTGAAAGAGCGCGAGGAGTGCGGCAGGGACACAGTGAAAGAGCGCGAGGAGAGCGGCGGGGGCACAGTTTAAGAGTGAGGAGTACGGCAGGGACACAGTGAAAGAGCGCGAGGAGAGCGGCGGAGGCACAGTGAAAGAGCGCGAGGACAGTGGCGGGGACACAGTGAGGAGAGCGGTGGGTACACAGTGAAAGTTTACGAGGAGAGCGGCGGAGACTCAGTGAAAGAGCGCGAGGAGAGCGGCGGAGACTCAGGGAAGGAGCGCGAGGAAAGCGGAGGAGACTCAGTGAAAGAGACCGAGGAGAGCGGCGTAGACTCAGGGAAAGAGCGCGAGGAGAGCGGAGGAGACTCAGTGAAAGAGCGCGAGGAGAGCGGCGGGGACACGGTGAAAGAGCGCGAGGATAGCGGCGGGGACACTGAGAAAGATCGTGAGGAGAGCGGCGGGGACACAGTGAAATAGCGTGAGGAGAGCGGCGGGGACACAGTGAAAGAGACCGAGCACAGCGGCGGGGACACAGTGAAAGAACGCGAGGAGAGCGGTGGAGACTCAGTGAAAGAGCACGAGGAGAGCGGCGGGGACACAGTGAAAGAGCATGAGGAGAGCGGCAGAGACACTGTGAAAGAGCGCGAGGAGTGCGGCGGAGGCACAGTGAAAGAGCGCGAGGAGAGTGGCGGGGTCACAGTGAAAGAGCGCGAGGAGAGCGACGGGGGCACAGTGAAAGAGCGCGAGGAGAGCGGCGGGACACAGTGAAAAAGCGTGAGGAGAGCGGCGGGGGCACAGTGAAAGAGCGCGAGGAGAGCAGCGGGGACACAGTGAAAGAGCGCGAGGAGAGCGGCGGAGACACAGTGAAAGAGCGCGAGGAGAGCGGCAGGTACAAAGTGAAAGAGCGCGAGGAGAGCGGCGGGGACACAGTGAAAGAGCGCGAGGAGAGCGGCGGGGACACAGTGAATGAGTGCGAGGAGAGTGGCGGGGAATCAGTGAAAGAGCGCGAGGAGAGCAGTGGGGACACAGTGAAAGAGCACGAGGAGAGCGGTGGGGACACAGTGAAAGAGCCCGAGGAGTGCGGCAGGGACACAGTGAAAGAGCGTGAGGTGAGCGGCGGGGACACAATGAAAGAGCGCGAGGAGAGCAGTGGGGACACAGTGAAAGAGCGCGAGGAGAGCGGTGGGGACACAGTGAAAGACCGTTGGAGTGCGGCCGGGATACAGTGAAAGAGTGCGAGGAGAGCAGTGGGGACACAGTGAAAGAGCGCTAGGAGTGCGGCCGGGATACAGTGAAAGAGCGCGAGGAGTGCGGCAGGGACACAGTGAAAGAGCGCGAGGTGAGCGGCGGAGACACAGTGAGAGACAGCGAGGAGAGCGGCGGAGACACAGTGAAAGAGCGCGAGGAGAGCGGCGGGGACACAGGATAAAAGTGCGCAAGGAGAGCAGCGGAGACACAGTTAAAGAGCACGAGGAGAGCGGTGGAGACTCAGTGAAAGAGCACGAGGAGAGTGGTGGAGACTAAGTGAAAGAGCGCGAGGAATGCTGTCGGGGCACAGTGAAAGAGCGCGAGGAGAGCGGCGTAGAATCAGGGAAAGAGCGCGAGGAGAGTGGCAGGGACTCAGAGAAAGAGCGCGAGGAAAGCGGTGGAGACTCACTGAAAGAGCGTGAGGAGAGCGGCAGAGACACAGTGAAAGAGCGCGAGGAGAACGGTGGGGACACAGTGAAAGAGCGCGTGGAGAGCGGCGGGGACACAGTGAAAGAGCGCGAGGAGAGTGGTGGAGACACAGTGAAAGAGCGCGAGGAGAGCGGCGGGGACACAGTGAAATACCGCAAGGAGAGCGGCGGGGACACAGTGAAAGAGCACAAGGAGAGCGGCGGGCACACAGTAAATGAGCGCGAGGAGAGCGGTGGCGATTCAGTGAAAGAGCGCGAGGAGAGCGGCAGGGACACAGTGAAAGAGCGCGAGGAGAGCGGCGGGGTCACAGTGAAAGAGCGCGAGTAGAGCGGCGGGGACACAGTGTAAGAGCGGGAGGAGAGCGGCGGGGAGACAGCGAAAGAGCGCGAGGAGAGCCGTGGGGACACAGTGAAAGAGCGCGAGGAGAGCGGCGGGGACACAGTGAAAGAGCGCGAGGAGAGGGGTGGAGACACAGTGAAAGAGCGCGAGGAGAGCGGCGGGGACACTGTGAAAGAGCGCGAGGAGAGTGGCGGAGACACAGTGAAATAGCGCGAGGTGAGCGGCGGGGACACAGTGAAAGAGCGCGAGGAAAGCGGCAGGGACACGGTGAAAGAGCACGAGGAGAGCGGCAGGGACACAGTAAAAGTCCGAGAGGAGAGTGGCGGGTAATCAGTGAAAGAGCGCCAGGAGAGTGGCGGGGACACAGTGAAAAAGCACGAGGAGAGCAGCGGGGACACAGTGAAAGTGCTCGAGGAGAGTGGCGGGTACTCAGAGAAAGTGCGCGAGGAGAGTGGCGGGGACACAGTGAAAGAGCGCGAGGAATGCTGTGGGGGCACAGTGAAAGAGCGCGAGGAGAGCGGCGGGGGCACAGTGAAAGAGCGCGAGGAGAGCGGCGGGACACAGTGAAAGAGCGCGAGGAGAGCGGCGGGGACATAGTGAAAGAGAGCGAGGAGAGTGGCG